>NC_046165.1:1675776-2016715 GCF_011064425.1 Rattus rattus | reverse complement strand
TGAAGTATTTATTCAAAATACTCCTTTAGGATACACACAGCAAGAGTTCCCAATGCTTCAACCTACTATTTAGTACAGCAGCAACTGCTTCCTAGGAGGTGGGGTCTTGAATGTATGTGGAAAGGATGCTAGGAAACAGTAAGTTGCAAACAAATCACACATTTAATTCAGGAGACAATGGATGGAACAGTTTTTCTAAACCCTTCCTATTTGACTTCTGGGAATATTTTTACAGTGATTATCATTTTCATACCAAAAAAGTTCATTTTTATTGATATAATGCTAAGCATATATAATAGTTCTTCCATAAAATGTTATGATTTGAATATTTAAAAAAACTTTTATCTTTAGCAAAAATATTTAAAATTAATTCCTAAAGCATACTGGTGCCATACATGTGTGCCGTGGGTTAACATTAGACTAAGTTGTTACGTTTGCTGCAAGATGTCTCCCTTTGCCTTTAAAGAATAAAATAGAGCCGTTATCAGTATATTTGCTTCCTCGGCCTTTTGATATTAGACATAAAACAATAAGAGCTAACAAAATAGAACCAACCCAAGGTAAGATTTTTTTTAAACATTGCTTTTAGTTAAGGTTCTTTCACATTATATTCAGATTCTGTGCTCATCTAAATGAGAGAATTTCCCTTACTGCTTCGGAAACTTAAGGAGACAACACCATCTCCGTCTTATCCGTAAGTGGACATTGCTGCTCTTGTTGCTGCTTTCTCCCCTGTCACCTTTACACATCTGCAAGTCCAAAGATGAAGCCACTCCACCTGGTCCGTGGACTGGCATCTAGCAGAAGGGCTGTTAGGGTTTGTGACCATTGCTTCTTTGGACAGTGCCTTAGGCAGAAAACGAAAGCAGCAATAATAACGCCACTAGGTTTACCGCCACTGGGTTTCAGCATGGTCTTGTCTTCACTGTCCGTGAGTGACCACAGACCAAGAGACAAAAGACACAGGTGTCCCCTGCAGAGCTTCAGTTGCTGCCTCCTGTTGTCTCTAAAGCTCCTACAGTTGAGTGTGCAGCCAATCTGAGGGAGGCACACGTGAACTTGGCAGATGTCTTTTCCATTGCTCTAAGAACCAGCTTTGAAACCTCCGAAGCATTTAGTGCCGGAGGAAAGGGATAGGCTGGGCCTCGGGATACCTGTACCTGGTGCTTCCTGCAGCCCAACATTCATTCCTGCCTTTCTCCTGCAGAGGAGCCAGGCGGGCTCTTGGACAGATTTTCACTTTATGGATGCACTCATTTATAGTCAGAAAATGATGGCAATAATTAATTTACATATTTTATAGCAGTGGTTGTTTAAGCAGTTTGAGGAGAAGCCCATTTTGAACCCAAACTACAAACTGTATTCCCTGGGACAGAAACAGAATCACACACTCAGGAACACTTTTAAGCTTTTAAATCATGAAGCATATAGAAAGCTAGGAGAATCATCTCCCAAGCACTTGTGTGTTCTCTGCTCACCTTAGCCACAAGTACTTCGAATTTTCCTAGCAATGAAAACATACAAACCATGAAGTTGCCTAGGGGACCCCTCTCCTCAACCTGGCCCTTTAATAATTTTTTCCATGTAACATTTCTTTTAAAATGTTTAAGGATAGTTTTTGTCATGGCTAACATTTGGATTTTTTATTCTTTATAATGTAATACAAATTATTGGCATAAGATAAAATGTTTGATGGTCAGTTTGTGTAAAGTCTTGTGCAGGCTTGGCAATGGGTTTATTTTCCAAGGAATGTCTTCCTAGGATGAGAAAGCCTATTTCCTTTGTAGTGTTTTTAAGGCTTATTCTCAACCTTACCAAGATTCAAAATACCTTTTATCTCTTAACTATATATGTATGTGTATACATATACATTTATATATGCTGAAAGAGAAGTCATCATGGGTCATTTAAAACAGCCTACTGAATGCACAAAGATAGCACATCAGATTGGCCTCTCGTGACTGGAAAACATTCCAGTTTCCACTCTTTTCCCTTTGTAACTATAGGCGCAGGCTGTCAGTGTAAGCTAAGTTAGAGGGCAGTAGGGAGTCATGTTTTTCTTCATTTTAAGGAATTTTTACAAAACCTGGACTTCATTTACATTGGCCACAATCTGGATTCCTTTCTGAGCACCCCCAACTCCCACTGCACAATTCTAGGGGGTCTGAGGGCAGAGCTGAGGCTGACACCATGCAGATACCACCGGTTTGAACCTCAGAGCCCCCAGGCATGCTAAACACGTGCACTCTTCTCTCCATCGCCCTTCAGATTGAGTGTGCTGGGCCGGAGTGCCTCCAGATGAGGGTCAGCCATTCTGTCCACCGCCTGTCCTCTTTGTAATTTGATGCCAGTCCCATCCTCGCTCAGATAGGGCAATCTCCTGGGGTCCCATCTCCCTGTGGGTTTTCCATGAGACATACATTCTTTCTCCAAGAATAATCAGGGCATATTTAGCAGCCCGTGTTAGTAACTCAGGAAAAGGAAGCAGGAATAATCAGATTCTACCCTGCCTTTTAGCAAATGGAGACCGCCTCCTTCAGATCTCAGAGACTTAAAATGTGTTGGATAACTATGTTCTAAGTGACAAACCTTTCAGTGTGAAATGGAGTGATTTTCACTTGGGTAATACAGTCAGGAGGGCTGATATGGATCCCTAGTTTTCGGGGGACCAGTGTAGCAGAAGGGGAGACTGCAGTGGGCCCATAAGCCCTCCGAGCCTTCTGTCTCACTTGGCAGAAAAACACAGAGCACAGAACAACAAAAGAAGGCTCCTTTTCCATAAAGGTTCACCCCTCCCCATCCCCCATGCTTCTTCCCCAAAAGGGGCCTGAATTTTTCAGCTGCGCACCGATTTGGTGCTCACTCTTGCAGGGAAACAGTTGCTGTCTGAACAGGCAGGAAACAGTTTTCTTTTAATTGCTGGAATCATTCGGAAGTGCTCCGTGCCCTGCTTCTATACAGCAGATGCTGTGCATTAATTGGCCTGCGTGGAAGTGACCCGGGGTTCCTTGCAGCGGGCCCGATTTTAGGCAGAGGGTTTAAATAGCTTATTTATTATTTTGTATAATCTGCCGTGCATTGTGTGCTGCTGCATGTGTCGTGTTTCATGGTCTGCAGTTTCTAATGTCATGTGGGTTTCTAAGCCGGTGTTTCTCTGGTAATGTACTAGCAGCAGGTAAGCTCAAAATACCATCCATCAGGAGCTAATTTTTTATCCAGATACTCCAATGACTGATGAACCTGTCTTTTGTATGAATGTTTAGCACAGTAGAAAGCCATATGCCACTGGCACAGTTTCCTCTACATTCTTTACAGTTGCTAGAGTAGGCTTCTAGGGGGAGGGGGAGCACAAACTCGACGCCATTTGCATCCTCTGGCCTTTATTCTAAGCAGTAGCACCCTTAACACAGCCCCGGGTTTGGATGACAAAAGAGGGTAGGCACCAATGTAAAGGAAACCCGACTCCCATAATGGTTTTCTCCATCAGAAATATGACTGTGCACTCTTAATAGGAATCCTTGTTTTGTTCCTCCCCGTCTGTTGCAAACAGACCTCAGCCCATTAGAAGGGCCTCCCTTGTGTGGGAAGACCACAGCTGTTACTGTAAAGCTCATCCAGTCACTGTATCACCCCCATTTTGTGGCTCTGAAGGATGAAATTGAGAAATGGAGCACTGTGCAGTCATCCTTTACGCCTCCAATTTTAGGCCTTCGCCGTCATTTCCATGCTTTTATTCCAAATCAAATAACATTAGTGGGTGGCAGCACCTTCTGATGAATGTCTCGGCTCAAGCGCGGCTCTCAAGGCTCCACTCTGAGGGTCTTGCTCTATGTCTGGCAGAGATTCCTCCTTCTCTTCCCCACCCCGTACTTCTCTTTGAGCTTTCTTTGGGGTGATGGCAGTTTGCAGTTCGAATGGTACGCATTGCCACACGGGTCCCAGTCAGAGCATGTTTTCTAAGAGGGGGCATGTGCTGGAGAACGTTCTGTATCTTTTAATCTTTGTGGAAGGAGTGAAGGGGCCTTGGTAGAAGGAGATTGGGGGCTTTAATCAGAACCAAGATGTGGCTTAAATCATTAGCACAACAAAGCATAGTATAAGCTTCGAGATAAAAGTCCCCTGGGAAAGGAGTCCTCGGAAAATAAATGGAACTTGATAGATTTCCATATCATTTATAACTTCCCTTAATTACACTTGGAAGACTTGCCAGTAAAACTAGAAAATTGGCAGCCTCTCTCCATTAGAGTCATTTTGCCGACCATGGCAAGCAGCTGGCTTCGCTGGGTTTCATTTCCCATCACTCACAATTAGTCATCAGCTGGAGATGTCTGAAACTCCTCAGCACAGAGCGATGCTGGGTGACATTCAGGCCCCTAAACATGTGAAAATCTGCTGAGTAAATGGGCCGAGTTCTCTCACAAGCTCACTCGTTTGGGGGCAAGCCTAGCTCCCACTTAATGAGGGCTGCTCTAATAATCTGATTCGAATGTGAACCTTGACCCTGTGTCAGAGAAGAGGATGCAATAAGCCGGATGAAAGACACAGGATTCAGGTCTCCAAACTTTGCACCATTTAGACAGCAGAGAAGTACGTCAGGCCAACTGCGTTTAATCAGACAGACTTGTAAGGCTTGTGACCATTTAGTAAGCCCAACTCGAGTTACATCCTGACACAATCAGTGAGCCTTTATCAGATGATTCACAAGTGTTAGAGGAGTCTGTGTGCAGCCGTGCTCCAGAGCTGGCTCTGTCATGGGCAGTGATAGGGATTGCCCAGCTGTGCTCAGGCTTCTCGGGCCTGCCAGCAGTTCAGAAGATGAGGTAGTGGGCACGTGCTACATGCTCTGCAGGTGTAGCCACCACAGGAAGGAAGGTTCTAGCAGGTAGGAGCTAAGCCCCAAAATGTCTCTTGGTGGGAATCAGAGCCTGCCTGGAGAGTGCTTTTTTTTTTTTTTTTTTTTTTTTTTTTAACATAAGCTTGTACTGCATTGATTTCCAAGGGATGAAAAAAAGTTGAAATTAATCAAGCCTGTCTGCATACCTCTTTCTGTATTTGGTTTTACATTTACGTGTGTAGCATGATCCGGTCAGAGCAAACATATCACTGCTTTGTAAAGCACAAATGGACATTTTGTTACAGCTGCCTCAAGAAAATGGCCGCTAAGCACGGTTGAAAAGAGAATGAGCAAGCTAGAGGTGGAAGACACGGGTTTCCGCTCACAGCTAAATGACGGAAGGAGACTAAAAGGTGTTGAGGGGGAAAGGCAGATGGAGGGCCCAGGTCTAATTCTATGAGTTGCCGATGGCTGAGTCAGGCAAAAGACAGCCTCCCTTCCCATCAGGAGAAGCTTACTTCCCATCAAGCTTGCTTTGCAATCAGAAGGAGGGAGGGGCTATGTCAGCTTTGAGATTCCTGTTCCTGACTGGATTAATAATTTGGGACTTAGTGCTTGCACTCAGTTACAAGCATCCAGAACCATCCAGGGAGAATGGTTGTGGTGGCAAGGCACCCTAAACTGCTCATGTCTTTCTGCCCCCAGGCTCTAGCAGGGCCTTGGGAGGTAGTGGCCTGGTGAAGCTGTCCCTTAGTGTTCACTGTAGGTAGTGTTGGCCCCTAGCCATGGCCACTGAAAACCTCCAAGTTTCGTACAGAGGAATGTAAGGACACTTGTATGTGTGTATGTTGAGGAAGGGTCGGGGGCCTCCTCAGTCTGCCTAGCAGGTCTTAAGCAGTGTGATGAGAGATGAGCAATGACAGGGAAGACAGCTGCTGGCAGAGGGCAGCAAGCCCATCCACAAGGAAGCTGATGGCATGAAATGAGGGGACTTGGAGCCAACTCCAGCTTTCAGGTGTCCAGGCTAGGTGGGTATGTGGAAGGCAACCACATAAATACCCATGGTGAGGACTTGTCCATCTGACAGGAAATAGTGACCAGAGCCCAGAGGTAGACATTTGATTTCTAACTTCTGGATGGAATTTCAAGGTGTCCCAAGGAGCCATCTGTGCTGCTGCCTGCAGGTCAGGGTCAGGGACGTTTGGGCCTGGGTGCTGGATAAGCTCTCTGTTCTGGCCATGGCTGGGCCATAGGCCTTCCCCATGTGACTCAGTGACACCTGCCCTTCTCCTGGTTCTCTTGACTTCCTTGCTGGGTTTGAAGAGAAACAAGTGGCTCTAATATGACGGCATGAAGGAGTAACGGTTCTGACACCTCCGGCCAAGGCATGTGCATCGTCTTGGCACTGCCCTTTCCTGTCCCACAGTTTGAAGAACTGTCCTTTTGAGGTGTTTCTTCTCTGTGCCTGTACTGCAGATGCCAGGTGAAATGAGTCAAGAGCGGCCGTGAGCACTGCGCTCCAAGCCTGCTTGTCAGCAGTGCCTCTCCTCGGTGCCAGAACCAGAAGCCTTGGCATCTCCTCTCTTCCTATATTCCCGTGCCAGGAAAACACAGCCCACCACCTGAACAGCAGAGGAAGGAGCGCACAGGGCTGCAGTACTCACGCTGCCAGCAAGACAGCTTGTGCCACACAGGGAGCCGAGGGGACTTGGAGATCATTTGGGGATGGCAGGAAAGAACATTCTCCAGGCCCTTCTGTGGCATTGGCCAGCACAGCCACAGCAGTGCGACTGTCCAGGAGCCCCAGCCACCATACCAGCAGTACCCCGTGGAGCCTTCAGCCTACCACTTCATAGAGCAAGAGGCACTTTCTCACAAAACAGAGAAAGAAATCCAGGCCCAGCTCCTTGGTGCTTAACCATTAAGGCCAGAGAAGAAGGAATAAGTAACGTGGTTTTTAGTCCCAGCTGACTCCAGGATAGAAGTCCCAGATTAATCCTGTGGGTATGAGCCTGCTCAGCCTGCATCTCTCCCACAGCCAGAGGCAAGGCAAGCATCAGAACACAGGCTTGAGCAGGTACCTGAAGAACTCTCAGGCCTTCTGTAAGGACTGGGTATGGCTGGAGAAACCATTCCTGAGTCGGAAGTTACTCCCAGAAGCCACTTCAGGGTTAGTGCTTACATGTCTTGTAGACTTGACTTGATAAAGGTAGACATGTGCCGTCTTTTAGGAAATTACTGAATTCTAATTCCCATTGGTTTACTTTGTCCCTTTAAAGCAGTCAAGTTGCTGGTGGTGTCTGTGCGTAGTTGTGTGATTACTACACAACTATACATTTCTAATCATCCCATAAAGAAACCATTACCCTTTGGTAGCCACGCCCTTTGCCCTGAATACCCATAAGCACTAGTGAGTCCCTTGCTCCTTAGGTATCTGCCTGTTGAGGATATGGTAGAGATATGGAGGCACTGTTTTTACATCATCTCTGCCAACTCCCAGGGCCCGGGGAAGCCCCAGAGACTACTCTAGTGATCTTCCAATATGGGCTTTTCTATTGAGAACTGAGTGAATGGCCTTTCTCTGCTGGCTCCTCTGAGGGCACTGGAGTGGAAGCCCTCAGAGGTTGCTGGTGTTTCCATGACCAATCGGCACATTTGACAAAAATGTGCTGTCAATGACTTCACTCTTGGACTTTTACTATAAAATTGGAATGTTCCTAAAACATCTCTTTTTAACATATTTTCCAGGTAGCAGAAGGTCAGGAAATCTGTGTGATTGAAGCTATGAAAATGCAGAACAGTATGACAGCTGGTAAAATGGGCAAGGTATGTCCCCAGATTCCTACTAGCCTATTCCAGCCTGCGATGGACATAGGCCCTCCACCTTTGAGACATGGGTGGGTGTCCTGAAATTGAATACAAAGGTGATTCTGCCCCATGTCCCCCCTTTCCTGGGAAGGACACTGGGACTGGGGAGTTCCACTCTGTCAGTGTGTCTGCCTCCTAGAGAGCAGTCCTTCCAGGAAGGGGTCTCCGTGTCGTGTTCAGGTAGCCAAAGCGTATTTGCTCGCCATGTTAATGTCTTTCAGATGAAGGGGTCTTTAATGTTTAATGTTTACATCTGTCTCCGTGGCACTTAGTTACCTGAGACTTAGGTGACACAGCAGGAAATGGTTTTACAGATTGCGAAAATTAATGTAACGCAAGATAACTTCCCCTCGAAGGGAACAATTCAGTTGTAGATGGAGGAGCTGAAGACCCACATACATGCAGGGGACTTAATGTTTCAGGGAGAAAGAGAGAGAGGGCATCAGGACTAGAATTTGTTTAGATTGAAACTTTTCCTTAAAGAAAACAGAAAAGCTACTTTGCTATTTTTCCTGTGACTAAAGAGATGCCATCATTAATAGATATTATATATATTAATATATATCATATATAGATCTCCCCCTCCCAAAGGATTGTTTTGATTGATTTGAGGAGTATCTACATAGTAGACTGTGACCAGGAGGTGAGGACAGCAGCAGAGGCTGGCTGTGTCCTATGCTGTGGTCTGCACCGTGGCCACATTTTGGGAACATTGAGTTGAGAGAGATGTCAGTTACAATCAAGTCAGCTTCTGCCTATCTTGTGGTTCATTCTAACCCTAACCCTAACCCTAACCATCAACATCAACAAGATGAAGTTTCAGAAGGCCTAGAGTTTGCCTACCTGCTCCTCATGGGAAAATCACAGGCCCCTCTGTAGATTGAATGGCCTCAGACTGAAGATAGCCATCCAGTGTCTGAGGGCACTGACAGTGTAGAATCATCTGCAGGGTCATTAGCCATGTGGCATCTGAGAGCTTTGACATGGTAGAATGGTGTCCAGGGTCTTAACCCTTTCTATGCTGAATCTGGGGTCTCATGCTCAAGGAGGTGAAAGCAGTTAAGTAATGAGCTCCCAAAAATATGGACACAAAAAATGTGAGCTATAGTTTATTTAAAACTCATTTCACTTGCTTTTGCAAATGCTGCACTAGTGTCATGGTGAGAACTTGCCCACCTCATGGGGACCAAGAATAGATGTGTAGTCAGGCCAAGGGCCCTTGTGGCTGGGCTAAGGTGCTGACTTAGCACACTATTAATTTCCGAGGCAGCATGGAGCCCAATAGAAGCTGGACGCCTTATTTGCTTTCTGTTGGGTCACCGTAGGAGTGGCCTGGCTGCTCCCTCATCCTCAGCCCAGAACTGCTTGCAGGAATGCTGTTGGACCTCAGCTCACTCAATCCCTCCTGTCCATTTATTCCAGTCCTGACCCATAAAATAAGCTCTGGATTTCAACCCAGTAAGACAAAGGAGTGGCCCTGTCTATGTCTGGAGCTAGTAGTTCTTCCTCGGAAGGGTCGTTTTTCTTCCCAGAGGAAGTGCTCAGGATGGGCACAGATCCACAGGCACAGTCAGCAGGCTATCATTAAACACCTAGCACATACCAACATCCACCTCACTCATCACCTTCACTCACCTGCCCATCAGGGCCTTTGAGTACTATTCGAATAGCTTTACACTGCTCTTAGGAGCTCTGGGCTCACGTTTAAGACAAAGGTCTGTTCCTTCTCTTACAGTGGGGGGACTTGGGCACAGGCCTGTCCAGCAACCTGGACAATTCCTGGGACTTTTATTCCCTTAATACTCATATGGCTAGTTAGGTCAAACCCACTGTTTGCTCATGGCTTAAGCAACTATTTCCAAGGAGAGAAATGACTTCTTATGTCCTCTAGTCTTCTGCCTGTTCCTTTTAAACCTGCACAAAAAATCTGGAGAAGACAGGGCTATGTTCAGAAGAGGAGAACAAGGTCAGGCTAGGAGATTCTCTCTCCGATTGGTACACGTTTGGATTGTTGTGAAGCTGTTTGATTTTTACCATGACATTAAGTTCACATTCTAGTCTCAAAACCGCAGGAGGAGGCAGGAATGGAATGCATCAGTCCCCAACATAAACATAGTAGGTCTCAGGATGTTGTGACCCAGGCCTAGAGGCCCCGTATCAGAGGCCTGTAAGCAATCCACAGCCTCAGTTCCCTAAGAGTCTTCTCGGGCTGGCTGGACAGAAGAGACAGAAGTGAGGCGCGGGCTCTGCAGGGACCCCGTACCAGGCTCCTCACACAGACGTGCGAGCAGAGGGGTGACCTCGGTTTCCGGGCCTAAGGCTACTTACTTCTCATGAGAGATTGAGGTGACTGCCTCTCTTGGCTCCCATTTCTCTTTCTTGCTCTTACCCAAGTACTTTAATTCAAGGTGAAATTGGTGCACTGCAAAGCCGGAGACACAGTTGGTGAAGGAGACCTGCTCGTGGAGCTGGAATGAAGCACTTGTAGCCCTTCAGTCACCACTGCTCACTGCTTTAATTAGCATTGCCATTATTCTCTAACCCTCAATTTGCTCAGGCGTTTACAGGAGCACTCTGTGCAGCAGGTTCTACAGCATCATATTTATTCCTCAGAAGAGGCAAAACCGACACTCTGCCAAAAAAATCACCAATGGGAATTTTTATTGATATAAATACTTGTACATATGATTTGTACTTCTGCTGAGATTTCCTAGTGTCAAAATTAAATCAATAAAACCAAGCATTTGTCTAAATATTAGTTTGCCCTTTTTTTTCTGAATGAAGACAATATACACAAAGGCGACGGGCTGTGCCAATTGACTGTAAATATTAGCATTTCATTGTGATTCTTTAAAAATTTATATAAATTCCTTCTCTGCTTCCAATTTTATTAGCTTTTGCCATTTTATAATCTGATTACCTTCCTTCCTTCCATCACTCATGACTTCCTTAGACCAGGCAGCACAGATGAAGGTTCTGGAAACCCCATTTGGTGTGCGTCTACATCGATGTCACATGGATGGTTGAAGAGTCAGATCACCATTTTGGGGTCTGCAGACAAGGTGCCTCCTGTGCTGGTCCAAGGACAAATATGTTGTCCCAGTCCCTTTTTCTCACTGCTGTGTGCGGGGCTGCCAGGCCATCAACTGATACCCATATTTGCCCCTCTATTTTGTGAAGCAAGTTTCCAATTAAGAAAAAGGGGCTAAAAATAAGCCATGCGTCTGTGCCAGTTGCAGTTAGTGATCAGTCCACCATTACGCTGAAGGGTGAGTAAGCTCTGAGTGGAGCGTCAGGGTGCTCAGCCAGCAGCTGCACTTGGTTCTACAATTCCTGGAATCCATTTTCTACTTCACTGGGAGGCAGAAACAGAGTCATGTGCAACTTGCATCTACGCTGACAGATGATCAGATGGCGGTAGATGGTAATTGGTACTTGGTGTCTTCCTAACATTATTTTAAGTGCTGTTTGTATTTGGAAGCAAAGCCTTCTGTCAGGCCTGAGGAACAAATTACTAATGTGTTGGTTCTTCTGAAAGGCTCTCCCTCAAGGGCTGCACCTTCAGGTGGCAGAGACGGGCTAAACTGCCGAGAGCTGGGCACCTATCAACGACATAAGTGTGAGGGCTCAGCTGTGTCATCTCCCAGCAACACACTCTCTACCGAGTAAGTACACCAAAAGAAGGGCCAGACAGCAACAGCAGACTTTTATTTTAATGGCCATTTTAATAGTTTATGTGTGATTTAGAAAATGCAGGTGGGGGTGGACGGAGCACATAGTTTAGGTACAACATGCTTTTCTTGATGTTTTTACACTGATTTGACCCAAATCAGCATCTCTTACCACTTCTTTCTAGGTTCTATATATGGGAATCAATATGTTAAACTGTTCAGATACAACTGCAGCCCAGTCCTTTTAGTCTCAGAAGATTCCATGTTCAGGTTAGAGCAAAGCAAATTTAAAAAAAAAAAAAAAAAAAAAGCAGTGAGGAGCACCAGGTACTCTGTAACTGCCGTTTAGGGGACTCAGCCTAGAGTGTTTCTCATCTAGTACATGCAAGCTCCTCCACTAAAGACGGAAGCAGAATTAAGTAACATCAGATTAGCGTAACATGTTTTATAATTGAACTGGGAGAGCTCTGCTTATGCCAGGCAGCTACCAAATTCCCTCCACCCTGTTGGCATTTGGGGCACTAGCCCCTCACCTGTTTTCCCGGGGGTTGTAGCGGAGCCCGTGTGGGCCCTCAGAATCATAGCTTGTATGGTAGGGAAGAAACAGCCACTCGGGTGCATAGGTGGCTGTACTGTACACGAAGCACTGAACACTGTCCCCAGGGCCTCCAGCACCCTCCCACTCCAGCACCCGCACCTGCAGGGCTGTACGCTGGTACATGCTGGGGCAGCCTTCGAAGTCATCCAGGAAGCGCAACATCTGCTCATCCACCTCATAGATCTCACCTGCCACGCAATGGCCCGTGCCTGGCAGGTGCAGCAGCCAAGGTATGTTGTGCTCGCCCGCAATCACCAGTGGGAAGGACTCAACTGTGCAGCCCCGGCCTCGGAAGGTGGCTAAGCCATGTGACTGGTCCAGCATGACTTTGTGGTTGGGCTGGCCCCGCTTCAGGGTGCCATACACGAAGATGTGGGTCATCTGGCTGCAGGCACTGGAGGAGAGAGCAGGTGAAGAGTCTCTGGGGGGCAGCCTCTGGACTTGAGCGTAATACCGTCACAGTCCTTCCACTCTTAAGGAAGAGAAGCCAACGTGTTTTGGTTAGACTTTGTTATGGCACCTAGAAGCTCGTGTTCACATCATGACATGCTTTCTCTAGCTATTTAAGAAACTGAAAGAGGCACTAGGCCTCTTTCAAGCCAAGAAAAATCCCAAGCCTAGCGAGAAGAGTACATATTAGTGACTTTAAAAGTCTGGGCTGCGGGAACAAGATGTGGTGACATACACCTTTAATCCTAGCACTTGGGAGGCTCAAGAAAATGGATCTCTATAACCTTGTAGGAAGAACACTCCCTAGCATGGTAAACATCATTGTGTGTTGTGTGGTGGGAAGATCTTCCATGTGTTTGTAAGATCACGTAGGTCTGAGCTCAAGTGATCCTCCTGTCTCAGCTTTCTGAGTAGCTGACATTAGAATACCAACACACCCAGCAAACAGCCTCAGCTGCAATGCTAAGGTAACAAGAGCAGGCGGGTCAGCCACTCTGCCCCACTAGGGCAGAGGTCACAAAGACCTCAAGCACAGCCCACATGTGGAGACAGCTCCTGAGCATCTCAGGTGGGGTCATAATGGGGCTGGAGAAAAACAAGAAAACAAAACAAAGCTTTTTCAGCTGGCTACTGGGGTCTCAATCACAGCCTTCTGTTTCAGGAACACAGGCCTGACCTCATGACTGACACAAACCTTTCAGCTCACTGCCCTGTCCCTGTGGAAGTCAAGTCACTATCAGGATCCTATGGCAACTTCCAAGAACATGTACACCCGAGTGTGCGGCTACCCAGGACACCACCCTTGACAGCCCAGCCATACATTAGGTACTCAGCCTAAGAAGAGACTTGCCTGTCACACAGGAATATCCCAATCAGGCACCAACACCTGCAGCCTGGCTACCTTCTGACACAATTAGCTTTCAGTCTTTTAAGGAACTTTGAAGTCCCCAGAACAGATATTATGAACAAGGAGAAGCAAATACATTTAAGTAACAACCTGAATCCCCACTTCTGGGGCAAACCAAGGTTTCAGCAACATATTTACACTCCTGTTCCAACACTCAAGACCCAGCAACACTTCACAGCACCTGTGGGCCATAGCTTTCTTTCCCAAGATCTTAGAGGGTAAGGACAATTCATGGTGACCCACAGCAGGAACCTTGGCTCTGTGTAGAACTAAAATTTGCCTAAGTCTGGGCTACAGACTTAAGTCACTAAGTGATCTATGTGGCTTAAGGATGGAAACACAGGCGCTGTCTATGCTCCACTGCCCTACAGCAGTGCCTGATGCCAACTTGTGGGGCTTAGGGAAGGTGAGTTCCCAGGGCAGGTACAGGAAACATGAGCTAGTGACAGAACACTTGCTCTGCTCCCACCGGGGTGAATCATGGGTTTGTACACTGAGCAGCCTTTGTGTCTGGTCTGTAAGCATGTACTTATCATCCCATATTTAATATGTTCCCCTCTACCTGACCTCCCATCTTCCTGAAGGACCTGGCACCATTTATGTCCACTGTGTTTGATGTCTGCACTGGAGCTGTGCAGGCTACACTAAGGTACACAGGACAGGAATGCTTTTCTCAAGGGTGCTCTTATTTTTGTTGGAACTTAAAATTGCTCTGGGTGTTTTGGGCCTCCTGGTCAACCTTTGTAGAGGTAACACAGCCTCACCTTTTCTGCAAGCCATCAGGATGTCCCTTCTTCGGTGGACTCCTCAGAGCTTACAAATCCTCTCCCTCTTGGTGTGCAGTATGGCAGGAAGGGAATTGAGGGACATTGTCTTGACTGGGTTGAGGTGTGCTTTCACTGTCTTCCAGGTTCCCAGGTTCTCACAGGGATGACCAAGCTCTGCTTTTAGCTTGAACTGAGGCTCTTAGGTTCCCTGGCCCCTTGGCTTCTGAAAAGTAATGCTGACAGGGCTCAAGTAGAGTCTGCATTCCCTCTCTGGGAATTCCAGCCTTCATTGCCATGGTAACTGGGGACTTGGTACCCTCACTTTCTCTGCCTCCGCTGTCCCTTTCTCCTTCATCTCAGTCTTTATTGTCACATTCCACTTATCTATGTGTTCCAAGCATTTTCCTGGCCTCCTTTTGCTTCTAACTCTGCTGTGGATACAGCACCAGGTCTTTTTCCTTACCTCTTTTCTTTTAATGGTATCTGTGTTTCTCTCAGAGATTTTCTTCCCACGTCTGGCCTTTTCTAGTAAAAACTGACCCTCTCTGGAAGTGGGACTACGATGGGAGGGGCAGGGATGGATTTTTGCAGTTGGCTGGCTCTAGGGCAAGTGTGTATTCAGGAGGTGGGCAATCCACAGACAAGTGGAGTTTCCTTCCATCTGTTTTCAGAGTGCTATTGCCATCCTCCCTGGACCCACGTTAGAAGGAACCTGTCTTCTGCTCAGTCTGAGAGAGCTGGGGTGGGTCTGTCTCTGTTCTTTGTATAGATCCATGGCCTTCCTACCCTAATCACATACCCTAATCACCAGCTAGCTCATGTCTCCTGGGCCTCACTGCAGAAACTTAGGATCTGGTAGAGCTGGCTGCTAAGTTAGTCACCATTCAGTTCTGTTTTCTGTCTTCAGACTCTCATTGTCTACTTTTTCTTGCTATCACTGAAGGGATATACTAGTCCATTTTATATAACGTAATGAAATGCTTAAGGTACGGCAACTTTATAAAGAAAATGATTGTTTTTTCTCGTTTAATTCCTGTAAGTTCCAGGTCCCAGACCTAGCAATGGTCTTATTAGAGGCAGATTCCTGAGGAGGGGGTGCAGGGCATCATAAAGAAGAGGGCATATATATGTGGTGGTCTCCTTGCCTCTTCTTATAAGCAAACAGTATTTAATCCTGTGGAGACCTTACACAACCCTCAGTCACCTCCCAAAGCTCCACCCCTTAGATCATACACCATCCCTTAAACCATACACCATCACGTAGGTCATACATGCTGCTTCAACCCTCATCTTGCCTAGCGTGCATGAGGCCGTGAATCTAATCCCAGCATCACAAAACAATTTTCTACCCTCTTACTACTTTATACTGGAATTACATTTCAACACGTAGACTCTTGGAGGATGCTCAAACCATGTCCAAACCACAGTAAACAGAATCTTGGGAGACAGCCAGGACAAAGGGGTCTGTTCTTCCCTGTCCACTGTAAAGACACATTCTCCTTCAAGAGGGCTGATGTGTGACAGGAAGTGATGGGGCAGGCAGTATGTGTGTGGAACATGGTGAGAGGTTCTGCTCTAGAACAGGTGACTCAAGTGTGCTCTGGGGTACCAATAAGCAGACCAGAGAGCATCAGGGAGAGGGTGAGAGCATAGAGAGACTCACTTCTGCTGCTGAGGCAAGAGGGAGATTGAAGGTCCCATATCCACCTTGCATACTCGAAGGTCAACAACACTGCCTTTTATGGCTGGCTTAGGTAGTGTTTTCAGGGCTCAATCAGATTGTGTGTGTGCCATATTTTCTTTTTAAAGCTAAATAATATTTCACCATACAGACTACCCAGTTTTCTTATCTTTATCTGTTGATGGGCATGGAATGGCTGCTGTTGATGCTCCTGTGAACATGGATGTGCAGTCACGCCATTACGTTTGTGTATACAGACCCCGAGGCAGAAGGTTTGCATGGTAACTGTTTTCTGTGTTCTGGGTACCTTTTACATTACCACCAAGAAAGCACAGGTTCCAACCCTACTTCTGTGCCAACACTGGTTGCTTCTGGATGGTGGCCATCTGCATGAGTATGAGGTAATATTTTACTATGGGTCTGATCTGGTGTCCTCAAGCGTTAGTGACATTCAGCATCTTTGCATGTACGTTATTGGACATTTGTGTATGTGGGGACTTTTGTTAACTATACATGCTAGGATCTGTTTCCTAGGCCCTCTCTCCTAGTCCATTTGACTATTATGTTTGTTTTTAGGCTACTAACACTATTTTGATTGTGACAACTTTGTGCTTTGTAGGTTTTTTGTTTGATATATATTTTTTAATATGTGTTGAGTGTCTAGCCCAGCTCCAGCCTACCTGCCACCACCCTTCTATACCATGTGCAACCTTCCTACCCAGCCAGATCTCTCACATTCTTTTCCGGAATCTAGCCCAGTGAGTTTCCCTGACCCTCCCATCATGAAACCTCACCACAACCCACCAGATCTAACCTAGGTCCCATAGCCTGTGCTCTGGGTCTAGTCTTGCTACCGTTGCCTACACTGCAACCTATTCCTGGTCAGGAACCACCCTGCTTGCCACCAACCACAGGTCCCTCCATTTCCATCTCTACCTCCAATCTTTCCACCCAGCTGGGTCCCCCACTCCAGGGTCTAGCCAGGTAAGTAACGCTGATCCTCCCCAACCTGCCAGAGCTAGCCCAAGTGCCACATCTACCAGTGCCCAGGCTTTGTCTTCTATCTACACTACAGTCGATCTTTAGGGTTCTGCCTGGAACCACCCTACCTACATCTCCATATCACACCCAACCAGATATACCCCCAGGCTCTAGGCTAGGTCAAAGAGGCACATTTTGTCACCACCTTAGTCTCTTCTGTCTATCTGCCTTCACCCCACGAAAGCCATTTCCAAATTCTAGGTCCAATCCATCCACAGTCTCTTTCCTAACCCAACCTCCACTGTCCATATCAGACTCTGAACTAATGAAAGATGTCCACATGCCAAACTACAAACGATCAAACCAGAGCTACCTACCCATCCTGTAAATGTCTGCCAATGTCTGCCAGTAAGAATTACTTAGATGAAGCCAGGACTCAGAATTTAAAAGGACAGTCATAAACTTAATCAAGGAATTCAGGAAATTCAGAGACACAAAGAAGCAGCTCAGTGAAATTAAGGAGAATAAGCCTAGTGAAGCCCGAGGAGACACAAGCATAAAGGTGAGGGAAATGAGGAAGACAATCCCGGGCTTGAGAATGGAATCCAATAAGGAGGCAGGAGATAGACACACTGAAGTTGAAATGCAGTTGGAGTTGTAAAACCCAGTAACTCAACAAGTCTTACAAGTAGAATAAAGCAAGCAAAAATATATTAGGACACAATGTAAAGTAGAGGATCTAAACAAAATAAAGAAAAATTAAAATCACAAGAAAGGCCATAAGGAAATCCAGGGCACCACTGAAAGAAACCAACTTTTGAATTATAAGCACAGACAAGGGAGAAGAATTCCAAGTTAAGGACCAGACCTTCAAAACAAGATCATAGAAAAATCTTCCCCAAACTAAGGAAAGAACACTATACATCCATACAGAACACTAAATAGACAAGACCAGAAAAGAAAATCTCTATAGTATACCATAGTTAAAACACTACACATACACACTGAGAAAGTATATTAAAAGCTTCAGGAGAAAAGCCCTTAGAGTAACAGCTGATTACTCAATGGAAGGTCTGGAAACCAGAAGAGCCTGAAGCAATGCATTCCAAGTCCTAAGAGACCATGAAGAGGGTAGGGGGTAGTGGTATAGGTGCTGGAGAGAGGACTCAGCAGTCTAGAGCACTGACTGCGCTCCTAAGTCATACATAATGGGATCTAGCGCCCTCTTCTGGCACACAGGTGTACATGCAGGTACAGTACTCACACATAAAGACCATGACCCGTACCTAGATTGGTGTAAATAGCAAAACTATCTGCCACATAGGAGAAAGGCAAACTTCACAATATAAGCATCCTAGAAAGAATTCGTACCCAACAACCCAAAACTTAAGGAAAATGAAGCAATACTTTGGAATAAGCATAACAGACTGTAGAGAGAAATAAAAACCATAATTATTTTTTTTATTATTATTATTAACTTGAGTATTTCTTATATACATTTCGAGTGTTATTCCCTTTCCCGGTTTCCGGGCAAACATCCCCCTTCCCCCCTCCCCTTCCTTATGGGTGTTCCCCTCCCAACTCTCCAACCTTCCCCCCCTTGCTTCCCTCTCCCCAACAGTCTAGTTCACTGGGGGTTCAGTCTTAGCAGGACCCAGGGCTTCCCCTTCCACTGGTGCTCTTACTAGGATATTCATTGCTACCTATGAGGTCAGAGTCCAGGGTCAGTCCATATATAGTCTTTGGGTAGTGGCTTAGTCCCTGGAAGCTCTGTTTGGTTGGCATTGCTAAAAACCATAATTATTAAAACACACAGTATCACTGAGACCACCACCACACATCAATAACAGTAACTGCAGTTCACACACACACACACACCAGTAATAACTTTAAATATCAATGCCTCAATTTCCAATCAAAAGACAAGCTGACTGAATGGGTCAAGAAACAAAATCTATTGTCTATAAGAAACACATCTTAGTTTTAAAGATAGGCACTGATTTAGAGTAGTACTCCAATCAGGCTGGGCCAGAAGTCTAGTAGGTATTACTATCCTAATATCTGACAAAATAGATTAATCAGAAGAGATAAAGAAGGACACTTCATTTATATATATATATATATATATGTGTGTGTGTGTGTGTGTGTGTATATATTTAACTAAGATGACATTACCATCCTAAACCTATACGCAACAAATTCAGGGGATGCCCAATTTCATTAAAAAAAATCTACCAGTGGGATTTAAAGACACAGATTAACATGAACCCACTAGTAGTAGGTGATTTCAATCTGGTACTTTCTCCAATAGACATGTGTCTTAGTTACTGTTCTATAGCTGTGACAAGACACCATGACCAAGTTTATAAATGAAAGCATCTGGGGACTTACATACAGTTTCAGAGGTGTTAGTTCAAAACCACCTTTGTGGGGAACATGGTGGCAGGCAGGCAGGCACTGGCTGGAGCAATAACTCAAGAGTTTACATCTTATTCACAAGTTGGAGGTAGAGAAAGTTTGGCATGGGCTTTTTTTTTTTTTTTTTTTTTTTTTGGAGCTGAGGACCAACCCAGGGCCTTGTGCTTGCTAGGCAAGCGCTCTACCACTGAGCTAAATCCCCAACTGGCATGGGCTTTTGAAACTTCAAAGCTCATCCCCAGTGACACACCTCCAACAAAGCCACACCTCCTAATCCTTCCCAAAACAGTTCTCCAAATTAGGGACCAACTGAATCAGGTGCAGGAAAGGACTTTCTGAATGCAATTCCATTTGCCCAAGAACTAAGGCCAACAACTGACACTTCATAAAACCAAAAAAAAACTTTTGTGCAACTAGAGAAACAGTCAACAGAGGAAGGACACAGAATGGGAGAGAAGGTATACATCTGACAAGATTAATATCAGTAATATATACAGAAATCAAAAAGTAAAGAATTCAAAACAAATGACCAATTCAAAAACTGGGCCTGGGATCTGAGCAGAGAGTTCTCAGAAGTCTGTGGTGTTTAACAGGGGTAGGAGGAGAACCTTCCTCTGATGTTTCTGGACCCTAGGGATGGCCACTGTGACAAAGGCAGTTGCTTCTGAGAGTCATGCTTAATTTTGTCTTCAATTTGCTCCTTCCTACCTACACTGTGCAATGCTAGTTCTTTCCATGACACTGGATTAAGTTAGTATTGTAAAAATGTATGAACTTACTTCAGTAAGGCAGAAAGCACAAAACAAAGATGGCCATTTGTCTTGGTAAATGCCGATAGCCCTAAGTAAGCCTGAACCACAACACTGAAGGATGAGTGTTCTCCTGACTCAGACACAATGTGGAGCCAGTCTCCCCAGTGGGCATCAGGTACTCAGAGTAACCATAGCATTTCATGATATAGAGCCAGGTAGTGGAAAGTGCAGGACAGCATGGCAGCAGACCTAATTCATTCAACTCAAAATAACTAGAACTTAGAGAAGGATTTTAAGTTTAAGCTTCTGTTTTCTCCACTTAAAAACTGGGTTCATCATATTTACCAATGAGCTGCTTTCTACTGACCACTGACCAGTCATAAGCAACTGATGCCATACTTTGGATTTCTCTTGCCCCTGACCTTCCCTCCCATTTCTCTAGGTCTCTACCCGAGCTCCTCCTCCTCCTCCAAATGCTTATGGAGGGTTCTCAATAAGCCCTTGAGAATGTTACAGTAAACGTGTTGATGGAAGAGGATCCAAGCCTTATCAAGCAATGGTTTCAGAACCAAGAAGCAGTCTCAGGAAGGGGACAGGGGTTTTCTACTTTAAACTGTAGAACACAGCAACTTTCTTCTAAAGAAAACAATAACTTATTTCTGTAAAAGAAAGCTTGGCTTTTTCTCAGAAGCATTTGGTTAAGCAATCCCTTGATAACATAAAATCAGTTTGAGAATACTATTTATGCAGCACAAAACGAATGCTGTGCATTTTTGGCTTTTCTCAGAGAAAAACATCATTACCTTTCTCTGATTGTGTTTTGAACAATACACATGAATCCTTCAGGAAGCAACTTGTCCCTGTGGGGATTGAGAAAGGATCAGAGTTAAGCACTGAAACAAGCAATTAATTCCCATTAGAGGATTAAGGCACTCATGTTCGCTTTGAATCAGAAAAGCAAGTTGAGAGTGAACTGTTGTATGACCAAGAGGTTACTTGTCAAAGTGAATAAATTAAAGACCCAAAGAGCAGCTAGATGCACAAGAGGGGCTGGGTAAGCACAAGGTTTGAGCCAAGGGCCGGGTAAGGTTTCATGCCTGTGGAAGGCCTGCCTTTTTCTTTGAAAACACTGAGGGAAGCAGGGTCGGTGCCATATGCTTCTGTCTTCACTCTTAACAGATGTATCCTGTAGAAATAAGCCCAATTCCCTCGCCTTACCACACACGTACAGTCTAGACAGCCACACATGGTTGCTCAGCTCAGTTTTGCTGGGAGCTCTAGAGCCTGTACCGAGTAGATTTATGCAGTGTCGGTGTGGATGATATCACAGATACAGTGAGGAGCAGATGGGAGACTTACAGTGTCAGGACTGAGGTGCTCCTGATTAGAATTGAAGAGTCCAAAGCAGAACCTTTATGTCAAACTTTGCTATAGGCTGGAACAATATGTCTATCCAGAAGTCAGCCCAAAGGTAGAACAGGCTCAGTGCCTCCAAACACTTTAGCTCAGCAAAACCTGGCTAGTTATCATTGTCAATATTTAAAAAACAAAACACAATAGGAATGTCCATCTGGCAGGGCATTATGCTGTCACACAGCAGTGTGCTTTCCTTTAGGACAATCCATCCAGTTTCATATTTCATCACTGAAGCAGAATTGAAAATGATTCCAAGTCCTTTGCTGGACTGGTTCTCATCGATTTTTCCCCTAGCCACCTGGTGGCAAGAGTGTAAAAGGCAGGATTTTGGACTTTATTAAAGTGGTCTACATCACAACTATTGAACATGTTCAGTCCATACTTACAACACACCATCAGGCGAGCCAAACAATTTAGTAGCACAGGGAGTGTCAGAAAGGTCTGGATATCGTCACTCAATTTCTCTACATGGTGAGTCAAACCACTAGCAACCTCCCAGTTGTCAAGACTGTGACAGAAACAAGTGGCCATATACAGGAGACACGGAGCTCTGCCTCTGGCCAGATGCGTCTACCCCTTTCCACTGACTGCAGAGGAACCATTGAAGAACCAGGAACTCCTGTGCTGTAGACCCACAGCACAGCACTTACAAATGGTGTCTTTACTCCTTCTCATCAGCTACCAGCTGTGTCAAGGCTGGCTACACAATGCCAGCCAATACCCTTGGCTTTACCAACTCTGCCAAATACCCACTCACAGGGCATCTGCCTGGGGAACAAACACACCCAACGGTGGGGAAACTGAGGTATGGAGGATGGGGTATGGACCATGTTTACAGGGAAATTTCTTTTCTAGAGGCCTCCTTGCATCTGAACAAGGAGTTACTTCTCCCCCCTCCTACAGTAACCCTATTTTCCTTGGAGCATAGGCTGAGTATCTGATATAGTTACTCATTAATTCTTCAGAAGTTTCTTAGAACTGTAGGAAACAGGTGAAAAAACAAGATGCTGTGAACTGTAAACCTGGCCCTGGCCTGTGCGCAGGAGCTGAGGTCCTGGGCATCTTGCCAGGGAGGGCTGGTCACATCCTGAAGACGCTTTGATGCTCTCATTTGGTTGCCTGCTTGGCTCTTTATAGTAAAGACAAGACCTTCCTGCTGCAGCCAGCCTCACCAACTCCACCAACACTCTGGAAAAGAGACTGCCAAACAGTGTACCCTGGCTGCCTTTGAAATCAGGTATGACCTGCTGGTGTATTCAAAGCTCCAGACTCTCAAGGGTCTTAAGAAAACAAACCTTTATGGCACTGATACCTCAATGGGCCTTACAAATTTGGCCTTGGCAATCATTCCTTGCCACCAAATCTAATGACCTGAGTTTGATGCCTGGGAACCATGTGGTGGAAAGAGAGAATCAAATCCTGACCTCCACATGCATGCTGTGCCACACATGCCCCCAAGCAGATACACATCAGTGTAATTTTAAAACCTTAAGGCAGTTGTTACATTCCTATCAGGGCAGACTACAGCCTTCACTTCTGCTCATTCTGAGTTAAAAGTACCTGGAAAATCCCCACTGGCCTGGGAGGAGCCTTGGAAACACAGGCCAGGTACATTGGGATGGAGACATGTTGGCCCCTGCTGTTACAGGTGGCTGAGCAGCCAGACACCTGTCAACAGGCTGGGCAGGCAGTGACAGGCCTCAAAAGGTGCCAATAACCCACTGATGCCACCTGCAGCTCAAGCTGAATCCAACAGGGTGGCTGCTGCCAGACTGCTGGTGTTGGCCAGCTTCCAGGCGTAAATGCTTCAGTTCTACTCTCAAGTTCAAGATCCAGTTTTAAGACCCCAGTTTGCAACACAGTCTGGGTGCAGAACTACAGGTATCTCACTCAGTGCTTGTCTCGGCCATCATTGCTGGTCAACACCTCATGAGAGCCAAGCAAAAGGGAGTCAGGTGCTCCAAATCATGGGCAGTGACTCAGGCAGGAGCCAGTGACCCAGGGAGGCAAGTTCAGACAGCCATGGCCTGAAATGGGATCTAGAGTTTGCAGGCTCTACTTCAGCAGGGTGGGAAGGGGCCCGGGGGGGAAGGGGCCCAGTGGTAGGCTGCCCCTCTCTGGAGGAGGGCACAGTGACACTCTCCAATTTGATACAGGTGGTTCTACACTGGTAGCTATTTGTAAACAACAAAACACATTTTGTGTGCAAATAAAGAGTTGGTATAGAAAATGCTAGTGAGTCAGACATAGTGGTACATACCTATAATTCTAACATTCTGGCTCATAAAGAAAGATGGCAAATTCAAGGCCATCATGAACTACAACCCTGTTTCAAAAATAAAAACTAATGAGCACAAAAGAGAGAGGCAGTTTGCAGGCCACTGAGCCTCCTGTCTTTGCCAGTTTATCAGAGAACTCAACGTGCCTCCTCCTAATCCCTAATCAGAAACAGAAGTTCCTCCTCTTACCTTCAGGGTTTCCACAAGCAGCAAGTTTCTGCAGTCTTTCTGAAATGGACTTATTAAAATCAATCATGTTCTAGAATCTGACTCACAATGAAACAGTAAAACATGTTCCTCTGCAGTTACAGGTTCAAGGAAAGGTAGCTGTGTCTGGGTCAGCAGGCACAGAAGGTAAGAATGTGGTGTGTGGGGGGTGCCCAGACGTTAGGACAAACAGCCAGAGGGTTGTTTTGTTTTTTACCTACCCTGGGCCCCTTCTATGTTAACTGTTAACTAAGCAGTGATTGCCCACACTTGGCTAAGAAACACAGTAAGTGATCTGGCTTTTGGAATGTTTTCCAAGCGCCTGGAAGGGTAGCCTGCTTTTAACTCACATTGGGCAACTTCTCAGAATGTGTTTACTATTCCTAGAGCAAGTCCTCTCTGGTCAAGGAGGAAGGTACTAACAATCCAGGGCTTGTTTTAACTCACCCTCTGTTAGTGGGAGATACATCTGGCATCTGGGTCTGGCTGAAGGTGGTTAATTTCTACTCTGCCTCATGCCCCAAAGGCTTTGATGTTCAACATGAATCAACTTGGGCAGAAAAGCAGCCCTCGTGCTCCCTTTCCTTCATGTTTCTACTTCTTTGTATTCTAGATCTTTTTGTTATAAGAACTATGGCTGTTTGAAACAGGAATGTCTACACTAGAATGCTCTGTGTGTGTGTGTGTTTTTCTGGGGATCAAACTCAAGGCCTCAATTGTAGGCATGTGTCCTACAAGTGAGCCAAATTTCCAGCACAATTTAACAATCACAAAAGAATCTACCTTTTTCTCTGCACCTTATGGAACTTTCTCCAAAACTGTCCAAATACTTGGACATGAAGCAAGTCTCAACAGATAAAAGAAAATTGAAACTACTCTGTGTATCCTATCAGAAAACCATAGATTAAAGCTGGATATCATAACAACAGAAACAACAGAAAACTTACAAACTCACGAAAACTGAACAACTTTCTACTGAGTGAAAAATAAATCAAGACATACATACATACACTTTCTAGAATTCAATGAAAATGAATATATATCATACCCAAACTTATGAGACATAATGAAAGGGATTCTAAGACGAAAGTTCCCAGTACTAAGTACTTACATCGGAAAAAAAATACTGGAAGGAATTTCATACTAGCAATTTAACAGCACACCTGAATGCTCTATAACAAAAGTAATCATACTCAAAAGGAGTAGACCAATGGGAAATAATAAAACTCAGGTCTGATAGACCAGCAAGAAATAAACGGGTCTGAAATCAATAAAATAGAAACAGAGAACAATAAAAAGAATCAATTAAATAAACAGCCGTTCTTTGAGGAAATCAACAAGATAGACAAAATTCTTATCCAAACTAACTAAAAGGCAGAGAGAGGATATTGAAATGAACAAAATCAGAAACAAAAATGGGGACATAACAACAGACTGAAGAAATCCAGAGATCCATTAAGCAATACTTTAAAAACCTGTATATACTTTAAAAACCTGTATAGCACCAATTTGGAAAATCTGAAATAAATGGATAATTCTCTCAACAGGTACCATTAAAATCAGATATACAATTTAAATAGACCTATAACAATTAGTGAAATATAAGCAGTCAGTCAAAGTCTCCACCCCCCCCAAAAAAAAAGCCCATGGCCAAATGGTTTTAGTGCAAATTCTACCAGACTTTCAAAGAATAGTTAAAGACAATATTCCTAAAATTATTCCACAAAATGGAAACAGAAGGAACATTAGCCAGTTCACTTTATGTGGCCCCAGTCACCCTGATAACCAAACCACATAAAAATCCAACAAAGAAAGAGAATTACAGACCAATTTCCCTTATGAAAACAATGCAAAGGTACTAAATAAAATATAAAGCAAACCCAAGAACAAATCAAAAAGATCATCATGATCAAGTAAGCATCATCTTAGAGATGCAAGAATGGTTCAACATGCAAAATTCAATAAATGTAATCCATCATATAAACCCACTGAAAGACAAAAATGACAAGATCATTTCATTAGATGCAGAAAAGGCCTTTGACAAAATCCAACACCCCTTCATGAGAAAAGTCCTGGAGAAATTAGGGATACAAGGGACATACTTAAACATAAAGATAGTTTACAACACACCAATAGCCAACATCAAATTAAGTGGAGAGAAACTCAAAGCGATGTCACTAAAACCAGAACAAGACAAGGTTGTCCACTGTCTCCACATCTACGCAATATAGAACCTCAAGTCTTACAGGAACAAGACAAGGCTGTCCACTGCCTCCACATCTACTCACTATAAAACCTGAAGTCTTACAGGAACAAGACAAGGCTGCCTATTTTCTCCACATCTACTCAATATAGAACCTCAAGTCTTACAGGAATAAGACAAGGCTGTCCACTGTCTCCACATCTACTCACTATAGTACCTCAAGTCTTAGAGCAATAAGACAACTGAAGGAAAGCATGGGGATACAAACTGGAAAGGAAGACAAAGTATCACTATTTGCAAATGATATGATAGAATATACAAGTGACTCTAAAAGTTCCACTGGGGGGAAGCTCTACAACTGATAAACCCTTTCAGCAAAGTAACTGGATAAAAATTTGACTAAAAAAAAAAATCAGTAGGTTTCCTGAGGGAAAAAAAACAGGGAAACAACATCTTTCACAATAATACAAATAATAAAAAATATCTTGGGGTAACTCTAACCAAACAAGTAAATGACTTGTTGAAAAAACCCTCAAGTCTTTGAAGAAAGAAACTGAAGAAGATACCAGAAAATGGAAAGGTCCCCAATGCTAATGGATCGGTAAGATTAACAGTAAAAACAGTCATCCTACCAAAAGCAATCTACAAATTCAATGCAATCCCCATCAAAATTCCAATATAATTCACAGACCTTGAAATGACAATACTCAACCTCACGAGAAAAAACAAAAACCTGGATAGCTAAAACAATCCTGAACAATAGAAGAACTGCTGGAGGTCTCAGCACTCCTGATTTCAAGTTGTACTACAGAGCTATAGTAATGAAAAACTGCATGGTAGTGACATAAAAACAGATACAACTAATGATCAATGGAATCAAACTGAAGACCAAGACATAATCCCACATGCGTATGGACATCTAATTTTTAAAAAAGCCAGGAATTCACACTAGAATAAAAGACAGCATCTTCAACAAATGGTGCTGGTGTAACTGCATGTTTGCATGTAGAAAAATGCAAATAGATCCATATTTATCATCTTGCACAGTACTCAAGTCCAAGTGGACCCAAAGACCTCAACAGAAAACTAGATACTTTAAAACTGATAGAAGAGGAACTAGGGAATAGCCTTGAACCCATTGGCACAGAAGACACCTTCCCAAACAGAACATCAACAATACAGGCACGAAGATGAATAAATGGGATCTCATCATACTGAAAACTTCTCTAAGGCAAAGGACACCATTATTTGGATAAAGCTGCAGTCTATAGACTGGGAAAAGATTTTCACCAAATCCACATCTGATAGAAGACTAATATCCAAAATATGTAAAGAATTCAGGAAACTGGATATCAACAAAAACCAAATTATGCAATTAAAAATGGGGGTACAGATCTAAACAGAGAACTTTCAATAAAGAAAATTCAAATGGCCAAGAAAGAAATGTTCAACTTCCTTAGCCAACAGGGAAATTCGACCTTACATTTGTCAGAATGGCTAATATCAATAACAAAAGTGTCAGGTCGTGACAGTGAGGATTTGGAATAAGGGGAATACTCCTTCTATTGGTGGAGGTGGCTCATCAGAAAGTTGAGAATCGATCTACCTCAAGATTCAGCTATTCCATTTCTGGGCATATACTCAAAGGACACTCTATCTACCACAAGGACTCTTGTTTAACCACGCTCATTGCTGCTCTATTCATCATACCCAGAAACTGCAAACAACCTATAGAAGAATGGATAAAGAAAATGTGATACACTTACACAATGGAATATTACTGAGCTGTTAAAAAATAACATCATGAAATTTGTAGGCAAATGAATGGAACTAGAGGTAACCCATATCCAGAGAGAGGAAAATGGTATGATTTTACTTATATGTGGGTATTAGCCATTAAGTAAATGATAACCAAGCTATTATTTATAGAGCCAAGGGAGTTAGGTATAGAGGAAGGGTCTAAAAGGGACACATGGATCTTTCTGAGAAGGGAAAATAGAATAGATTTTACAAAGCTGCACACTGGTGATACATGCCTTTAATCTTAGTACTCAAGAGGCAGAGGCAAGAGGATCTGATTTCAAGGCCAGCCTGGTCTACAGTTCCATGACAGCCAGGACTACATGTAAAGAAGCCCTGTTTTTTTTTGTTTGTTTGTTTGATTTTTTTTTTTTAATAATAGAATTTACAGGTGGATTAGGAGTCGATGTGGGTGGGAAAGGGAATGGGAGGAACATGTAAGGAAGATGAAGGGAGATGGGTTGAGGGAGAGAACTTGGGGAGAGACAGCTGGAATTGAGGGGCATTTGAGGGATGATATCCTAGTGCAGTGGAAACTTCCTAAAATATATGAATGTGATCCTAATAAGTTTTCCTAATAATGGGGGATACAGAGTCCCAACTGGTCAACTTGTCACCAAATGAGGTTTCCAGTACTGGGACTGGCTTGCATTCAATTGAGTTGTTGGCCAAAGGGTCCCAAAGAAACCCCCAAACTTCCTAGGCTGTTGCTAAGACAATAAATTACTCTCTACTGACCGACAGTGTGGCCCCATTGCTGAGGACAACACACACACTGAACAGGAAGAAGTAGAGCTGGTACCTAGATGGAGCTTTAGCCTTTATGTTCTAGTGTCTTTGGTACAGCAAGTACTAGGTAGGCTGCCAAAAGAGAAACATAAACACCAATCCAGTCACAGAACCTTTGATCTGCCTACAAGATATGCTAGGGCAATGGTAGCACAGAACTTGTGGGAGTAACCAACCAATGTGTGATTGGCTACTCCCACTCCATGAGATGGTGTGTGACCAAGGACCAAGATTAGATAGCCCTAGCATAAAATCACTACTGGTCCTAAAATATAAAGTATCAACATAGCAACTCCTAATGATATTCTGTTATGCTGATACATAATCAATGCCTCATTCAGTCATCAGAGAAGCTCCCTCCAGCAGCCAATGGGAACAGTTGCAGAGACCAACAGCCAGCCATTATAGGGAGAAAGAGTCTAAATGAGATGACGTCATCAAATTCCTCCCCTCAGCTCAGGAACCAGAGAACAGGGGCAGAAAGAGTGTTAAGGACCAGAGAAGATGAGGAGATGGGAGGACACCAGGAGAACAGGGCCCTTGAGTCAACTAAGCAAACTCATATGAACTCACAGAGACTAAAGTAGCAAGCACAAGTCCTCTGAGTATAAATTATAGCTTTCAGTGTAGTATTTAAGGCACTCCTGAGTGTGTGACTGAGTGGGTCTCTGACTCTTGTGCCTGTTCTTGGGGCTCTTTTCGTTCTGTTGGGTTGCCTTGGCCAGCCTCAGTGTGGCTTTGGCTTTATCTTTTTATTTTTACTTTGTCATGTTTGGTTACAATCTCATAGAAACCTGTCTTTTGTTGGTTCCCCTCCCCCCCCCACCGGAATGAGAGACAGAAAGGTTTAGGATCCAGAGGGAAAGGGAAGTTGGGAGGAATGGGAGGAGGTAGGAGAAACTGTAATCAAGATATATTATAAAAGAAACAACTATTTTCAATAAAGTGGAAAAAAAAAGAAACTAAACTAAAAGCGCCAAACTCAAAATTAAGCCAGTTTCTCTACTTTCCCCAAAGTGTCCAGTCTATTAGTGCTTGTCCTACCCCAAGTTGAATTCAACTAAAACAGCTGAGAGATAAATTACAGCTCAAATCACAAGAGGGGATTTTCAAGTTTAGTATGTATTTGCCCTTTAAAATATTATTTTCATCACCACAAGATTATTCAAACAATAATACTGAGCAGAAATTTTAAGAAAATTAAAAAGCCCAAATCTCTATGAAAATAACATTCTTTAAAATAATTTGTTCTCAGATCAGACTTGAGAAAAGGCTGTTTGAAACATGCTTTTTAGGCAGCAAAAGGGCCCTAAAACCCTCTCTGCCAAAGTTAATGTCTATGGACACAAGTCCATAACCCCCACAGCTTTGAGACAAATCATGTAGTTTTGATCTCCTTGAGTTCTCTATATAGACCAGGATGGCCTCAAACTCAGATCCTCCTGAGTGCTGGGATTGGAGGAACGCAACACCACACTGGTCTTATAAACGAGTATTCCTAACAGTAAGTAACAATGAGAGTTGGTGACCTATACTTCCTTTCGTTAAAGATTTGTTTATGTGCATGGAGGTTGTGGGGGCGGCCCATGCACACAGGTACAGGTGCTCTCAGAAGCAAGAAGCGGGCATCAGATTCCCAGAGCTAGAGTTTACGAACCCCTTCCCCACGTTGGTCTGAATGAGAACGGCACCGACAGGCTCATGTTTAAACACTCAGTCTCCAGTTAGTGGAACTGTTCAGGAAGGATTAGGAGGTTATCTAAATTTTATGTGGATCGCAAATGTCAGTCAACATGGTCACACCATGTATCCTCCTCTTGGCTCAGAAAGCTGCTACTGCCTTTAGAAAAAGCCCTTCATTCTTCAATATTTTGCCTGGGTTTCTTGTCACTCTTAAGCAACACCACCTCCCCTATGTGAGTGTCCTGGCTACTGCACAGGCACACAGTTGACAAAAGAGCATTGCAGCCCCGTGTTGAGCCAGCACCTGCTCAGGCACCAGCACCTTTGTTCAACAGTCTGGGGTGTGATGGGTGTGCAGCAAATTGTGCACACAGTAAGCATGTGTGTAAATTGCTAGCCTCAACCGGTTGCATGGCAGGCAATCGTCAACATCCGGCATCAACACCCTTTCCCAGCATTACAACCCTTTCCAGCTCTGACCATGATCTTAATAACGTACAGAGCCTTGCAAGGGACTTCTGTGTCCTCAAGTCTCCTCGGTTTTTAATAATTCCTCAGTCTTGGACTGCTGTGATTATGTTTGTTCACTGAATGTCCTTCAATTTGATTTTGTCTGGTGTTGCCTCCAGATTAGATGTTCAGCAGCAACCATTAAAAATGTTCTCCCTGCTACCTGTCACATGGCACTTGACTTCAATTTGTGCTGTTTTGATGGTGTTCATTCCAATTGCCTCATCTATGTGGTGACTGCCAGGCTTCCCTCATGAAATCTCATCCTTTCCTTGAGAGCTGACAAGGACTTTGTGAGGAAGCACTTCAAAACTATGCATACACCCCACTTATCACCCTTGCTCATCTGTTTGCTTATGTGTATGTCTGCACACTTATGTACCCCACTACAGCCAATGCTATTGTTATTTCTCTGGATGCTCAAACTATCCCTGATTTGGAGTCCATTTTAGCAGGTTTCTCTGTCCCTTTGACTCATTTTCTGAGTACTTTCCTTGCTTTCTGGCTCAACACAGTCCAGATTCCTCTTAGATGTTATGTCCCAGTCTCAGGATCTGCCATTTCTCCAAGGAAACTATATTCACTATTAGAAAATGTTATTTAGAAGCCAGGATTTAGAAAGAAGTATACTCACTGCTATTCAAGTACACCTGCTCCTCCCTCTGTGGATGAGGCACTGCCTTAGTTACTTCTCTACTGCCAGGAAGAGACACCATGGCCAAGGCAGCTTATGAAAGAAAACATATAACTGGGGGCTGGCTTACATGTCAGAGGGTTACCATGACCATCAAGGCAGCAGGCAGGCAGGCAGGCACTGCTCTTGAGCAGCAGTTGAGAGCTTACATCCTGATCTACAGTCAGCAGGCAGAGAGAGAGAGAGAGAGAGAGAGAGAGAGAGAGAGAGAGAGAGAGAGAGACACAGAGAGAGACACAGAGAGAGACACAGAGAGACAGAGAGAGAGACAGACAGACAGACAGACAGACAGACAGAGACAGGGTCTGGTGTGGGCTTTGGAAACCTCAAGCCCCTGGCCGTTGCCTTCCAGTGATACACTCCCTCCAACAAAACTGTAGCTCCTAATCTTTGCTAAATAGTTCACCTATGGGAGCCATTGTCACTCAAACCACCGCAGGTGCATGTCTGTGTCTACACTTACATGTGCTGATGCTTGTGTATTTACTTCTACATTGATGTTTATTGAAAACCATGGATTTACATCAGTGTCCTCCAACCTATGTGCACTATAGAAGCCACTACAGTTTCCTTGGTTTCTGTATTAACCATCTTCTCTGACACTGACAAGCCTGGCTGTATTAAACCTGTATGATTCATCCTTCCCGATGTACTAATTCCCACTGTCTGCCACCTCCCTCTCTCCAGCACAGGTCCTGACTGCCCACGACAGGCATACCCTTGAGGACTCTCCACACAAGGCAGGGGAGAGGAAAACAATTGCCTCCCCTTATTGGTTTGGCTGCAGAATGGCACTGCATGGGCTCTTGAGCAAGGGGGAGGAGGATCATGTGGTCATTTCTTCAATCCAGCACAGCAGGCTCTGTGTGTCTCACTAGCTCATAGCTTCCATCCTCAATGTTCCCTCACGAGAGAAAGTGGCTGTTGACATTCCTGCCATATTACATTCAACAGATTAGGAATGAAAAAGAAAAAGTGTTTCTAGCTGAACCAGGCCCCTTAGTATCTACTTGGAGTCCTACATATCTTTGCTTTCCCTTTGTTCCCCACACCCAGACACATGGGTCACCGAATCAAACAAGACCAAGAGCTAAACAGCAGAGAATGGGTAACTTGGTGGCAAATGCCAATTTTTGCTACTACTACTTTTTATATTTTCCTAACCAACATTCTGCATTCAGGTAGTACTGAAGACCTTACGTAAGTTTCTGGAAGCTGTTTAGCTCATCTATCTCTAGGTTTTTAAGTCTGGAGAAATGTCACCCTGAGCATCCAAACTTCTTAGAGGCCAAAATGGCTGCCTGAATCGTATACTACTGCTTCTTTGTTCATTTCAAAGTCCCGAATGTGAGAAACACTGTCTGGGTTCTCCTCCCTCATGGCCACTCCCTCCAAATTTACTGCCTCCAAAAGTTTGCCCTTTCACCTATTTGATTGGATTGATTAGATTTGATTAATTTGATTAGAGACAGAGAACAAAGTCCAACAATGGTTCTAACTCTAACAAGCAGGCAAGAAGAAGGAAAAAAATAATGTAATATAGGAAATCACAATATAGAGAGGCACATAAGTCTGCATAGAAAGACCACCTGTGGGAGTGGGTAGATATATTCTGAGCAAGTCTTGCAATGGGACTCAAATGAATCACCCATGTTTCTGCAAGGAACATGACCAGAGCCACTACTTAATACAAGGTCTTCTATTTGTAATTTACTATGGCAACAATTTCCCAGCAGTGTCCCAGTGTCCTTCAGATCATACCTGCTTAGTGTTACTCAAGCAGCAGGAGCCAGTGTGGGGTAGACACAAGAACACACACCTGGTGTGGTAAGGCATGTCCGAGTCACAGCACTTGAGCACCCAAGGCAGGAGGACTGAATGGTCCAGGCCAGCCTAGAAAAAATAACTAAAGAAAACAGAAGAACACAGACCTTTGAACTAGCTGCACTGAACTTCACAGTCAAGGAATGACAACTGTCTGAGTGCCTGCCTCCTGTGGTTGAGGCATTCCACCCTTTTGGACTTTAGTTATAGTACTGAAGAACAAGGCAAATACTGACTTCCATGTGAAGAAAATAAGTGAGACTTTGGCCAACAAATACTTTTCATCTCCAGCTGAAAGAAGGGTAAATCACAGAATAAAATGAACCAAGTGACACAATGCACCCCAGATATAATCACATCTGGCATATAGCTGTCTCTAGTAAATGCAAATTCAGACAGAGACAGACAGACACGGGGTCTGCTGTGGGCTTTGGAAACCTCAAGCCCCTGGCCCTTGCCTCCCAGTGAAACACTCCCTCCAACCAAACCCTAGCTCCTAATCTTTGCTAAATAGTTCACCAACTAGGATTAAACATTCAAATATGTGAGCCTATGGGCGCCATTGTCACTCAAACCACTGCGGGTGCACGTCTTCAATTTGTGCCATTTTGATGGTTTTCATTCCAATTGCCTCATCTATGTGGTGACTGCAAGACTTGCTCAGAATATAACACAAGAAACCCATACTTTGGTTATCTACATGACAAAACTGTTTTACGGTTGTTGTACTTTTTGTTTTAATGAGACAAGGTCTCATGTAGCTGGTTTGCCTGTTTGCCAGTGCTGGAGATCCAACTGTGGGCCTTTTGCACGCTAAGGACATGGTTTGTAAAGTTAAAAAGTACAGTACAAAAATCCACCAATTAACTCTGCAAACTAGCTTTTAAAGACAGAGTGTCCTCTATTGCTGAAGTCTGGCCTGCTTACTCAGGGACTTCTGGGAGAAGGTTGGGGAGAAAATGAAGCCAAACTGCACGCTCCTCACTTAGCACTTCAATTACAGGAAACAGACAAGGAGAAAGCCATCAATAAGAGGAAAATAAGCACACATATGCGCAAGACTTACCCCCACCCCAGAGGTCATGCCAATTGATTCAAAATTAGCCTTTATTTTTAACTCATTATTTCTTCCTGGGACCTCAACCTATCACTCTTTAAAAAAAAAAAAAAAAAAAAAAAAAAAAAAAAAAACTCTTCCTCTAATGGATTTTCCTTTAACATAAACAAATGAGCTTGGAATTAAGCTAAATTAAAACACACGCACACCTCTGAAGGGTTTTGAGTGAGGCTGTGCCGTTGTAACTCGTTGATTAGAGCTAAATAGCAATAATAGCCACGAACAGAATCAAAGGCAAGGATCGCCAAAGATCCAGGTATTTTACTAATGGCTCCAAAGGGAACCAAGATCAGAAACTGACCAACCGAAGTCGGTTTTGAATTCTTTTCCAGGTTTTGGCCTCTTCACACATAAGTAACTCCTAAAATAATAAAAAACATTACTTTTGAAAACTGCTAGCCTCGTTTCCTTAGGATCTTAAGCTACCTGTTAGAGGCATCTGTCCCGCGAGAGTAAGCATCTGCTCTGCTCGGGACAGCGTCTGTGTATGCGCCGCCCGCCTTGACCAAGGCGTTCACAGCATGGGCCGTCCCGGCAGCTTTCCGGGGTCAAATGCACGCTCCGCCCCGCGGGTTCCGTCCGGCAGACCCCGCATCGCCTGGGACGCTAACGGCCAACACTCCGCTGGCTGGTGACCGAGTTCCTAAGCCGCCCCAGGCTCCCAGTCCCAGTCTGTCTCGGAGCCTCACCTGCACGGGTCAGGGGGATCACCAGGAGCGAGCCCGGCCGCGGAGCGGAAATGCCCGACTGGGCAGGTACTGCAACCAAACCGCCTCGGGCGGCGCCCCCTGCAAGCTGCTCCGGGCTGCGCCCGCCCCCGCGGCGCCCGAGCCACTACGCACACCTGGCGGCAAGCACATTTTTTCCACGCGCCTGAACCGCTCAAATACCTATCCTGAGACCACTTTCCTCTGAAATGAAAGCAAGCTCTCCACCACTACTCCCACCAGACACAGGAACAACCGCTCCCACTAGGTTCAGCTCTACATTACACACATGCTTTGACACCATGTTAGACCCAGACACACCTAAGATTCACTACTTCCGAGAGACAAACACAAAATTGGAGACACACCCCTTTCACATAGACACTGAGGTGATGCTAAGCTCAGATCTGAGGAAGGCTCCATAGGACAGATTCATGCACCACCAAGGCATCACAGCTGCTCATACACAGCCCTACTGGATACAGGTAACGGTAGCAATCAACTCGTTTTAAAATAAAACTTGTTCAGGAGTTAATGGACTTTCCCCTCTATCCTACCCTTAGTACTAAGAGGCAGAGAAGATGTATGACAACCAAAAAGTGAGGGCAACTTTTTCTCTAGAGATTTTCCTCATGGAAGAATGCAGGCAGGCACGATGCTGGAGAGGCAGCAGAGAGTTCTATGTCCCTATCGGGAGGTGAAAGCAATGTCACAGAGATAGAGAGAGGAGAGGCCCATTGTCTCTTCCTAGAGACCCATAATGAGTATGCGACTACTGGTTTTCCTTTCAGCATTTCCCAACCCTTTGACTTTTTTGTGTATGTGGAGTACTTGAAATTGTTTTGTATTCCCGGTAGAGCCAAATGATGCTTAAGTGGTTGTATTTTAAATAGATTTCCAAGTCTAGAAGAAACCTGACCATCATATTTACAAACCACCAACTTTACAGAAGGGAGACCACGAGAAGGAAAATGGGGTCTTAAAGGAAGACCTAGGAAGGCGAGAAACAGGGAGTAATAGGATATTCGTGACATCAAAGATAGGTAGGGATGAGGAAAGAGGTGGAGAAGGGGAGCAATCAAAACAGTGCATATGAACGTCTCAGAGCAGCTCATAATGTGGCATGCTAATCCACAAGACTAACACATTCAAGAAGAAAGGTAAGGGTCTAAGTATGCTTGAGGTTACTGCTTTACTGCAATCTCATTTCACAGTGGAGAAATTAATAAAACCTGTAATGATCACATTGTATTTATTGGAAGCAACTGGTGCACAGAGTAAATAAGCAACTAACCCCAGGTTCCAGGTAAATATGATGAGATTGGATTCATCTGTCTTTGATAGTCACTGAACCTTAAGAATAATGACTTATGGTATCTTAGGGTTTCTATTGCTGTGAAGAGAGACCATGACTACAGCAACTCTTATAAAGGAAACCATCTAAATGGGGCTGGCTTATATTTCAGAGTTTAGTCCATTATTGTCATGGTGGGAAGCATGGTGGAATGCAGGTAGCTGAGAGTTTTACATCCCAGCACCTGTGACACACATCCTCCAACAAGGCCACACCCCCAATAATGCCACTCCCTGAGTCTACGGTGACCACTGTCATCCAAACCACCACATAGGCCAGAAAGCTGACTCTGAGATTCAAGGTCTTGTTCCAAAATTCTTCCAACCTTATCACCTTGTTTGCTGAAGAGTAAATTCTACCATGCAAATACTTTTAATCTATCTATCTATCTATCTATCTATCTATCTATCTATCTATCTATCTAATGTATATGAGTACACTGTCACTCTCTTCTGACACACCACGAGAGGGCATCAGATCCCATTACAAATGGTTGTAAGCCACCATGTGGTTGCTGGGAATGGAACTTAGGACCTCTGGGAGAGCAGCCAATGCTCTTAACTATTGAGCCATCTCTCCAGCCTCCCATGCAAATACTTTATCAGAATGTTTTTAGAACTTTTAATGATGTGTATTCTCATATGTCTATGCATATAAAAATGTGTTTTGTTCATATGTCTACGTATTAAACTTCCTTATACATCTGTGGAAAGTGTTATTTCCCATTTTACTGTTAGTAAGCGTACCAAGGCCAAGATGGCTCTCACTGATTATTCCAGACATAAGTGATGACTGAGTCTCATCCCATTGGTGGGAGGGAGATCTCACAGATATGATTGGCTAATCTCGTAGCAGGGTTACTGAGAGATTGTTACTGAGTTACCCTTGGAGAGCTGCTGTCACAAGTTACCACAAATGGGTTAGAATTTTAGAACTTTAAAGTTGGAGGTTAACCAGAACATATAAAAGTGGTGGTCTGTGACATCACTGCAAGTTACATTGCTGTGTGTGGGACCAAGTGGGAGCGGAATGGCGCGTCTCCTGATGTTAGTCAGTTGGTGTGAGCATAGCAGTGAGGGAGTGCTCCAGTGGCATGACACTTGCTAGCCAGGGTATTTGGCATAGCCTTTGTTAAGATTCTGACCATTTCGATTCCCAAAGAGTAGTGCAGAAGTAGGTAAACACCGTTGCAGATGTATACAGCAAATTTCATTTCTAAAGGTGGCCCCGACAAGCACTCTCATTTCTCTCCATTGCCAGACTTTGTCTTCTCACCCCCATCAGGTAGGGCTGACAGAACAGGAGGATAGGAGCCAGGCTGGGTAGACCCTCAGACCTAGCTTAACTCCCAAGGTTCTCCAGGTGGGCCTTGAATTGGGCCAGGCTCGAGATATCCCCATGTCTGCCACCATGAGTTCTATATTCCCCTTCCTCCCTCCCTCCCCCTCTCTTTTGACAAGCTCTCACTAAGTGGCTTAGGTTGACTTGGGACCTTGCTGCATAGTCCGATAGGACCTCAAACTCACCAACCTCCTGCCTTGTATCTCCACATCCAGCTTTGTATATCTGCCTTATTAAAAAAAAAAAAAAAAAAAAAGCTAATGTTCTTACATAATTATCGTAACAAATTTAACATCATCAGTAGTTTTTTAACTTAAACTCAGGACTCATGCAACTTTTGCTTAGATTCAGGTGGAGCTATTTACTTTAGAATTCTTGTAGGTGATTATGTAACTCACACGGCCTCACAGTGGGAGTCACGTATTGATTCTAGTCAGCAGTGAGCTCAGCTTTCTGGGCTCGCCTCCCAGCGAATGGTTTTATTCACTGCTGATCTTTGCCTGAATCAATTAATTCATTTGGGACAAAAAAAAAAAAAAAAACCAAACAAAGGATGATTTTCTAATCAACATTCTTTCAGCATTTATTATGAGTATCTCTGATTAATCCATCAAGAAGACTCATCTGCTCTGGCTGGTCGCTAATCCTGTGATCTTGAGAGGCATGCTGAGTCCAATTTTCTGACAGGTGTCTGAGTTGTCCACCCCGGAAAGCCTCAGTGAAAGCAGTGAGACCACAGCCTTTGTGGGTCTCCAGTAACGTTAAAAATTAACCTGACTGCAATAATTAGATGCAATAAATAATACAAAGAAACAAGCAGAATCTCAGGCTGGTACGTCTATTTGTGTCTTATATAAAGGTAGAGTGAACACAGCCACAATTTTTAAAACGTTACTCCTTATGGTGTTGGGGCTCAATCCTAGGGCCTTGTGCATGCTAGATTACCACTTTGCCACTGAGGTATAGCCACAGTCTACACAGATACAGCTCTCAATTCAGAAGCCACAATTAAAAGGGAAAATGGGAAATTAGTCACTCTGGCACATAGCAGGTATGGCCGTTTCAATGTTACCCATAGGCTCAAATGTTTGAATATTTGGTCCCTAGGTGGTAACAGTGTTTGGGTAGGTTTAAGAAGTTTGGACTTGCTTAAGAAGGTATATTACTGCCCATAAGCTAAGGTTTCAAGCCTTTCTCTATGCCTAGTGGCTTTCTCTCTTTCTCTGCTTTGTGCTTGCCACTGGAGGTGTGAGCTCTCAGCTTCTTCTCTGCTCTGCCATAATAGACTCTATCTGGAACCAAAAATCCGAATTAGCTTTCTCCTATAAGTTGCCTTGGCCATAGTGTTCTTAACACAACAATGTAGAAGTGACTAATACAGCAGGCACTCCCGTTTTACCAAATGAATGAGGGAACAAACTATTTATTAATGCTACCTCTCCTTTGCCACAGCTACTCTTTGAAAAACAACCCGCTCTGCCATTTGTCATTTATTTCAGTGTCCACTGGGGTTCTCACCTTATAAAACAAATCTTTAAACTTGAAAAAATGGGCAGAATCATGTAAATAAATTACCTAGGGGTACCAAGATGTGTCTGTCAACTCCAGGTCCAGGCAGGTTGATTAAGAATATAGACACAGATGTCCGAAGCTTCGATGCTGAGCTCAATCTTCTATATGACCTTTCAAGTCAGTAATCTGAAGCCATATGCGATGAATACACTAGGCAATATGAGACTCAAAACCAGAAGGCCCTGTGAGGGGATGGATGGCTGTGTCTAATGAGCTGAAACCTAAAAGAACTTAAGCATGCATGTAAGCTCAAACAAATCTGAGTGACCAGATAGAGAACCTGCAGCAACACAGCTGAGCTGAGAAACAAACCCAAGGAAGTGAAGGACTGTGATCAGGAGGTGGAGGACTGATCAGGAAGTGGAGGACTGTGATCAGGAGGTGAAGGACTGTGATCAGGAGGTGGAGGACTGATCAGGAAGTGGAGGACTGTGATCAGGAGGTGGAGGACTGATCAGGAAGTGGAGGACTGTGATCAGGAAGTGGAGGACTGTGATCAGGTGGAGGACTGTGATCAGGAAGTGGAGGACTGTGATCAGGAAGTGGAGGACTGTGATCAGGAGGTGGAGGACTGATCAGGAAGTGGAGGACTGTGATCAGGAAGTGGAGGACTGTGATTAGGAGGTGGAGGACTGATCAGGAAGTGGAGGACTGTGGTCAGGAAGTGAAGGACTGTGATCAGGAGGTGGAGGACTGATCAGGAAGTGGAGGACTGTGATCAGGAGGTAGAGGACTGATCAGGAAGTGGAGGACTGTGATCAGGAAGTGAAGGACTGTGATCAGACTTCCCCATGTTTAAATGTTGTCCCATCTGTCATTAACAATCAAAACATTAAAACAAAAAATGCTATTAGCCAGGTGTGGTGGCACATGCTTCTAATCCGGAAGCTGAGACAAAGGATCATGAGTTTGAAGCTAGCTGGGCTATATAGCAAGATCCTGTCTCAAAATACAGACATACATACATAAGTATTATGAGGTAAGTAGAGGTTGGGGATTTAGTTCAGTGGTAGAGCGCTTGCCTAGCAAGCGAAAGGCCCTGGGTTCGGTCCCCAACTCCAAAAAAAAAAAAAAAATGAGGTAAGTAGATAAGTTACTGGAAGCCAGCCTTCAATTTCGGTCTTGGGATAACCAAGAAACATACCAAAGCTCTCTTAAGACAGGAAAAAAAAAAAAAAAAAAAAAAAAAAAAAAAAGCTTACCTGATGGACTTCTAAAATCTACAGCCATGAAATGCTTCCTGAAGTATTATCCAACTAAATGACCATTTTCTTCTAAAAAAAACAGAGGGAATCCTGACAGACAAAGCAGCAAGAGTTTAGGGGAACCAGACGCACACATCTTTATTGGACTAGAGAGTTTATCCGTAGGAAGGGGGAAAAACCCAGAGCTTTTAGAACTATTTTTCTTTACTCTCAAACAAGTAGCATTAAAAAAAAAATCAACAAAAAGCTACATAGCCTACATCTATTTCTGCCAAGGTAGGCCCTATAGGAAGATTAATAATACACCCCATATAAACTGTTAGTATTGTTTTGGGGATGTTCAAAGAAATGTTTGAAATGTAATTCCTTGGCTGATATATTTTTCAACTACTACAAATTACAATGCTGGTCTACAAGTCTACACAGCTCTGTCTCCAGAAAGTGAGTGTTGGCATTTCCATATCTTCTGTACTTCTGTATTTCCATATCTGGTCTGTACTGTCAGGCTGGGGTCTACACTATACAGACATGACTCTAACCTCAGGATTCCTGCTTGGTCATCAGCTTGACTGGCTTTGGAACCAACCAATAGGCAAACCTGTGAGGGGTTATCTGGCTAGGTCACCTGAAGGGGGAAGACCCATCCCAAATGTGGGCTGAGGTGCGAGGAACCCCCCACCTGCCTTTGCAAATGGCTGTAGAGAACATCTACTATGTGGCTGCCACTGCTGCTGCACTTCTCTGGCTTTACGATTGTGGGCTTTAGACCAGAGGGGGAATTCTCCCGGTCTTCGGAGTCAGACTGGGACCACTGACGACGCACTTTGTGGACCAAACAGCAAGAGTTCTCAGCCTCTCTATTATGAAGACAGTCATTGTTGGACAACCTAGAAACAATGCAGTGCAAATCAATCCAAAACTCTCCCCCGCTCCAGTTCTGTTTCTCTAGAAAACCCTTGACTAACAGACTTGTCATTTTTATTTTTAAACTTTAAGACAGGGGCTCACTAAGCTGCCCAATGTGGTCTTGAATTCATTCTATCACCTAAGCAGGCCTTGAACTGGTGACCCTCCTCCCAAGCAGACGGGATCATGTACACACCACCAGCCCTGGTTCCTGTCTGCACACTGATTCTTCCGCTTGATTTTAATTAACAGTGAAAGCTGTACTCCAAAATCCAGTACACAGAATCAAATCGATCAATATGGATCTACTATTGATCTCATTATTTCAACTTCAGTAACTTCATAATACAGTTCTATAAAACAGGCCTATGATGGTTTTTGGTTGTTGTAAATGTGACTGGATTCAGATGCACCTATGCATCAGGAAGGAGGTGTGAGAGAGGTTGTTAGAGCCAGCACAGATGTGAGTGGCAGCATCCCACAGGCCAGGGACCTGCGGAGAATAATAAGGTGAAAAAAAGCCCCTCCACTCTTACACTGTTACTCAGGTGTCTTGTCACAGCAGTGGGAAAGGAATGGACAGTGGGCCCTGAAACTGTATCCCAGCGTCACTCATATACTAGAAAAGAGCAGACTCTAAGAAGAAACCAAGACAGTTCCATGCCAGTTTGTGTGATAATTTTACTGCATTAAAAAATTACAGAGATTGCATAAATTACGAGGTCAACAGTATATAAAGAACAAACTAAGTAAACAAATTGTTGAGATCTAATGTGACAAGGAAAAAAACAAACCCAGTTTGTAAGAACACCACACAATCCAGAGCTATGACTTCTTTTGAAAGAGAATTTACATTTTTGCATTTTTCTGGATAGAGTAATGTCTGTAATTACATCGTGTGAGATGGAAACCCACTTTACAGCTAAAAACATGGAAACACAGTGTCTGCACACAGATAGCCCTCTGAACACTGGACAGAACAGAGACCAGGATGTTAGCTGGCCTAAATAAAGTATGGCAGGGTAATCTACCAACCCCGGAATATTATCCCGCGCACTAACATCACACATGTTGGAGAACACATACACATACCACAAAAGCATGGGAGTCCATACCTTCCTATGAAAGAAAAAAATAGACATAAATATACAGACATTAAAACTTCCCCTTCTTCAATTACATATCCTGTTCAACGCAAAACTGTGAATAAATAATTTCTTATAAACTTTGTTACACTGTTGCAAAAAGAGACTTTAAAAAAAAAACCCAAATCTTGACTTACTTTCTTGTCATTGAGTAAACATGCTAACATACAGGCGGTTACGTAAGTCGCAGGAGGCAGCAAGCACTGTCTACATACCTCATAACGACAATCACACCCCAAATGCAGTTTAACACAGGCGAAATTCACTCAAAATAATATTTTTTTTCTGTTTAGTTTTTTTTAAAAAAGGTTTCATTTTTTGAGATTTTAGAATTACATTTGGGTTGTGTGAAAAAATACAACTTCAATGCAAAAATCCTATCAGTCATTCAAGAGAGTATTGCTGGTGCTATAGTCTTTTTGCATGTGTTTGTTTTCATAGAAAAAAAAAACAACAGTAGAGTAAGATAAATGTCCGAGACTTTTAAATGGCTAAACATAAGCACACGATCTGAACAGAGGCCGCATGCACACACTCACAAACTCCCAACATGAAGGGCAGATCAGACATCTTTCTTCTGCATTTGTTCTAGCTTTCTTCTCAGGAGACTGTAATTCTCCTTGGTGCCTACTGCCACAGGGTCAAGCTGCAAGGAGATCTCATAGTGTTTCTTGGCCGAGTCGAGATGTCCCCAGCGATGATAAAGCACAGCTGAAATAGCAGGAGATGAATTTGGTTGGAAGCGCTTCTGACTAACTTGCAGGATTCCCAAACACACACACAAAGAACCATTGCAGAGTCTTTACAGAAATCACTGTTTAAAAAAATATTGTTTGTACTGAGAGCTTTGTTTATTGTAATCGCACACCCTAGGGAGTGTACCCTGGGCCCTGCCCATTACTCATGAGTTTCTTCTTTATCGTAAGACAGGATTCACGTGCTTCCAGAAATGTTATTACAAGGAAGGGCACAAGACAGCTTCAGTGCTGCTGTGAAACTTCTGCCAGTCAGCAGTGTACTGAGCTTGGGCTCGCCAAAGTCCAGTCCTTTCTTATTTTATTCCTTACAAAACACCCACAACTTATTTTACTTTTTGAAGGTTTATTTATTATTTTATGTTATGAATATTTTGCCTGCATGTGTATATGTGTACCACGTGCATGCAGGGCCTGGTGCCCATAAAGATGAGAAGACGTCAGATGCTCAGGAAATAGAGTTACAGGCGGTAGTGAGCCTCCATGTGGGCGCTAGGAACCAAACCTGGGTCCTCTGCAAGAGCAGCCGGTGTTCTCAACTGCTGAGCTGTTTCTATAACCACGGCCATTTATTTTAAATGAAGAGGTCCATATACTTTTTGGTGAAATAACAGCTGTGTTTCTAGTCTGAAATAGGGGCTCTGACCTAAGAATCAAACTGTAAAATGACATTACAATAAAGTAAATTAAGTGCTTTGTATGAGGAATGTTTTTCGTGAGGTACAGGAGCATGAATGTGTATGCTAGGTAGGCACTCTACACTGAGCTGTATTACCAGCCCGTTAAAAAAAATCATTCTGAGACAGGGTCAGTACAGGTTACCTTTAAAATTTACTTGTGTATGTATGTGTGTGTGTGTATATAATATCAAAATTTCAATATAACTCAAATGGAAATTTTTCTTACCCAAATTACCATGGTAACTTGCAACATTTGGATTTGCTTTAATTGCCTTGAGGAATAAAGCTTCAGACTCCTATAAAACAAAACACACGCAGAAGGTATTATGCATGAAGCAAAATCAATCATCTTACCTTCTAGCATCATTGTTTTGTTACCACCATATCCTTTCCAGGAAACAGCCTTGCTCAGAAGAGGCTAGAGAAGCTAACAAAGAAGGTGACAAGGGGTGGCAGAACGCAGTGGTGACCAGAGAGAGGGGATGGTGAAACAAGTGGCTGGGATGTCACTACATAATTCAGATGACTTGATTCAGAGTGCAATGAGGGTAGGGCACAGACAAGGAGAGGACCAAGCTGTCAAGGACACGCAAGAGGGCAGCACACCCAACCTGAAGTGAAGGCCTGATTGCAGACTCTCAGGTAAGGGGTATGAGCTATTTAATCAACTCAGAACCCCAGAACACCCTCACATCCCAGATGAAGCTGGATCCCCCATTTAACAGCAATTAGCAAAGAGAATGAGGAAGAAATGGCTACCTAGGATGGGAGCCATTCAATACTGTGTACGACTGTGACCAAATGCCCCTGGTGAGCATGGACTGACTTTTGTACAGACTTACATTTCCTCTAAGTTGTCCTTAGTTGCAATGGGGTCACCATAAAGCAGGGTAAAGTGGTTTCTACCAGACTGAGCCTAGATGTCACTTTCTATCATGATGTCCAGAGGTAGATGTACAACATGTCTACTAACATAAGCCCAGGCCACAATGCATGTGTCTCCCACATGTAGATCCAAGCGCATTGAAACTGGTGCAAAATGCTGTGAGACTGGGGACAATTCTGGCTTCTCTGAGCGGATTTTCTGCCTCTCTGCCTCTGCATTTTCTGAAGTACAAGAACAGCAGCTTCTCTGCCGTGGGAGAGCCCACGGGTGTCCTGGGAAGTAGGCTGGGTGTCAAGGTGGACAACTCTGAACTCACAGAGCATGGAGAAAACCCGGTCGTACAGAAGTATTATTGTAAAGGGTTTCAATAAAGCCATCAATCTCATCTAACACCTAAAACTACAGAAAATAAGAGAGCCCTTTAAGATTCTCTGCTGCCTCACGGGAGTTTGCCGGAGTGAGCAGCCACAGGGATGGGTGACGTGTTCTAGGGGTTCCTAGAAATTCGTATTTCCCTAACTGCTCAAATGCCAAGGTCATGGATGTCCCTGGGTAGAAAGTGACACCCATTGTGGGCAGGGGCTTGAGGTTCACACATTTTTACAGAATGGCTACTCCTAATGACAAGGCTGAACTCAGCAGGGGGACCAGAAGATCAAAGAGGAAGCTTGAATCAAGTTTCCAAGGCTAGAAATGGAGACACTGCAGCCTGTCAACACAGGGGTGTCCCAGAAAAGGCAGGTCTGGGAGCAAGTGAGTATGGGCCGGACATGCTGGCCCTCGAGTGCCAGGGCTGCCCCTGCGTGCTTCAGCACCCCTGGACTGTGTCTGAGCCTAGGCATAAGCCTGGGCCTAAAGGTGTTCCAAGCCCATGGCATGCTCATCTGTCCCATCAGTCTTTAATGACCCTGTTCAAGAAAGCAGTGAACTCTTTATTAACTGGTCCACGGAGAGATCTGGATGGTTCTAGGCCCAGGCAATGTGCTGGTTTAGACCGATGAATAGATAACAACCATCACTTAAAATTGGAGATTTAGTTTATCAACGCAAAGGAAAAGTAACACACTCTCTTCTAAAGTACATTAAACACTGCATTTAAAAGCAAACAGAGCGTAACCCCAGACTCAGAGCCTGTGTCTGGAACAGTTAAGTAGCTGAGACTGAGTTAAAATTTTCATTTTGTAGCTACCCTGTGTTTCTAATAATGACAGGATATTACCTTTTAAAACACATTTATCTGTCTTTAAAATATATTCAAAGGGCTGGAGCGATGGCTCAGCAGTTGAACATATTAGTTGCATGGTCTCTTAAGTAAACATATAATAAACAAACAAATAAAGCAAATAAATCAGGTAGAACCTATATGAGGAAAACCAGAGTTCTTAACAGTGTGGCATACATGACCAGAGTTTGGGGTACCACTCTCTTACTGTGCCTGCTCTTAAACCCCAAAGCAGTGAACGAACAGTCAGAAAGGGATGGCTGGGAACTACCACAGGAAGAACGGAACATCACCTTGGCTCTCCCACATCAGCCCCAAACTGGAAAGCAACATAAATTTTAATGGGCTTAAAAGTGAACCACAGAGGTTCATTTAATGATCATTAAGCTAACATCTTTTTTTTTTTTTAATATTTATTTATTATGTATATTACAGCTTTCTGTCTGCATGTGTGCCTGCAGGTCAGAAGAGGGCATCATATCCCATTATGGATGGTTGTGAGCCACCATGTGGTTGCTGGGAATTGAACTCAGGACCTCTGGAAGAGCAGTCAGTGCTCTTAACCTCTGAGCCATCTCTCCAGCCCTTTTTTTGTTTTTTGTTTTTTTTTTTAAATATTTGCTAACATCTTTTTATATGCATGTATTTACCATTCAATAGATGCAAACTCCACCCATGTTTTCCTATCATGCTGCCAGAAGTCAGGCTGACTGCTACATTCACTGAATCATGGGCAGGTGAGTGACTGCTGTTAGCACCTGAACTACTCAATACAGCAGACACATTTTCTGTACACTCGAGCTGCGAGTCGCAACTGATAAGAAATTCATTTGGTCATTTCACGACTGCACTCATGAGGCCCTGAATCTGTATCCCAGCAGTCATGCAAACACGGGTGTCGTGTTGGAAAGTCAGGGACAGGAGGATTGCTGGACTTCTCTCAACAGTCAATCTGGCTGAATCACTGAGCTCCAGATACAGCTCTGATTCTCAAAAATAAGATAGCTAGTGACTGAGGAGAAAGATACTTTACATCAGCCGCTGGTTCCAGCCACACGCATAGGTGCAAACACACGCATGTGTGCGTGTGTGCATGTGTGCACACTCCCTCCCTCACCTCCCCGGCTCCCCCCAATCCCTGGGCTTGAAGATGAGCTGCCAATCCTGTGAGACACCATTTCCCCCATTTCCCTATCTCCCTATGATCTGCTCAGGGTTCTGTCAACCTGCAGTCAACAAGCAGGACAGGGGACCCTGCAGGCCAAGGACAAAAGATATCCTCCTTCTATTGTGACAGAAAAGCTACCCAAATGTTTACATTCCAAATCCTTAACATTAAAAAAAAAAAAAAAAGAAAGAAATGTATGAGATGCCGGCCCTGGCTGGACTAGGCTGGCTGAACTCTGGCTGGAAATGTCCCATCATGCTCCCTGCTGGTAGCTGCCCAAGAGCCTAAAATGAGCTCCTTATTTCAGATTTTGTTTTGTTTCCTTATCATAGGCTCAGGACTCTGGCCTTGTCCATTAGAGTAAACATGTGTATAGATAGGCGACCGATTGTACTACTCTATGACACGGAATATTTTCTACTTATAGGGTGGGGGTGGGGCACAATGTGAACAGGAAGCCAAATGAACCCCGGGCTCAGTTCCCATAATAGAAATTGCACTTTATAGACTGTAGGATGATAGAAAAATCAATACAGTGAACAGAATCAGCATCTTGAAGATTTGCTGTAGGTAGCTGGGTCAGTGGAGAACTGAGTCTCCTGATTTGTCCTTGCTGATTCGCCCTTCCCCCATGTAGAGGTATAAAAAAATAAAATGAAACATCTCAAAAAGCCACTTTTTTTAGGATAAAAGCTAAAACTAAAAGTGTATAGTAAAACCTAAATTCACCAATATTCAAAAATATAGAAACACATAAAATAGTTTACAGAAAATTAAACCAATAGTGACAGCTAATGAGTACAAGGAAATGATACTAGAGAGGAACTGATTAATGCAGTGGTAGGGGTCTCTAAAGGAGATAACTAATCACTACTGTTAAGCCTTGAATCATATCCATGGTCTCAGGGTGTTCAAAATAAAACATAGCTGTTATAATTCTGAAATAAAATGATTTGGAATAAAATATTAATATGAAATATTAATAAATATTTCAAGTAATAACTCAAATATCAGGCTGTGGAACTGCTTTTCCAAGTGTTTCCAAAGTCTGTCTGTCTGTGTGAGGTGCCCAGGATGTCATTTAGAAATAAATATCCCTGACTTGACCTACTCCTGGCTGATTCTCCTGGGGTGGAATCTGTGTTAACCAGCTCCCTCAACAGTACAGAGTGCAGAATACAGAGTATAGAGTGTGGTATAACCTACATAGAATTCCCTACACAAGCCCAGACAACAACTTACTGCTCCTGAAAAACTCAGTGGACGAAGTGTGCACGAGTCTGGAGGTCTCATACATCCTCGGCAAGCCTTCTGAGCTACATCTTAGTGCCCAAGTTTAGATCTTATGATTTTCATGGGTCAAAAACATCTAGGGCCTTGATGATAACAAGTAACTCAGAGGAGAAACCAAGGTTTATAAAATGCAAAAGACAGAACCCACAGACAAACCTAGTACTCCTTCCCTACTGCAAGGGACAGGGTCAGACTCTTCTGCATGCAAAAGAGGAGGACAGTGCCCTGAAAGGGTGGCACTGTGCTAAGTCGTCTTGACAACAGCCATGTAGCACACGAACTCAGCACCAGCGTCTCATCCTAGTTACTTTTCCCTCACCATGAGGAACAAGCTGGTGTCTGATGAGAAAGACACTGGGTCTAGCTGTTAGGTAACTTCTCCATGAAAAGAATTTGACCAAGAGCTCTCTTGGTGCTCCCACTCTGGCCTAACCCTCCACTGAACTGGGCATAAGAAACACTGTGGCTCCTGTCAGCTGCTGGACTGATCGCAGGCTTACCCACCTTGTATTTCTGGGATTTCCCCAGCACGTTTGCCAACGAGAACATAAGGGAGTGATCATTAGGAATTAACTGCAGTGCCTCTCTTCCCACGGCTTCAGCCTGGGCTAAGTTACCTGGGAGGAGAAATGAAAACCAATCAGTACTGTGTTGTGTCTCCATCTCTCCGGAGCAGCACTTGAATGCATGATACACAGTATTGAAAATACTACTTGAGAAGACCCAAGCAGTACACGAGAAGAGACATGGTGACTCAGAACTACTAAGAGACATTTTAGACCATTTAAATTTCCTCCCAGATACCAGTTATATCCAAACTGGGACATAAAGTGCAGCAAAGCAACACTAACTTCTGGATATTCTCAGAGCCAAGTACGTGGCCTGTGTTTGTTTGTCTTAGAAAACAAGCATCTATCTCCCGTCTACATGGTTTAGATGACTTAGTAGTTTTCAGTTTCTTCTGTCAAAGAACCACCAAGGTTTCTTAAGGGATGGTTGGGTTTTTAAAAAGAAGGCAGGAGAGGGCTACTTGGTGGAGAAATTGTCTACCACATCCAAGGTCCTGGGACTGATCTCCAATATTGTAAGATAGCAAAACAAGAGTAGCAGAATCAGATCTAGTCATCAGCATTATATTTTAATAAATGAGACCTGATCACATACCCTCCTCCATGACTCAACACTTATTCTCAGTACATTATGATGTTCGTCACATTATATTCAGATATGTTAGAGGAAACTTCATTTTCGAGAAAGACAACATTAGCATTGTGTGTGCTGCATGTACTCGTATGTGTTCAGAAACCAGTATCAGGTGTCTTCAGTAAGATGTTTTAAGACAGGGACAGGGTTCTCAGTGTACCTGGAGCTCCCTAGTTAGGTTAATCTAACTGGCTAGTGACCGCCGCCCCAGGGATCTCCTGTCTATTTCCCCAGTGCTGAGGTTGCATGGTATCTACCACCGTGCCTAGGATATTATGTGGGTAACATCATGCCCGCACTGCAAGCATTTTACAGACTGAGTCATCTCCCCAACCTCTAGAAAAAGTTATTTTGGTTAACACCAATCAACCCAGATTGATTCTCATCCTTCCTCCCTCTTCCTTCCCCACTCCCTTCCTTCCTTTCTTCCTTTCCTGGAGTCTCACTGTGTCATCCTGGCTAGCCTCGAACTCAAGAGATCTGCCTGCCACACCCCGCCAAGTGCTGGGACTAAAGCTGGGCACCATCACACCCAGCTTACTTATTGTTTAAACTGTAGGACTAACACTGGCCAGAGTGCCCTGAGTAGCCTGTGGGAATGACTCTGGTCTGCACGCCCTGACTAGCCCACAGAACTGGACAGACAGCGGAACACCTTCATCTCCATCTCCTTCTCCTCTGCACCTGTGTTGTCCAGAAGTATGATCATGTTGTTCCACGCCAGGCTGTGCTCCGGCTTCATTACGGTGGCATTTCTCCAAGCGTTCAATGCATCCACGTGGCGATTTAGATCTGCATACTGAAAATAAAGACCCCCCCAGAGTCAATATTCCAGCTCTCTTCCTTTCCCCTCTCTGTGACATTATCACAAAGGCACACAAAATCCCACAGAACAAACAAGAACTACAGCCTTACTTCCTGTCAACCCACGTACTTGAATGCACAACCCTGGTGAGTGGGTGCCATCACAGTGCAACAGATCTTTAGCAGACCATCCAACCCTCCTAAATGCAGGTCGAAGGTACATTTCATCTGAATATACTCCATCCCTAAACCCTGCATGAAGTCCCTATGACAGGCATCTATGACAGCTTTGGTTTTATTATTCCCTTCTGCTGCTTACTAAGCACATTTTCCACTGGGCGACAGGAACATTTTGAGTTGTCCTATGTCCCACACAACAAATAAGTAAGGTGAAGTTAAATGAATTATGAAAACATTTGCCAACGTCTTTTTGTTAAGAGAGAATTTCTCAAATTTCTCCCGAGGCTTAGAATGTCAGGTTGCGATGCTTTATTCTTTAGAACCATTAAGAAATGGTATAAGAATTCAAACAAATAGGGCTGCTTAAATATACCAAACATTAAAGTTGGTCCCTGCGTCGGATGTCTAAGTCAGTTCTCTCCAACGTGTATTACACGTCACGGTCACCTGGACAGATTCAGTAATGACACTGTAAATTTGTTTTACAACACAAGTCCTCCGGATGTTTCCTACTTGTTCCCTTTGTTGAAGGCGAACCAGATAACAAGTTTTCATTTTGTCTCCAAAGCTACACATCTACCTCCCAGTCCTTCATGGGTCCTTCACCCTCTGACTCCTTGACACATTTCTCCCAGCCTCAGAAGGACAGGACAGAAGGACAGGGCAGAGGACCATGCTCCTCCCCCACCTCTCATTCTCCTACTGGCTGTCTCAGAATGGCTCCATCCGCTCTCCCGATGTCCCAAGGCTGGAAGCAGTCATCTTCCTCTAAAAGGTAGCTTCGTCTGAGGTCAGTTCTCTGCCCATCCACATGCTTCCCTCAAACCTACTGATCTCTGCACTAATATTTACATTTTTGTTATTTCCACAACTGTCTGGCCATTTTCTTGTGCTAAGCCTTCCCTACATAAAACACTTTTCTAAAGCCCATCATGACTGATCTAATGACCGGCTCCTTCACAGTCAACTGTCCCCTGCACTCCTCCAAGTCACTGACAGCACCACCCTCAAGGATCAGCACCATATCCCAAATAATCCAGCTCTTCCCATTTCCTCTATAATGACATTATATCCCCTTCTTACTGGAGTCCACAAATCAAAGCAAATATTTATCTCCGATTAATAAAAATGCAACTTCTAAAACAGACACCTTGAAGCTATTAAGTTCCTTTTATTTTTGGATATATAAAGTGGCCAGTTGAGATGTTAGAGATTAAGCCTTAATGCTTTTAAGTTTTCAAGGGCAAAAGCTGGATAATTAAACCACGGAGGAGAGTGGCAACCATGCACAACAGGCCCTGTGGTAACGCCATATCTGGTAGTACAATGGGTAAACAATACTGTGGTCTCCGTCGTTTTGGGGCTATGAATGACTGTCACAGTCAAAGCATCATGTGGCCCATGGCTCGAGCTCTCCATCCAAGCTTATATTTTATGTTCTGTGTTCTTTTCTTTGTAAGCTACTCCTATTGGGTTCATTTAGCATAGCTTCTGTTTTCAAAATCCCAAGCAAGAGCAGTGACGGGCAATGAGCTGTGAGGAAGATCGCGATGTCTGTAGAACTGAGCTTTAATGTGGAAGCTGCAGGTGGGCACACTTGCTTGTCAGGCAGTGACCTGAAAGGAGCTACCTCTAGAAAAGGGGAAACACCAAAGCCTTCACAGGGACCGGCCTAATGCCATTTAACTGCTAGTTTAACTGGCTCATCAAACAGAGATAGTCACTCTACCTCCATGCATAGATTTAGGTTCACACGTTTGCTCCTTCAAGCCAGCACACCCTCCCTTTGAGGACTCGCCCTGCTTTGTATGTGACTGAGGTTTTCAGTCTCTACTCACACTGTCATGGGGTTTTCAAGTGTCCCCAACCCCAGCCTACCCTTAGAAGAGCTTTAGTACTTAGTTTTCAGTTTCTGGGAGAAACCTGCTTCAGCACAGAAGTATGAAACAGATCATAAACTATGCATTTTGGGATGTAAAAACACCCAGGGCCCAGCTGACCTAGGGACAGCTGATAGAGAGACAAGGGAATCTCAAGCTTTTGTCCTTTGTTCAAACCTCTGCTCCCTGGGTTCAGTGGTGTTGATGTCATGGCTCTACTGTATCCTGCAGGAAGTGACACCTGTTTTTGACACTGGAGTAGATTCCTAGAGATGGTGTCTTCCTATCATATGTCTATCACAACTAAAACAAGGTTTGTGTTTTTTTAAATAAGAACATGGAAACTACTTCATTCTAAAACTTATAATACAAGCACTGTCTGCCCACTTAAAGTGACTTGTCCAACATTAGAAAGCCAGTCTTCCTCTTTGCCACCAACTGCCTGGCCATTTTGTTTCTCTTCTCATTCTACCTGCGCAGTCAACAAAATCACGGCTCATAATTCCAGAAACAAGCATGCTAAAGGCCGAAGTTATTCATGCCAGGTAAAAAATGGAAGCCCATTCTTTCTATTTAAATACTCCAAACACCCAATGTTTTCTTGGTTTCCCTTCTGCTTTGACATGGTCTTTGGGTCAAGTCTAGAAAGGGATGATTACCAGAGGTAGGGCCATGCTGGGGGACATTTCTCATTTTTTTTTTTTTTTATAAAAACACAAATGCTGTATGGAACTTCTGAATTATCAAATAAGAGATGAAGTGAATGCACAAAACAAAGATGCTTCAGGTATTTCAAATAAGGATAAGAAACATTTTTTTTTTAACCTGTGGGTGCTACCTACTTGTGAAGCTACACACTCTTTAAATGTCCCATCCCTGTGTGCACAGTCCACTTTGGCTCAGACAGATCAAAAGTATTGCCCTTATCAACTTCACCAGTCAATCTATTGACTCCTATTGAAAGAATTATGCTGTTTGTGCTTCATTATTTTCTTTGTCGGGATAATTAAGAGCAATCAGATCACCCTAAACATTTGGTCAAGAACCAGAAATACAGAACAATTCAAACACCTTAGTTTCTATGCCCATTAAGTCCATTCAGTAAGGCCCTATCAGATAAACACTCTACTCCCGAAGCCGTCCTTTTGGGGAGGATGTCCCCTTGCAAAGGAAGAGATCTGCTCCCTTGGGGGAAAGAGAACAAGGAATCTCAGAAAATCAGTTACAGGTTTGTTTTTGAATCTTAGTTTCCATTGAATTCATGTTTTAAAAACAAAAGACAATGTTTGTCAGGAAGCAGATCCTTGGAGCATGTTTTCCAGGGCAGAAGGGGATGTACAGAATTTCATTTCATCTACTGCCTTGGTGGTTATGTAAAACTGGACTCATTCGGTTTGGATGGCTCATTAATGAGAACATCAGCAGTGTACACAAGGAAAACAAATACGACTTCCAAGTGAGATAAACACATATAGAGGACTTTATAACGTGGTGAGTGCTGGATGGGTTTAAGAAGGTCATTCTGGTTTAGGTGATGGGAAACTGGGGCCGCCCACCCTTACCAGCCGCCCGAGGTTGTAGTAGCAGTCTGGGTATTTCCGCCTGTGCTTAATTGCTGTGCGGTAGCTTTGCTCTGCCTCCTCAAACCGTTTCAGGCTGTTCTGAACTATGCCCAAATTCATCCATGCGGCTGCAAAGTCTGGCCTGGAAAAACATTTTTTTTTTTTTTTTTTACAAAAGATAAACAAGAACGAGGGGATTAGATGACTGCCCAATCCAGAGATTTCACTCTTTGTTCCTGGCAGAATGTTAAGGAAAGGAAAGAAGATGCTTACTGTATTTGGACAGCCAACGACAGCAGCTCTTCAGCCTCCTGGAGCTCATTCCTTTCCTTTAAGATATTCCCGAGGTTATTCATGGCATGAACGTACTTGGGATTTAGTCTGGAAATGGAGAGAAAAGTCACACAGCCTGCCACTGTTCAAGTGCTTTCAGCTAACACTTAGCAATCAGCCAAGACAGAGAGGCATTTCAGAAAGTGAAGGTCCAAGCATACACCTGCGTACCTGACTGCTTCCCGGTAATATTTGATGGCCGCTGTTTGGTTGCCTTGATCAGCCAGGTTTTTGCCAATGTTGTAGTGAACCTGAAAACACAGGTGACAATTTGGCCATCAGCACATAGACTTCTCTGTTCAAAGTCGGTCGTCTATCGCATCTTCTAACTGAAGACAGAGGGGAAGGAATTAAAATATAAATACATCACTGACCAGAATTATAAAGCCCTGCTGGAGGGAGGGTGGAAGGGTTACAGGCCTACGTAAAAAGTTGCGAGAATGATCAGGGAGGTCATAAGCAGTCGTGAGCTGCCATATGGGTGCTGGGAATTGAACTGACCCATCTTGTTGGTCTTAAAAAGGTTAACTTACATGATGGGAGTCCTGTGTCTACTAAGAATGAAAGAGAACATGATATGAGTAAACAAACCATTTGTAAAGACAATGAAAGAAACAGGACTCAAGGTGGCAAATCAATGAGGAATTTTTGAACACCTTAGAGTGAGGACACCTGGGAGGCCGATACAGAGCCTCTCAGTTATGCATGGGCTCAGAATATATTACGAGAAATGTCAGGTGTGATAGTACATGCATGTGGTCCTGACACTTGGTGAGTAGAGGCAGAAGGATCAGATTAAGGCCATCTTTGGCCTCATACAAAGTTCAAAGCCAGTCAGGGCTACTTGAGACCTTATCTCAAAAACACCATTAAAATAGAAGGAGAAAGAGGAGGGAGAAGAGAAGGAGGAGAAAGAGAATGAGGAAGAAAAAAAGAGGAAGGAGGAGAAAGGAGGAGATAGAAGAGGAAGAAGGAAAAAAGAGGAGAAAGCAGCAGCAGCAGGGACCTGGACTAAGATCAGAAAAGCAGAAAGCCATGGCCTTGAGAAACGTCATCAGAGGTCTCTATTGATGATCAAAAGTTCTTCCCAGAACCATGAGTAACCATAAATGCCAGAAGTAATCCCGGAAGGGGATATCACAGATCTTTCTTCAGAAGTGAGGTCACACAGGGATCCCATCCAATCTGACTAGAATCAGACAGAAATGAAGACTGTAGGCAGGAATGACCATACAAGGACACAATGAGAAGATAGACAGACAGTGTGTGTGTATGTGTGTGTTGTATGTGTGTATTGTGTGTGTGTGGTGTATATGTATGTGTTATATGTGTTGTGTGTGTGTGTGTGTGTGTGTGTGTGTGTGTGTGTGTGTGTATCTGTGTGTGTGTGTGTGTGTATAGTGTATGTGTGTGTGTGTAGTGTGTGTGTGTGTAGTGTGTGTTGTGTGTGTGTGTGTATGGTATATATATGTGTATATATATATATGTGCGTTGTGTGTGTGTGTAGTGTGTGTGTTGTGTGTGTGTGTTGTGTGTGTGTGTGTGTGCGTGTGTATGCGTGTGCACAGTGGTACAGAAACTTCCTGGACCATAATACTATGCATTCATTCGCAGTGGTTTGGTAGACACTATTGCCAGAGCAGCCTGCAGTATTTGTAAAGATCACACCATTCCATGCACCAAAGAATGAAAAGCCAGAGGGAACCATACAGGAGGATGTTTTCCAGGTCCCCAGAGCACAGATACAGCTTCTACTCAGATGTCTGTGTGTATGGACCCCGGCCTCTTCAGCCCACGGGCTCCTGCTGTTTTCCTTTGTTTGGGGTAATTTTGTTCTCTTTGTAAACTAGAGAGAGTTCAGCTGCCCTCTGCAGCATGGCCAGGGTTCTACCAGATAACTCAGGATGCCAGGGTTCAGCTGCCCTCTGCAGCATGGCCAGGGTCCAGGGAGAGGACAGACCACTGTGAGAAGCCGGACGGCAGTTATTTAAATGGAATGAGTTAGAAATACGATTCAGGCTTAGAAGGCATTCCAAAATTAGGAAGGCTCTGTCTCTCTACGGATGGGACAGAGAATTCTGTGAAAAGAAAACAGCTGCCTAGATTGGGCCGAATGATTCAGAAAACAAGCTGCTTCTAGTAGTGGTTAGAGAATGGGGGATCTTTATTCTATGGTTCATAAGTCAGAAAGAGCCCGTTTACCCAACTTTCCCTCCAGCCTTTGTACATCACAGGCTAGGACAATGAAGCCAGATTAAAACAGCCACTGCTACCAAGTGACAAACACGTAGGAAACAAATAAAAGTACCCATGATGAAAGGCACTTTTAATAACATTAAAAGTCCCAAATATTCTGTCGAAGTTGAAGAGTTCTGAACCTACAGTGTTTAAACGCATGAAGATTCATGTTCATCCTTCAGGGGATACCTTGAAGTGCTATATGAGCGTTTCTTTGTTAACTTAGAACTGTATCATGGGGTTGACATTAAATATAACATATGTCTAAGCCTTAAAATCTAAAATAACTGCCAATAAATTCAGTACTTGGAATCTCTCACACAGCAGGCTTGATGAACACAATTTCCATTTGGTCCAATTCAATAACTAATATTAGGCACTTACCACATGCAAGGCACTGTGGGTAATTCCAATGTAGGCCAAGGATCAGCACTACCTACACTGATACCTCAATCTTTCAAAAAAAAAAGAAAGAAAGAAAGAAAGAAAGAAAGAAAGAAAGAAAGAAAGAAAGAAAAGAGATTCTCAGTTTATATATCTGGGTCTGAACAATAGCCAGATGCCAACTGTAATATTCAGAGTGGAGACCAGAGCAGAAAACAAATCCCGAGGAGAGGGGTCTAAAGAACGTGGCAGTTTTCAAAGGGAGGAACTGAGATCAACACAGCTTTTTGAGAAGAAGGAGGAAGACAATTGGACACTTCAGTGTATAGAGAAATATTTAAGACAAACAGAAACTCTATCACGCTCACATTAAACGGCATCATTGGGAAGAGCTCTGGAGAAAGAATGATTATCACGGCACTTGAGGCCTTTACTTGCACCCCGAGTTAAAAAGAGAAACATGCATGCTCATGACCTAGTGATGCCCATGCGTGTACCATGTATTTTCTAGTCTATTAGGGTTGCATTCACATGCTGAGAAGATTTTCCAGGCTAAGACAGCAGGTATACTCCACGCAAAACACCATGTTGGATCTCTACCAAGCCACCCAAATTACTAACCTAAATAGTACCAGCTTCCCCTTCCTATGCCTCAGTTTCTCCTGTCTGGTAAAAATAAAGAAAGCTAAGTCCTTAGCAGACGGATAACAGGATTAATTATAACACCTTGGGTAGCGCCTGGAGTTCCTCATGGTGCGGAAATGTATAAATAGGGAGGGCAATTAGTGCTGTCCAGACAGGAAAGTAAATATAAAGGGAAATCTTATGTGTGAAATGTCACTGCTCCTACAGTTAATTTACAAAAGACGGTAGTGATTGGTCAGCAAAACCAAGATAAAAGCTTGAAGCAAATCAAATCACTTTTCCTAAGGCATCTTAACTGTAAAACATGAATGAAATGTTTCGACCAAAAAGTATGAACACGAACACACCAGGACAGACACGTGGTCACAGCTTGTACAGACTTGTCTTCACTCTGGGGTCGCAGTGAGATGGCATGCGCTTGTTAGTTTTATTTATACAAGTCTGACGTTGCTTTCCTTAAATATGGAATGTAGAACACCTTGGAAAGCTCTTTCCCTCCAGAAGGATCCTTCCTATTCACACACTCTACGCCATTCCAACCAGCTGTGCCAAGACTGGAGTATCAATAATTGATAACCGGAGACTTCTACCCTCACGTCTTGGCCCAACCTCAGCAAATAGAATCCTCTTCTGACTGTTTGGTGAAGCCAAATAAACACAGAAACCTAAAATGTTAGCATCTCCCAAGCACCTCCTATGTGCTGACTGCCGTGTTATGGTCAAGAAGCCTAGCAGGCAGGCATTATTTCTTACAAAAAAGAACACTGGGAGTTTGCATAGGTGGTAAGTGGAAGCTTAGATTTAACCAAAAGTACAAGTGAGATAAATCCCTACTAGATCTCTCCAACAAAACCACCGCCAGTTTTAAAGCACATACGCCCGTCCGTATCTAATCTGTAAGAGGCATCACCAAGCACAGAACTCAGGGTACTGTACGTGTACACTTTTGTGTGGCATTCAACTTCTAATCCCCAAGTCTATCCATAGGTGTTCCCACCTTCACATTATAGCCTGGATGAGGTCAGTTCCTTCTATCACCAGAGCGTAGATTCTGAAAGGTATGCTCCAAAAGATTACGGTGGAAGCTCTACCTATCCCCAGCCTGGAGATGAATCATCCCCAACTCCCAGTGTCTTCAAAGTGGAGTGTCACTAGCAACTGGAGGATGGCACAGTTTAAATTAATCTGATGATACTGTTTGGTTTTAATGATCACTTTTTTAATTTAAATAATTTCTTTTAGCTAAGTGTAAGAATCAACTAACTCATTGGGAAAAAAAAATATCCCTCCCCAAGTACTTGATAATGGTCTTAACACTGGTTACTGATCCACAATCGCACGTTCTTATCCAATGAAGTGAATCTAGAGGGCGAGGTACCTTAGCATTGAGGGGACACACAGACAGGGCGCTTCGAAAGAGCCGGTCTTCACTCCGCCACTCGCCACTGCGAATCACACATCTCAGTGCATTGATGAGAAGGATGCCCAGGATGATGGCGGCGACCGGTTTCTGAATAGAGTTGGCAGAGGTCATTAGTGTGCCACACGTGGTGCTTATGGTTCTCTGAGGTAGCATTCTGGGTTTTTCTTTTTGGTGTGTACCTATGTGTGGTGCATGCCCATGAGTGCACAGATGTAAGCACCCACCTGTGCCCATGTAGAGGCCACAGGAGGATGGCACGTGTCCTCCATCCTCACTGTAGACTTTACTTCTTGAGGCTGGCACTGGTTATCTCTGCCAGGCTGGCAGGACAGTGAGTTTCCAGGTTCTCCTTAACTTGTAGCTCTCAAGCTTGGGGGTTATATACATGCAAAGCCGTGCCAGGCGGTTTACCTCGGTGCTGAGGTTTGAACTCAGTCCACTTGCACAGCTTTACCCACTGAATCATTGCCCCGGCCCTATGGTACCTTTTTCTTAGTGTGTCTGCTTAGAGCTCCAAATCCAAAGGTCAGCAGCATGCAGTACCCAGCGCTGGGGAGGTAGAGGACACGCTCTGCGACCACAAAGCCCACTCGGAAAAACAAGTTGCTTGCAGGAAGAAAGGGGATCACGAGAAATCCCAAACCCAGAGTGAGGATTCTGGAAGACGAAAAGTATTTACATAGTTGGCTCTTTAGAGACTTCTCAAGAAATCACCTTACTTGACATAACAATAAAGACTGATCTTTGTTTCTTGCATTGACTTAGAAGAGATATTTAGCACAGATGAAGTCGTCGGTAGACGGGAATTAGCTGGCAGTGCACAGCAAAGTACTTAGCAGCCAGCACATAGGAAAACCATCCAAACCATGTTTGTGTCAGTAAAGTCAAAAGATTACATTCAATCTGTTCCTTGATTGGTGAACACTCTTCCCAAACAACTCCACGTGGTTTTTAATGGACCCTCCCCCCTACTTGTCTAATAGGGACGATACTTTGTAAGTTTAAAGGAAACTATCTTTTGTTACTATGTCTCGACCAGTTAAGCACAGACACACTTTGTGGTGAAACTCATGTGTAACATCCACCTCTCTAACTCTCTAATGATGTCATGGTGTAAATGAAGCAGTGAGGTCACATTTGGTGGTTCCTTCTGGGGCCAGCTGCATCACAATAATTTTGTTTTAAATTCTATTTCGCATTAATAAATGAACTGATTAGGACTGAAGTTTGTTATTCTTTAGAAACATAATTTAAGCACAGGGGTAAGCAAAAGAAAGCATTCATTCATTTTGAGAAATTATTTACTTAACATCACCTGCACTTAGGCTTTGTGGAAACCGTCTTGAGCAGTTTTCATTTTCCTAGAACATGTTTGTTTTCTCCAATTATTTTCTCAATAACCCTTTGCAAAGGATCTTTTTATCTGTTGAAAAAGTGTAGTATGTCTTTGGGGCAGCAATATATTTTAAACAGGACAATAGAACGGACCATCATAGAATCTGGAAAGGCTTCTTTGAAGGAGAGCTGTGAAATAATGGGCCCAACACTTGTCAATTATACTCCCTGTTCTGACCATAAATTACATTTTACCTCCTACAGCGAGGCCTCCAAGTGCTACTTAGGAGGGTGGGAGTGGCCCATGGTAGCCATGCCTACTGCTACTCCAACTTCCCTCCCCTTCACCTTGATTCCCACCTTGTTGCTGCCATAAATTCAGAACAAATATCCTTGGGTATCCTATACGGAGAGTTGTTAAAAAGTGATAGGCGCTGAATTTAGCAAAATGCTTCTGAGGAAGTTAAAGCTCCATGCTGCCTCTTACCTTCTCTTGCAGCTATCCTCAGAGCACAGGGCTTGGAATATTAGGCCAATTAGGCAGAGCCAAAGTGCTGCTAGAGCAATTACCCTCCAGTCACCAACTGACTTAATGAGAGGGATGCAGCCCATTGACCAATCAAAACACAGCCACCAGGGACACAGCAGCAGCCAGGCATTCAATGAATAGTAGTAATTATAGTTTATGGCCTGTCAGTCAAAAGAAAAACAAACACTTACTTGATGCTGAACTTGAAAGAACACACATATCCTAACTTCACTTCCCAGGCATTCATCAGCTTCTGTTCCAGGAAGCGGTTGTGTAAAAATAAAATACTGCCTATTTGTATTCTGAGCATAGGGCTGTAATCTGTAATTTATTAAATGCATCCAGATTTTAGTACATTAAAGATACAGCCAAGCCAGTGGGCCAGTCAATGCAGGTGTTGGTTATATTTCTGGCCAGGATATGGTTCATTTACATAGGATTACTCAATGCCTCTGACGTGGTCAGTGTAGGGCCCAGTGCACCTAATGCTTTAAAATGGAGCTCAGCTCTGAGTATCCTCTCGATTCTCTCTGTAAAGTGCACGGCTAAGGATCTGCGGCTTGAGATCCTTATCCTTAGAAAACAAAACTCTGATGACTGCATTGTGCTACTACATTAGTCTTAATCCAGTGACGTCCTGGCCCCCAGCAGCAACCAAAATGGGGTCAGAGAGCACGTCAGTAAAATGGACGTCGTAATAAAGGGGGCCTCTTTTTCTTCTTTTCATGAAAGGAATTATGTTGGACCTCTCTCTGTGGGCCTGAATCCACAGATTCAACAAACGTAGAATTTAACCATATACTGAAAATATTTGTAAAAGGAAAATTCCAGAAAGTTCCAACACCCAAAGCTTGAACTTGCTGAGGGGTGAGCGCCTCCCTTAATCACACAATAAAGAGCAGGCACCGTGTTCCATGCAGTGTGGAGGCTGGAGACAGCTTTGAGGTAGGGGAGATGTGAACGGGTTAAACATAAACACTCCTGGCTTATCAGCGAGACTCCAACACCCCGGGATTTTAGGATTGGGGTTGGAGGACTCCTGGAACTAATTTCCCATGGACACCAAGAAATAACTACATGAAAAACCAACCCACACCCTTCCTATAGCATAATAAAAAGTTGGCTTTATTACAGAGGAACCTTGACAACAGCGAAACATGGATGTATCCACTTATTAGGGACTTGTGGATGTGGTGGTGGTGGTGAGGATGAAAATGGAGAAGATGGGGTGGATCTCAGCCTTCCTAATTCTATAACCCTTTAATACAGTTCCTTCAGGTTGTGGTAAACCCCATCCATAAAATGAATAAAATAATTCATTGCTACTTCATGACCGTACTTTTGCTAGTTATGAATCGAAATGCAAATATGTTTCCCAACTGTCTTAGGATAGATACCTGTGATGGTTTGCATATGGTTTGGCCCAGGGAGTGGCACTATTAGAAGGTGTGGCCTTGTTGGAGGAAGTGTGTCACTGTGGGGTGGGCTTGGAGACCCTCCTCCTAGCTGCCTGAGGATGGTCAGTCTGTTCCTGGCTTCCTTTGGGTGAAGATGTAGAACTCAGCTGCTCCTGCACCACGCCTGCCTGGATGCTGTGATGCTGCCATGTTCCTGCCTTGATGATAATGGACTGAACCTCTAAACCTGTAAGCCAGCCCCAATTAAATGTTGTCCCTTATAAAACTTACATTGGTCATGGTGTCCATTCACAGCAATAAGACCCTAAGACAACACCCCTATAAAAGTGTCATTTGACCCCAAAGAGGATCATGACTCAAAGGTTGAGAACTGTTAATCTATAGTTGGGTAAAGAAGATAACTGAAAAGAAATCCAGGCTCAATACTTACCCTGACCAACACACTGTCAGCAAAGGATGCTGGGTTGTCCACCTCAGTAAATGCCGGTGGGCCTGTTCCCATGATTTTCCAGCGTATATAAAGCATAGTGGAGCCTCCAATGGTGAGCAGGGCCATTCGGAAGAGGAGGCCTCCATTCTTGAGCATGCCGGTGCTCTGAAAGGACACCACAAAGTTCCTGCTGTTGAAGGTTTTCAACTTAAGCATAGCATTAAGTACTTAGGAGGCTGAGACAAAGGGGTGGCCATCTTGGTCCATACAGACTGCCTGGGGGCTATGCAGAATTCAAGTCCAGCCTGGGCAACTTTGTAAGACTAGTTCAAAATAAAAAGTAGAAGGAGGCCCTGGATTTAATTCCTAGCACTGCAAATGAAGTAAATATACCAAGCCCATGTATTCTACCTCAACCATTTTGACACAGTGCACTAAAAAGTTGCCTACCTTAGAATTGAAATCACAGAAAAATACTTGGAAAACAGCATTTTAAATCAACTGCTACCTGACATTTTTCATGTCTAGGCTCCCGATAAAGTATTTTACTCACCTCTAGTGACTTGTCCTTACGCAGGACTTTCCGGACAGCTACCAGAACGTCAAGTCTGCCTATCACCAGGACATCGAACACAGCATTCAAGCCCTAAGAATCGAAGACTCACAGTAAGACTGGAGAGAGCCTGGCCCTGACAGAAATTAGCCACATTTTCATTATTTAACCTAGACCAGAAATTTGAAGTTGACTGTGGACAAACTCCCAGGTTAGGAAGAGCAGCCACATGTTTAGATGAACTCAATCCACAGTGGGACTCCACCACCGATAACCTAGTGAGTCCCTAGCAGTAATGATCCTGCGGCCTACATTTAGGAGCACCATAAGACTGAGGATAGCCAAACTCTGGAAAGCTCCCCAGAAATCTGTCTTTCCCCCCACCTCCTGTCTATAACTGAAACAGAGAGGTCATACTCCTGGGCAATGATTAAACATAACAAGAGAAAGACGGCCATCAGTCCTGCCAAACCAGTCCTGTACATAAATAAACTCCAGTGGGCTGACTGAGGCTGGTGAATGGTGCAGACATATGTCTCTCTCTCTCTGGAGGAGGCCAGGATCTCTCAGAGCCCTGATTGTTCACTGGTGTTTTCTGCTCGCTGGACACACCGCTGGAATCTATCCTCAAGTGTGAGCTACAGAGAGATTCCGAGGTCAGGTTAGGTCAGGTCAGGTCAGGTGGGTGGGGTACGGAACGTGGGGAGAAGTGAAGACTCTTCTGGAACTTCAGTTTAAAAGCTGGACTCTCTTCTCTTTGTGTCCCCTTACTGCCAGCTGTGACACCGCTGTCTAGGGTAACTCTGGACATAGCACATAAAAGATTCTCATGTTGTACAAGCAAGCCTCTTCAGACACCATGCAGAACTGCCTGCTCCAGTTAGCCGAACAACAATGACCTGAGGTAAATTGTGGCCCCACCTACACTAACAGCTCCTATGCCCACGGTAACAGTCGTCAGGCTGCTTTGACAGCTTTTCAAGGTATAGTTACACCTTGGATCTAGTCTTTACTTTGTGGATGGCTTTCTGTAAATGTCACTTTGGTAGGCACTGTCATCTACTGGGATCCCTGCCCAGTCTGCATAAAGGAGCCTGAACATCCACAGTGTATCTGGCGAAAGCTGTCCCTATGTGACTGGGCTCTTTTAATATGGGGTTCTGTAGCAAAGAAGATCAGAAAACATCAGAAGCCAGTGGTAATTTGTGGTTTTCAGAGCAAGGATGACACCCCTGCTTAACTCTCTCCCACAAATGCTAGGAGTCACTAATTATCCAATTCACAGGCCACTGCCGGGTTAAACATTTCAAAGAATCCTGATTTTATTCACTAATGTGACACGCATCATACATGGGTCACAGAAGACCATCTCTGCTCAACTGTGAACTGTTCTCCAGAAAGCAGGAACTCTCTTGTCTGCTGTTCCTACCTTCTCGTGCTGTTTACTTCTCTGCCTGGAGCTGTGGGACTGTCCCTGAGGGGAATACAGTGATTGGGGGGTGGAGGAGGGAGACTGAAGGCAAATTCAAGATTGGTACTCATTTCTCCAAGTTACAGGCAGCATCAAAATGCTCATCATAGATTATTTAAATCCAACCTAATCTTCGGTGCTTCTAATGTTAATAAATTCTGGAGCGACCCGCAAAGCTGGCTAAGTGGGAGTTCTATTCTGCAGACCTGGGGAGGGGGCAGGGACCCCGAGTTAACAAGCTCTGGGATGCTACTGGTCCTTAAGCCACACTTTATATTAGTATCAGGTTTCAGAGCAGTGGTCCTCACTGGAAGAGCTATGACAAAGCTGCCTAGCAACCTCCGCAGGCATCGTAAGACAAATGAGGGATTCTTATTGGCTTCTACCGGCCACAGGGGAAGATGCTGCTCTGTGTCTACAATGCACAGTACTGGCCTGCCACAGGAGTCAGCCCACTTATTAAAATACCCACAGTGACAAGGTTAAGAAAAACAACTGAAGTCAGAAACTCAGGCTGTAGCCTAGGCTAATTAGGAACTTGCTTTGTAGACCAGGCTAGCCCCAGATGTGCAATCATTCCAACCCAGTCTCCTGAGGACAGGGATTATAGATTTGAGCCACCATGTCCACTTCAAAAGTTACTGAATAAAAAACTAACTCAGGAATCTTGAGTATCTTAATTATTTTTTTTTACTTGTTTCACGTGCATGAATATTTGGCTACATGTGTGTGTATGTACCACACTCATGCATGGTGTCCTTGGAAAGTCCCTTGGAGGCGCCAGACACAGGTGCTGGGAACTGAACCTGGTCTGCATAGCAGCAACCAAGTGGTTTTAATCGCTGAGCCATCTCTAACTTAAGACTTAAGTGTCTTTACACAGGAATTCTTTTTCATATCCTAGCTTGCCAACTTCTGTCTTACAGACGGGACTCAATAAAACCACGAATCTTTGCTTTGAGTTGTGTCTGACTGTTCCTCTCTCCCAGTTTTAGTCAACTACCACATTTCTTCCCTTTTTTTGGGGTTGGGGGTGGGGGAACTTATATCCTTAGTTTCACAGTTTTCCTATAATGATACAAGGCCAACAAAAGCTTTATGGGAGGAGGAGGGAAGTGGGCTTTTTAAAGTGTCTCTGTCTCTCAGATTCAACCCCAGTCTCTATTCAGAGCAGACCTAGAAGTGGTATGCCTACCTGCTTAGGGAGCCCTCACCTGCCTGCTTTAGCACTAGCCATAGAGGCCATGACACAGCATAATACACTCAACACACAGCTCAGGAGCATCCACACGAGGTGCCATTTAATGCCTGGTTCTCTCTCCCATTAACAGACTCATGAGAATTGGCTCCATGAGCACGGTTTCACTTAGAGTTTACCAAACAGAATGTCGTTCCCCACAATTTAAAGACAGTGAGCACCATACATGTCCTATACATACAAGCAGGCTTCCATTCCCAGAATTGTAAAGTAGAAAGAGCCTTCTAGAAAATTTATTTGGGTGGACGAACATGTTGTCCTTGGTGTGCGTATGGAGGTCAGAGGTCAATTAGTCAGTCAGTCCTGTCCTTCCAATCGTGTGGGTCCCAAGGATCAAACTCAGATCATCAGACTTCACCTTTACCTACTGAGCTATCTCACTGGCTCCCACACACCTTTTTAAATACTAGACTAACTAGGTCAAGGCCTCTTAAACTGTGGGTCACGACCCCATGTGAGACTGCATAATGCACTGTGAAAACCTAACAACGTAAGTTTCTGAATACACAATAACCAGAAATTAATTCAAAATCAAAACACACCATGAATCTTAGGTGCATCCAGGGTTCACTGTACAACTCCACAGAAGCCTGGGTTGTGAACACAGAGCATGCATTCCTGGCACACCGTGCACAACTGTCGCACCACGAAATGCCTGGAACACCTGTTATGGGCCATGAATTAATTACAGTCTCTTTGAATACCAAGTTCTCTGCTCTCACTGAATCATAATGGTTTAAAGGTGGAAGATAAACACTTTTAATTTTTCCTACTATCACTCAAAGACATTTAAGTATCAAATTAAGTGTTTTGCTGGATTGGATTTTGTTAGGCAAATATGCACATCCCTCTCATGGGATGCAAAATTTACTTCATTGAATAGATGGTAAAAGATTATGGTACACCAAAGGATTGCTTTAAAATAAGTTTATGACTCACCATCAGTAAGTGATTGGTTTGTAAGCCTATCTTTATATTCCTGTAGTACACATACCCTGGGTTGTATAAAAATGTCTTGGGTAGAAATAGGCTGTGAATGCACAAGGTTGAAGAAGCCTGGGGCTGAGGATTCAGATCAGTGATGCGATCAATGCTTGCCTAGCAGGCATAAGGCTATAGACTCACAGAAGCAAAAACGAGCCCTGAACTAGCATTGTTAATTGGATCAAAGTATCTCATGTCTCATTTTTGGGTAAGACAAAGAGACAGGCTTCTGGAGGCTGGCAAAGTTCCTTGTTGTATGTAGGACTGGTAACTATGAGAGTGTCCCAGGAAACTGGACCATTCTTTTACCTATTCTTAAGGGACCACCCTACAAGGAGGAAACATGCCCCTCTCACTAAGAACTTCCCAAAGATCAATTCACACCATTCACTACTCATAGTCAGAAGAACCCAACAATTCTCTATCTGAAACGCTGACACTGTGGCAGGCAAGACCACTGACCCACAAAAGGCTAAAACCTCAGACTGGTGATGGCACACAGAAGCAGAGGAGGCCATGGGAGTGGGATGGCCCATGGTGCCCCTCTTGGAGGGAGTGGATGAATTCAAAAGACAGGCCCTATCTGTGTTTGAGGTCTTACCAGCACGGTGATTCCTTGCTCTTTGCACAGCATGGCCACTGCTCCCAGAAAGATACTCAGCAATACCCAGAAGGTAGAAGAATGTGTTCCATCCTTGTTACCTGCTGGTGAGTAACAAACACATAAGTCAAGTTATAAGTTCCATCTTGCCAGCACCAAGAACTAAAATCCCAGACATGCATTACATAGAATCACTATCTGAAACCAAATCCAAGTTGGTCCCCAATAGGTCAATGTGCATTTCTGTACTTGGACGATTCCCTCTATAAAGGACACATGTCCCATCTCAAGGCATTGAGAAGTGTTGTAAATAAGCTCTGCTTACAAAATGCCACAACCCTGAGTCCCCATGAAAACAAGTTCCTTCTTCCTTACTGCCCACCACTATAGGACCATTCTAACAGGCAGTGCTGAGAACTCAGACTGCAAACAATCCACCTGATTGCAGAATGACTCCAATGGTCCCCACTGCTACCAAGAAGAGCAGCTCAGAATGTTCACACATCTTCCGATCCGTTATGCCAGGGATGTAAGGACTGGGCCCTATACACCAGAGCGCTTAGGCTGGGTCTGCTCCTCTCTGTGTGTGATCGCTCTGACCCTACCACCAGAGGGTGCATGACTACTGCTGGACGGCTCATTTTGCCCACACTAGGCACAAGTAGAGGCCATGAGTCTGTTTGGGCTACAACTGTTATGGGGACTTAGCATCAACAGCAAGCGAAAATACCACTCAAATAGATATTGACGAGAAACCGGGGAGGTCAGGCATGGCAGCTGATGGTCACTAAGTTGCCTTCTGAGGAGGCAGGTATACTTCCATTGCTGTCTGTGGTCAGTAAAAAAATACAATCTCGTGACCAAAGCCAAACAGCTGGAAGGAGACATTGTCACAGGTAGCCCTCATTCCTGGCAGGTCTTTGAAGCCCCCAGCCCTCATCTAAGTGAACAAGCACTGCATCTTCTTAGGAGAACCACTTATTAGCCTGTCTGGGTACCACTACAAGGACTGTAAATCTGACTGCTGCTATGCTGGTCTTTACTAACACACAGCATCTGGTGAGTTACTTCTTCTGTTTACTTCCCTCATCTATAAGAAGGGGTAATAAACATAACTTAGGAAATGAGAGGGAAGAGATAGAGTGGAATGGCTTGCCACTATGTTACAGATTCCACGAGAGCAAAAAACGCACTCTGGAAAAATCTGTAAGAAAGTAACTGTAGTAGTGAGTGAAGAAAAAAAAATAGAGCAGGTGAGAAAGTTACATTCCTCACTGCAGACCCAAGTTCTTAGCCATAGGTACGTACAAAAACCACATCAAACACTCAACACCATAAAAGAAAATCACCCAGTATGGTGTGGAAACCAGAGGTCAGCTGATAAACGTTGCATGCAAACCACTGCAACGCCCTCAGGTCAGATGATGAGGTTCATGGACCTTCACTGTAGCCGTCCTGGGGGTTGGCTGGTAAATCACTCTGGCATAAAATGTGCCAAGCATGCAGTGTAGTCTTTAAGGTACACTGTGATACCTATCAAATTGCTCAATCCAGAAGCCAACATTTAGAAGCCTGTGTGTGTGTGTGTGTGTGTGTTCACATGCATGATGCATACCCTAGCTGGATATAAGCATTGTGATTTATTAAGGACTGACTGGCAAAGCCCCAGGATGGAAGTCTTTCATGTCTTGCCAATAACCACTGGTACCTTGAGTGCACTGGAGGTGATCTCAACCTCATGCTCCCTGGATGTGGGCTGAGATACCTGTCAAGGTGATGAAGTCTGCAGACAGCTGAACCTCTTGGAAGCTCAAAAAGTCGGGAGCAGCACCACTTTCTGCCTTCGGGCTGAGGGTAACCCTTGTGAGGACGGCTTTCATTAGTGGCCTTGCTCCTGTGACCACCTGGCACCCCTCTAGGTTCTATGGTCTATATTCCGACCCACGCACAGTAGCCAACCCAACAGATTCCCACTTTGCTTGGCTTGCCTGTTCCCTTGGGCTAGCATGCCTCTGGCAAAATCCTACCCTTCTTACAAAGCTGTCAAATGTCACTTAAGCTGCGAAGCCACACACCCCCCATTCTCCCAGGCAGTCTCCCTTCCAAATTCAGTTGCTTTACTCCAGTTACAACACCAAGTGGCCTGCCTGTCTGATTGCCTGTGGGTAAGCGTCCCTAAATGACCCCTCAGATTAAGTTAGGAGGAGCTGGAGACTATGAATTGTGGGTAATCATAACCCACAACCCTCTGTGACATTCTTTGGTGTATCACAGACACTGGGTTTTCTGTTATTGCTGCAGATGAGAATTTCTCAACATTGGACACTTGGTTGTTTCATGCTCTGTTGTGGAGACAATGCTATACGTCACAGGAAATATAGGTGCCTTTCTACTCATTAGACAGTAGCACCTCTATGCAACTGGGTTACAGATACTGTCAAATGACCTTTGTGAGGGGAATTATGCCAACCGGGAGACATTGCCCTAAACCAATGCTCCTTAGGGTTCAGACCTCAGAGCCTGAGCTTGGATCTTGCTAAAAATGCAGAGTTACAACCTACCCAGGCCTCTTGAGTCAGGAATCCTGAGGATGGCGAGTAGCAAGCCACATGCCCTTTTAACAAGCTTCTCAGAGCTTTTGAACACTCTATAACCGCCAATGTCACCCTTGGCAGCAAGCTTGCATTTAGCTACATTGCTGGCACCCTGCTTGGCTTGGAGGAGCAACTGAGAACTGTACTGACCAAATAGCAGCAGTACCCAACAGACTCTGGAGTGGTAACACACGCTGGGTGGATGAAAAGAACCCTTTCCAGGATGCTTCCAGCAGGGGGCCACCTGGCCTTGACTTGAATAATGTCAGCGCAGGCCTGAACATCTCACAACAACCCATTTCGCTCTTAAGCTCTGGTCCATTAGGAATATTATTCCTTAGGCTGAGCACAAGCTTGCCTTTCTAAATTTCGTGGCTTAGCTCCAAGCTGTTCAGGTGGCAGAGGGTCTGGAAGTCAGCATTTCTCCAGTAAGAACCATTAGAGTTGTATTTATCTGGTTCTATCCAACAAATGAAGAAAGGTTTTATTATTGTTTTTTTTAAATTGCATATATAGGTAATACCAAAAGATCACATTTTCAGATGCCTCCACCCTAAGCAGGATTCCGATTTGAGGCTCTGTGTATTCCAGGTCTAGCATGAGGAGCTCCAACTTCATGCCTATCATACTTGCATCCACTGAGCAGAGCCCCCCTGTCCTACAGAAGCCAGTCATTCTGTTCTATTCTGCTTCATAATATTACCTGGACCTACATTTGTTTTTGTTTTGTTTTTAATTATTAAAACTTTATATAAAGGGCTTACAAATAAAAGACATTATTACCCAGTGAGCTTAGCCGGGCCCAAAGTCCATGATCTCGATGAGCTTCCACGGATTTTACCTCCTTTACCGCCAATTCTATTTTACTTATATTTTTATGGACTTGACTTGTAGATCATTCTCGCTTCACACTTCTCACCTAAACGTAATGCGACCCCCTGAACTCTTAACTTCAAAAGCACATCTCCAGATCATTTTAAGTCTCCTCAGGAGAACGGAATTGCTTTGCCTTCTTCTTAAATATAATGTGGATGAAATTTCCCCCACAGGGGTGTAAGAGGAAACAAATTCCCAGCTCCTCCACTAAAACACAGACAACTCTCGGAGGCGCCCTGTTAACACAAAGCCAAATATTATGCACACGTGAAAACGGAGGGCTCACATCCCACTCTTCTTGTCTAGAATCCAAAAACAGCCTTCTTCGAAGATGACTGACATACTCAGTGAGCTGCATGAAAACAAGACAGAAAACGCAGCCTCTGGCTTCATCGCGCTTTACCCCCCGGGGTCACTCCCGAGTTGTAGTATACCTTTCCTGTAGGTTGGGTTTTGTCAACTTGGCACAATCCTAACATATCTGGGAAGAGGGGATCTTATTTGAGAGACTGCCTCCATCAGACTGGTCTGAAGGCAGCAAGTCTTTTGGGTGCTGTCTTGACTGATGATGGATGTAGGCAGGCCAGCTCACTGTGAACAGCGTTGTTCCTGGGCTGGTCGTCACGGGTTGCATGGACAAGCAGGCTGAACAGTATCTTTTATTATCTCTGCTTCAGCTCCTGCCTCCAGGTTCCTGCCTGGAGCTCCTGCCCTGACTTTCAAGGATGGATGGATGGTTGTAGAGAGCAAAAAGGCCTTGTGCACACGCATAAGCACCGGAGAAGCAAGGAAAGCTGAACCCACAGGTTACCTCTTCAATGGAATGAGGTGCTTAGCTGTTCTTCCTGGAGTGCATGTAGTTTTATAACCTGGTGATCCTTTGCTATCTGATGTGATGGGCTCCGCTCATATCTTCCAGAATTTTTATTTTGACTTATCCCAGGTCCTTTCCCCCTAAGTCTTGAGCACTACGCTTAGACGCTGAACCATTCTTAGGAGCGATGCCACTTGTGGGCCAGGCCAATCCTGACACCCACAGGAATCATGTTTGCCTCAGGCAAGCTCCCTAGACCCTAACTTCTTGGGCTCTATCTCCAGGTCGGTAGCACCCATTCTTGTGAAAGAAGCCAAATGTACTTTGTATCTCAATAAAAAATGTCTTAAACTGCTGTGCACTTGGGACTCAGTTGTTACCAAAATTCTCTTTCCCAAAACCGTGCTGTGCTTAAACACGGCTAAAGTAAAATGACCTGGGCCAGACTCTAGAGGCCCTGGTCCAGCACCAGTTACGATAAAATCCAGCTGAGCCCAGTTTCATTCTTAACCTTACCCTGACGGTTTTTTGATCCCCACAGACTGTGATGTGGAAGTGCAAACTGAAACAAACCCTTTCCTCTCCACGCTGCTTTCTGGCCATTCTTCATCACAGCAACAGAAGCACTTAAACCTCCTCCGGTCTCCAGGTCTTCACCGCAATCGTCCCTTAGGCTTCTGACATCACACGCCCAGGACAAAAACCTGCCTGGTGAAGACACTTCTCCGCCCGAAGTTGCTTCAGCTCCAGCAACCGAAATTAGTGGCAATTCAGATCAAAGGCAACACTTCAATGGTCAGTCATTAGCCCAGTTGACAGCCTCACCTGCAGAGCTAGCCCCAGACCTGCTACTGTATAAAAGCGAGTCATTAACGCTAACGAGCACTTGGGCTTTATCTAGTCCCAGCTGAGATGTGCTGTACTGCCACACGAGAGTCTGAAGACTTCTGTGTGAACCAAAAAAAAAAAAAAATGCATTTCACATTTTTATAATGATTCCATATAAAATTGTATTTTCGATAGGCTAAAATTCATCTCGCTGCTCTTTTTTTTTTTTTTTTTGGAAGACAGGGACACTTACACCCCAGCCAGGCCTCAGACTCACTATGTAGCAGAGGATGACTCTTGACTTCTGATCCTCTTGCTTCTGTCTTTGGAGGGCTGAGATGACAGCTCTGGTCCTTGTGGACTTGGGGCCTGAACCCAAGGCTTTATGCATGGTTTGCAGGCACCCTGGTAACTAAGCTACATTCCAGGCCCACTTGTTTCTGTAACTTAAACAGCAGAAACTGAAAAGAACAAGTATGGCTCCCGTTAGGTTTCTATACGTGGCAGTGTCTACAGACCTCAGAATCAGCCTCGGCTCACATGTGAAACTCCCAGCACATTGCTATGTCTGTATTCCAACCGCACCCCTGAGATCTTGCGAAGTATGAAACGAGTCTGCTGATTTAAATCCGACGTTTTTCCCGTCTACTCTCTGCTACAGAGTTATTAGTACTTTATCAGAAGCCCTATGACTAAGGTCCTGAGGACCCTATGTTTTTGTATACAGGTGTCTGCCTACTGGATGTGATGCATACACACACACTCGGGCACGTACACATACACACGACATACTAATAAGTCTCTAAAACCATAAGTCTTCTTCACAGGTGTATAGTATGCCTGCACATTAAAAACCAGAGTTAACTAATGTATACGGCATTGGCAAAAATGGTTATATTACAGGGGTGGGTAGAAACTTAAACTGAGAAACCCGTTCTGAGTTCTGGGACAATCCCATCTACTATAGTTTCATCCATGCAATTCCCCTGAATTAAGACTTACTCTTAATCTCGGTTCATCAAAGCAACTAATTAGGTCGACCTGCAACATAACCTATGAATTTGGATTTCATGTTTTTGTGGTTGTTTTTAACCAGGCAGCCTATGCTAGTGACTCTCATTCCAAGTATGAATAGTTCACTATGGTGACAGGAACACTAGGCCGCCTTGCACACAGAACCAAGTTAACGGTTTCTTTTGGCTCCTCGTTTACTAGAAGTCTTTTATACTGCCACATTTCTTTTTTTTTTTTTTTTTTTTTTTATTAACTTGAGTATTTCTTATGTACAAGTGTTATTCCTTTCCGGTTTCCGGCAAACATCCCCTCCCCCTCCCCTTCCTTATGGGTGTTCCTCCCACCCTCCCCCATTGCCACCTCCCCCGACAGTCTAGTTCACTGGGGGTTCAGTCTTAGCAGGACCCAGAGCTTCCCCTTCCACTGGTGCTCTTACTAGGATATTCATTGCTACCTATGAGGTCAGAGTCCAGGGTCAGTCCATGTATAGTCTTTAGGTAGTGGCTTAGTCCCTGGGAAGCTCTGGTTGCTTGGCATTGTTGTACATATGGGGTCTCGAGCCCCTTCAAGCTCTTCCAGTTCTTTCTCTGATTCCTTCAACGGGGTCCTATTCTCAGTTCAGTGGTTTGCTGCTGGCATTCGCCTCTATATTTGCTGTATTCTGGCTGTGTCTCTCAGGAGCGATCTACACTTCTGCACTTCTTTGCTTCATCAATCTTGTCTAATTGGGTGGCTGTATATATATGTACTGCCGCATTTCTTATGCAATTATGCAGTAATACCAAAAAGTTAGTAATCCTCTCAGTGTGAACAAATACAGTTAGAAGACAAGTCTTTTCATTTACCTCTTCAAGATGGAAGTATCCCCATCATGTAAGAGGCTAATTAAAAAAGTGTGATATAGAATGCATATAAAAATGTGACAATCTAAACCTAAAAGCTACTGTGAGAAACAGTAAAAATAAGCCTTAAAACAAACGTTGCCTCTAGTACAGTTACACTTACGAATAATCTTTGTGGAGAAATAAAGTCTCTCAAAGACAGGTAATTCTAACTTGAATGCAGCTCTATTCAAGTATCTTTAGTGGAATTCATGGCCCTAACTTTGTCCAGACTCTTAGATTTTTAAGCTCAGAAGACACAGGAGAGTACGACAAAACCATCTGTAGCTATCCTGTACCTTTCACCTTGAGGAAGACCACTCTCCAGGACAATTACCCAGCATAACAAGTGGCAATGGCGGAAGACCCAGAACATGGGAGATCTGCCCCACTCTACGTCTCTATTATCCATGACGACACAGTCCCATAGGTCACTGGAGGCAAAGGATGAAGGAGTGAAGGGAAGAACTCCAACCAGCAGAAAGACACTTGTCAGCATTGACGCCCACAAGTGCCAACAGATGTGACCAATTTAATGAAGCGTTCGTCTCTGACTTGGCACTCTTTCCAGAGGGAAGCCCTCCTTTCAGCAAAAGCAGCACATTGTACAAGCTAGCCCCCTTCACCACCCTCTGCCTGGCAGCTCTGCTGAGCGAAACTGGCACATCATGGTGTGTGTGGGAACCGCGCCATCATGACAGGTGGTCACAGCTCTGTAGCTGCCAGAGCCACACAATGAGCATCAGACTAGTGTTCCAAGTACTGGAACCAACCAAGCCTGCTTCCTACACGGAATGAGAGTCAGACTTGCTGTCCTCACAGAAGGACCATGTAAAGAAATTCAAGCAAGGGAGGAACCAAGGAAAATGAAGGCAGAGAAGAAAGAGACGAACAATCCATTGGCAATGACCCTGGACCTAAAAACAGGTGTCTGTATGGCACAGCCATTCATTCATTCATTCATTCATTCATAATTTATAAAGCAAGCTCTTACACTGTAGTCCAAGCTGGCCTCAAACTCGCAATTCCCCTTCCCGCTGCCTCCAGAGTATTTGGATGACAGGTGTGTCCCCCAATTGGTCAGGCTTATTTTTTTAGCATCATGATTACAAGTCAAAAGTTAAAAAAAAAATATTTCTTAAGGAAAATGTAAGGGAATGAAAACTCTGATCTCCTGGCTGAACCACAGCAGGACAGCAACAGGATACAAGTTTAACAAAACATCAAAGGGCTCTGAGATCTTGTTGACATCTGGTGGAGCTGAGAACTTAGAGTGTGTGCGGTACAATGTAGCAAGACCATCCCTCCCTGGAAGATCCCTCCTCCCACACGAGTAAGACATTCAGTCCTAGCTTAAGGCGCTAGTGGAAGAATGGAATTGTTTCCGCCATTTTAGCAAGCTTTCTGTTCAGGGCTTACCTGTCTCCAGTCTGAAACAGGAGGCTCTGAAAGAGCTTTCAGTATTGACGAAACATCTCATGAGAACAGCACATTTTTGGTTTGGGCATTAAACAATAACAACAACAAAACATGTACCTTCAACTCATCTGTTTAATGATATTTTGTTTTGTTTTGTTTTGAAGTAAATGTCTGGTGACATTTTTATTTCTAAAAAGATTCTGTTCTAAAAAGAGCTTAAAGAGAGTAAAGAAAGGAAAAGGAAACAAAAGAAACAAACAAACAAACAAACAAAAGCCAGAGCACTAGAAACAACAGTGAGTAGATTTCCCTCCATTTTCTGAAGTTCCAGGATACCAGAGCTTAGCAGAGCTGCCTCCTAATAAAGTCAGGCAGTTAAAGATTGTTCAGACTTTATAATAATACAGACTGCGCCCATAAAGAAAGCTAATGAGGTTACCCAAAAGGAGCTATAGTCTCTTAGAGAGCCTTCTAACTAGTTCAATCATAATTCAGAGCACTTAATTTCTGTTCCCTTATAAAATAGTATTAACTCAGTTCCAACTCTGGAATGCCAAGTTTACGTGTATCTAAAGCCGGGTCTCCTTTTTTATTGACTTTATATATTCAGATTCTGAACTACAAAGACCAGGTCTTTAAGTTGGTTGCTTTAAACATTAAGCCTAAGCATTAAACAGCACGATCATTTTCATTCCAATAAAGATTGTGTTTCTGCTTCAGAAGTTTTAATTCTCCGCTGTACTTACAGACACAGGCAAACACCATGCTATGGCATGAGTCTGTGAGGACTGCTTGGCCTGTGTTCACTGCACTGGTGATCTAGGGGAAGAAAACTGATGATTTAAGACACAGGGAAACACAGGCATTCAGATGCTCCCGAATATGAAAAGCTAGACCAACAGAAATTCAACGACCTAATGTCAGAGGTAATGGCAGTACAAAAGCCACCCCCATCCACTCTACACACACCACAGAATGGTGTCCTTTCTTGAGCACATGCGAAGTGCTGGAGAGAGGACACAGTTCAGGAAGACAAGTGGAGAAGGGGATTCTTAGCTCCTTAGGCATGATAAATAATTCAAGCTGTATTTTAACCAGAACAAACTGGACTGTGGCTAGAGATGTGTAATCCAGTGGTAGAGGACTTGATTAGAAAGTGCAAACCCCTGGGTATGACCTCTAACATGTGAAAAAAATTATTTTTACATACATAAGTATACATGTATACATATATTCCTATAATACACATGGGCCTAGAAATCCCTACCCCCCTATCCCATGGGGCTGTCCATACTTAGTTTCTAGGTTTTGCAATCCAGCATTAGGCCCAAGTCCTAGTATAAGAAATACTTTTAATATAAGGCTGACTGGTGAGAAAATGGATGATCTAAACTGATAAACCCCTGTGCACTTTGGAACAGCATCAGAGACCAGAACTCCTTTTCTGGTCAAAATCTTTCATGCATAGGGAACTTTGTTCTTCCTCTGTGAAGGCCCGTGGCCCCTGCAAGCCTCTAAATAGAGATAGGTCTTGAGCAATACACATGCTAAGCTGAATCTATCAGCGTTGCTTAATGATGTTTCTAAGGAGCTGGTGTTTAACAGAGAACACTCTACTCTTGACATGTTTGGAAACGAGTAAAAAATATATATATAAAAAAAGATACTGAAAATAGGATACCTTTGCCAAGAGACAAAAGATAGGGTGGGAGCTGTGATAAGGAGAAAACCAAGTGGTGGGTACAGTGAGTTTATGCCATTGGTCTAAGGGAACAAGGCAGGTTGCTCATGAGGACACAAAGTCCTTAGGTGTCTACAGTGGGGGTCAGGCTAGGACCTTGCTGAAGGGATAGAGGGGCCTCCCTGTTTAAAAAAGAAAAAGACTAATCATAGTGCATCTAAGGCCTTCTCAGGCTAATTGGAACCTCTAGAATTGCAAGCTCAGTGGAACTAATTCACAATGACAAGACTCAAGAGCCAAGGATTTCGACCACCTTCTTTAAACCCTGCAGTGACTGTAACTGTGGCCATCTCCAACTCAGGCCTGTCAGGGCAAGGGACACAGTTAAGGGCAGAAAGGATGCAGAGATGCAAGGCTGAGGTAATGCACTGAGGCCTGAAATGAGTGTATCAACCATCACAGTTTCATACTTTAAAGACCAAGTAACCACAAAGCATCAGAGACCACGTTGGAGGTGACCCTGTGGGCTCCATTTGGTCTACTCTTTCCTGTCCTAAAATGAGTTCGACTCAGTAGATAGTGGCTACAGGCAAGAGGTGGACAAGGAGGCTTCTCAGGTTCCCAGAGCCATCCTCCCGTCTTCGCACTGTTGTGGGAATGTCAAACAAAGCAGCGTCTACCCATAATCCTAGAGGGGTTCCAACCGAGCCGGCGCCACCAGTGCTACTTTTCTGTAAACACCAATCATGTCCAGATTAACTTTACTGAAGACACTTATAAGCTCAGACCTAACCTTCTCTTTCTCATGCTAAAGTAAATACAGTATGGTGCTAAAATAGCCTCGCTGGACCAAAGAGACGAAGGGTTACATGGCGAGCCGTTCTTCACCAACTACCCAGGAATCAGAGTATGAAGTACCCTCACCCTCACTATCAGTTTCTGAAGACTTCATGCGCCTTCAATTTGTCATTTCAACACCAGGTATAGAACCAGAGGCTTCGCCTAGATCCACCACCAAGCTAAACTCCCAGCCCCAAAGGCTTCCTAAACCAATTACTTTTTGCATGGATGTCCCTTAGAAACAATTTTATGATTTTTAAAAGAACTCAAAACAGATACACATATACTACATAAATATTAATGCACAAATTCATGAACTAGAACACAGAAAGAATAAAGAATCCTGGGAGGAATACCAAGTAGCTTTAGTTCTTTTTCACCACTCTGAAAGAACAGTCCTTTTGGAAAACCCAGCAAATTTCTCCGTTCACTCAGTAGAAGGGGTTCTGGTGTTGTAATGGTTTTCCTTACGATTTCACAAGGGCAATCTTTTAAAGCAGTGAGAGGTTCTATATGATGCACCTTACCTGTTAAATCTATTGATATCTAATACTTAATGCTTAATATCCTTTCTTAAAAAGTACATTTGATGACTGTGAAGATTCATTTATAATTCCAAGTAATTGTTTTAAGGAGGTTAAGATTTACAAATGATGACTGATGAGACCTTTCTGGAAAAAAAAATCTCTTTAAGTCTGAAGTTTTAATTTTCTCGGTGTGAATGCTGAGAAGCACCTTCCTATGAACCTGCAGATCCCGACCGAACTGCCAATGTTAGGACATGCAGTGCCATTTTACTGTGATAAGCATGTCTGTGAGGGGAGAAAACCCCTCCCATTCCTGATTCACAGTCTGGATGGCGCTGGAATCTCGCTCAGCTGTTGTGAGACTGGGGCAGGTGCGACCTCTCCAGAGCCTCTAATCATGAGTTGTTGTTAGTGGCGAGACTCTGCCCAAGGAACTGATGGAGGTCTACCTTCCTGTTGTGTTGACATTTGGTCTCAGGAAGAGAAGTTGCCCCTTGCTCTTCTCTACCCCCGAAGCTACTCCACTCACGTGTCCCCAGACTAACTGGCATGCAGAATTTTTCCTCTCAGCATGATAAAAAAACAATATAAGGGGTGAGGTATGGTCATGCCTACTCCAGTAGACATCATCATGAGGGCAGAGGCCCCCTTCTCCTGTGTCACAATGGAGCTGCATATCCGGGAGAACCAGAGATGCAAACAGAGCTGGCGTCTAGCCTACATGCAAGGAAGGGAGAGGAAAAGTGAAGACTCTTCATAGGGCCAGTCCAATCCACCCTTGAAGATTATGAAGGGGCAGCTTGGCCATCAACACATATGACCAGTCCCGAGCTGGTGTGAAATCATGCAATTTTGCTGAAACTAAAACAGTACCCCACCCCCAGTCTAAGTGCTTCAGTAGTTCTTCAGGGCCTTGCTGTATTATTGATCTAGAATGTGGCGCTATGTGTGAAGAGGGTGATGAAATAAACACGTGTGAAGAGTCTAAACCTTTGGACTACAGCGCCTCAGATGATAACCTTACATGAACAGACCGATTCACTACCTGTGAAGACACTGCTCCATAGGATGAGATAATGAAGAGGTGGTAAACACAGTGCTTACTTTCTTTAAATGCTCGACAGTAGCCAAGGAAAGACAACAAGAAGAACAGGGCACACAGGAGGTCTGCACGGCCAACAACACCAGCAACCTTAAAAGAAAGGGGCGGGAGAAGGATTTACATAAATCAAATTGAGCATTCCTAAATTTGGGACATACAAAATGTACCTCAGACACAAAACAAGCAACTTACCAGCTCCCACCCATCATGGCAGCATGTTGGCAGTGCCATACAACCCACTGTTCAACTGTGTAACTAACTGTTCATCCTTAAAGAATGCCTTTGAGAATGGATCAACTGTGTAACTAACTGTTTATCCTTAAAGAATGCCTTTGAGAATGGATCAACTGTGTAACTAACTAACTGTTCATCCTTAAAGAATGCCTTTGAGAATGGATCAACTTTGTAACTAACTGTAAAGAATGCCTTTGAGAATGGATCAACTGTGTAACTAACTAACTGTTCATCCTTAAAGAATGCCTTTGAGAATGTATCAACTGTGTAACTAACTGTTCATCCTTAAAGAATGCCTTTGGGAATGTATCAACTATGTAACTAACTGTTCATCTTTAAAGAATGCCTTTGAGAATGGATCAACTGTGTAACTAACTAACTGTTCATCCTTAAAGAATGCCTTTGAGAATGGATCAACTATGTAACTAACTGTTCATCCTTAAAGAATGCCTTTGAGAATGGATCAACTGTGTAACTAACTAACTGTTCATCCTTAAAGAATGCCTTTGAGAATGGATCAACTGTGTAACTAACTAACTGTTCATCCTTAAAGAATGCCTTTGAGAATGGATCAACTGTGTAACTAACTAACTGTTCATCCTTAAAGAATGCCTTTGAGAATGGTTCCACTGTGTAACTGTGCAGCCCACTGTATGACGGGTTCATTCTCTTCACCCTCTCTGGTACTGGACTTCATCTCATTGCTTTAAGAGATTCCAGGTTATTTGAGCAGACTGCTCTGGGCACAGCAGATGTGTAGCAAAAAAGCGGTGTTATTTAACACCTTACACCCAAGAACACCAGCAACCCAGGGTTCTCACGTCCCACAGGGGATTTTCAACTAAACATGTCACCAGCTCAGAGAGCACAGTATTTAAAAAAGAAAAAAAGAGTCCTGGGACTGTCAGGATGGAACAGTGGGTAGAGGTGCCTACTGAACCCAGAGTCCTCCAGCCTTCACCTTGTGTACCATGACACACATGCCCCACTCCCCAGTATCAGGCATGCACACACATGAAGCATCCACACACACATACACAACAATAATAATAAACTGAAAAGAATTTTAAATTGGATTGGAAACACAAAGGGCATAAAAGTAGGAAGTATGTGTTAAAAGCCATTTAAGCAGGCGGGGATGGGAAGGGGACAGGGGAGAAGGGAAGGGGAGGGGGAGGGGGAGAGAGGAAGTGGGAGGGAGAGGGAGAGAGAAGTTCAATGCCTCTGAGCTGCCTCTGCCATCTTCTCCCTTCTAACTCAGACGGGTTTAGAAGGCTAACTTGCCAAGTCAGGAAGATTTCCAAAGTGACCAATGAGATAAAACAGAGTACAGTTCCCATCCTTTCTCTCTTCTCCTTTCCAACATGACTCCCCCTTCCTTTCTTCCTTTCCCCTAGCAACAATGAAGCTGTATAAAGTTTGTGTTCATTGTCCTCTGAATATTTCATAGCAAGGAAAACCATAGAATTCTTCTTATGAGTACTGCTCTAGCTCATGGTGTGTCCTTTACTAACTGACACCCAAACGTGGCATATACCAAATCATCTTAATGGATGACAGATTGACTACTTCTGAAAAGAAGATAAAATATCATGCCTGTAGAAATTAGAACATAAATGTTTCCTAGGGGTGTGTATGATCGACAGCTGAACAAGGATGCCTTTAAGAATAGGTTTCCTTTTGCATGTGAAAGGCTGAGGCATACTGCTCAGTATCCCCCCCATGGAGGTGCACTGGGAAGTCCATGGATAAGAACACAGGATGAGTTGACAAATTCATCCTAGCAAGAGCATGTGTGAGAGGCAAGTGTCAGTATGGTCAACCTGACAGCATCTAGTTAGCTAGGAGACAATCCTCTTGTCATGTCTGTGAAGGAATTTCTAAACTGCTTAGCTGAGGCAATCCCACTCTTGATGTGGGGCAGTATCATTCCAAGGGCTGGGGTCTTTAACTAAATAAAGAGGAGAAAGTGGGATTGGCACCAGCATTCATTGCTTTCTGCTCCCTGATTGGATATGCTCAGATATCTAACACTCATGCTCTGTGGCCATGCCTTCCACACTATGACTGACTGATCCCTCAAACTGTGAGTCACGACAAACCTTCCTTCCTACAGTTGCTTCTGTCAGGTTTCTTGTCACAAAATGATAACGATCAACCAGCATAGGAAGCAAGGAGCAAACCAAGCTTAATGACCCAAAGGGAACATGGCAGTTCACTGGAGGGTTAAATGAATACACAATGAGAGTTCTGGATGCTCAGAAGTTAAGTTCATTTATTCAAGGACACAATAAGTAACCAGAGTGCTTCTTGAAATAGGACAATGTGCTAGGCAGGCAGGGAAAGGACCAAGGACACTGCTGCTCATGGCGGGGGAGGGGGGACCAAGGACACCGTTGCTTATGGTGGGGTGGAGGACCAAGGACACTGTTGCTAATAGGGGGAGCAAAAGGACTAAGGATACTGATACTCATATGGGGGAGGGGACCAAGAACACTGTTGCTAATGGTGGGGGAGAGGACCAAGGACACTATTGCTCATGGAGGCGGGGGACCAAGGACACTGTTGCTCATAGGGAGGAGACCAAGGACATTGATGCTCATGTGGGGGAGGACCAAGAACACTGTTGCTCACTGGAGGGCTGGGGGTTGCTGCTTCTGTAACACAGTGGCAAGTAAGGACGTATTTAGAACATCCAGGCTTTGTAGGCTTCCAGCCAGGATACAGGGAGAAGAGTTTTTTAGAATTGTGGCTTAGGATAGACCAGAACTCAACCCTCTCAGAATTGAAGCAACTGAAGCCAGTGCAGAGTCACTGTCCAAGGAGCCACAGAGCAACAAGAGGAGGCAGGACAGGGAGCTAGGACTTCTTGAAGTGAATGAAGGGAAGAAACAGTTAGGACAAGAACCGGGGACAAAGCCAGAAGGACCAGGCTGTGGAAGCCCCTTCTGTCAGGGTGGTTAAGGTAAATGCACAGTGCTGCCAAGAACTGAAGTTTAAGCAAATAAGCTTATTTTCTCAAGGAACGCTCTGCTTTTGGTAAAGGCACTGTTGTCCTAGTAGCAGGCTTAGCATTTAACAGCTGAGCCATCTCTCATCTCTGTTTTTGGTAAACTATTAAAGACAATCTCAAGTCTGTAAGTGATGAGGGTTATAGTACTCGACATAAAAGGTAAACCTATCGAGTGTTTTAAAGTAAAGAAGCATTTAGCATTTCAGTGAGTATTTGTCGAGTAATTAAGGAGAGCTCACAGCACAGAATGTGAAAGGCTGTCCAAGAGCAGGCTATGTATATATAGGCATAAGGAAAATAAGACTTTTATTCTTCCTTCCTTTCTTTTTTATATATTTGCAAAATCCCTCTCCATCAGCTACATTTTTCTTTCAGATTACATCAAACACCTTGTCAGTCTTTTCTAGAGGAAAAAAAGTCAATGCGCCCTCGCTCAATCCAATAAAGAGGTGGCCTCTGAGTTGGGGACAAGAAATAAGAATCTATGGACAAAAAAGGAGGTGGGCGGGAGGTTCCCTACTAATTCCCTATGTGTTGAAATCTGGTGTTCAAAGCTAGGTATGGTGCATGCCAACAAGCCCAGAACTTGAAAGGTAGAGGCAGGAGGACAAGAGTTCAAAGCCATCCTCATCTCAAGTGAAGCTACAAGTGAATTTGAGACCAGCCTGGAACACAAAGACCTCCTCTCTGGCAAAACATCTGGATTCAGTAGATGGGTGGGTGGACGTCTTGAAGCCCAAGCTTTTGATTCAGAACCCAAGCAACTTGTCGTCTTTAGCCACACTTTAGGTACAATGCTACTCACGTCCACAAGGAGGCCCTGGGTGTACCTCATCCTGATGGCTGGGTAGAACCAGACCAAGACCTAAGCAATGTGGAGGTGTGGTCTTTTGCTATGTATTGTAATGTCAAGTGCAGCCCCTAAGAGACTCTGCACGGGGACCCAGGTGAGCTATGTGACCTTGCCCTCAAGTTATTTCTGATTGGTGAATAAAGATGGAAACAGCCAATAGCTAGGCAGAAGAGACGTAGGAGGGGGTTTAAGGTTCTGGGGCTTGGGATGGGGAAACCATGAGGTGAAGAAGGTGAAGAAGAGGAGCCACCATGGGTTAGGTGAGTCACGAAAACACTGCCCTGAGGGCTGTCCAGTTGGAGTTAAGAACAGATGAAACACAGTAAGTAATAACTTGAGGCTAATGATAGGAAAGTAGATTCTAATGGCATACAGGGTAGATATCACCCAGCTCGTGTGCTGTTTAAGGCTTATTGGAAATAATACAAGTTTTGTGTCTTCTATCCAGGAACTGAATGATCAAAGGCAGGGTAGAAACCCCGGATCGGGATTAAAAATTTCAACAACAAGCAACGTCTGCTCATGCCTCTCCTTCCTGGGGTACCAGTACTCCGTCCGAAGCTTCATGTGTCTACTATCAACTGAGGACGATCTGGGACGGCATACAAGGGCAAAGGGAGTAGGGTGGATTTTGATTTCTATCAGCTGAGGAACAAATTGATCTGCTGTAATGATTTCCTTTACCAATCAGAGCCCCGAAGGGGAATTAGACTGAAAGGTGTCTAATTCGACCATCTTGGCTTTGGTCAGAACCCTGTATCAAACGCACCGGATGGCTAGGAAATGTTAGGTGACACATCTCCATATAATTCCAGCTCTTGGGAGATTGAGGCAAGAGGATCAGGCATTCAAGGCCAGCCATGGCTACATGATACCATTTCACAAGATTTTTCCAGAAAGCCCTGTTTGTGTCAGATGCAACACTGTATATAATAACGAAGAGAAAATATAAGTGCTTATTTACATCTGGCAAAAATGCCTTCAGTATTAATGCTGGGGGAAAACACAAAACACATTAGTGCTAACTACAAAGAAATGCACATCATTAAAAACTGGTAGGGCTCATGTGGCTACTCTACCCTCTTAACACACAGACATGGACACATATTGTCTGCAATCTGCACTATCCTCATGCTACGGGGAGCCACAAGCAGAGTGGGACCACCATGGCCACACCACAGCCGGGAAGGAGCTGCCTCTCCCATCGTGGCAGGACACCTGTGCCAGCCTTCTCCTGCCGCCTGAAGATAAGCTCCAGGTGTCTTGCTCTTTGCACATGTTTAAAGGTGGCATTAAAAAATGTAGAGTGGGAGATAACACGGGGAAAGTGATAAGAGGAAATTGGATAGTGTGTCAAAGTAATGAAAGGTAAACATACTAAGCATGTCGGTGTGAATGCTAATTTTTAATTATCTATTATTCCCTGAAATCCAAGTTTAAATGGCTGTCGTGAAGAGAATTTTCAAATATTGCTTTCTCCCTCCAGGTAGCCCACCCTGCCCCTTCTCCCTCCCTCCTTCTCTCTTTTCTTCCCTCTCTTCTTCGTTCCCTCCCTCCCCCACCCCACTCTGTTCATGCACAGTTTGTGCATGTGGAAACCAGAGGCCAACCTTGGATATTATTGAGACAAAGTCTCTCATGGATCCAAAACTAGATAAGTAGAGCAGCTGGCCAGGAAACCCTAGGGATAGTCTGTCTCTGCCTCCCTATCATTGGGATGCAGGCACATTCCCCTATGCCAGGAATTCTATGAAGGTGCCGGTGTTCAAACTCAGGTCCCCAAGCTTGCACAGCAAGTATTTTACCACGTTAGGTATCTCTCCATTCCCCTCAATTCCTTTTAAAGCTCTAAAATAAGGCCTTTTAAGATTGGCAGGAAGCTGCCTTGTGCATGCACACACACTTGAAGCATACACAGGCCTTGAAATCTCTTCCCAAATCAAGTTTTTAATACTTAGAATTTTAGGAAATCTTTGGCTAATGTAATATTTTACTTTGGTTTTACAACTGTGTCCAATTAGACAAGAGGTAAACAGTCAATCCAGTCAGGATTCTCCCAGAAAGCCCTGTTTGTGTCAGACACAACACTGTATCTGAGACTCTGTAACAAACACTTAGCGTGGGGGGAATGAGGCTGAAACCAACTGTAACTTAGTCACAGTTGTACAAGAGAGAGAGATAAAGGGTTTTAAGTGGACTCTTACATCATAAGCTCATAGCCCTTCAAAGAGGATATAAAAGGCAACAGTAAAAACTCCATAGGTTTCTATCAGATGGCCAGAAACAAGAATTCTGGTTAACAGTTTAGAATTAACTTTAAGACCCTCAACAGGACAATCATGACTGTTAGCAGATAAGCCACAACAGGATTGTAGGCATTTAGATGTCTATTAAAGGTCAAAGTTCACAGTGAACAACATGGCATCTGGAACATTCTTATCCAATGCCTTGTGGGACCAGAAAGACCAGACCCAATCCCTTACTTCAGCAGCAGGCAGTCTCACATTTTGCAAGGGTTCAAGTAGGCATATAGGGGTTTTCTGACAGCCTGGAAAATGTTCAGTTAAATCTCAACAGTCTATGTCTAGAGTATATTCTCCTTTGTGTCCAAGGCACAGAGACGTGGCCACAGGACAGCAGGTGAGGCTCCTGTCATGGCTGTCCATCACCTGGCCAAGTCTATTTGGGAAAGATTTCCAGGGAGGGAGAAGGAGGAAGACAGAGACTTCGAGGAGCAGTTTCTTTGTGCCTGCATGGGCCATGGAAGATGCTACACTCTCTTTTCTTTATCTGCTTGGGATACTTACTGCCTATAAAGTAGTACCAGACCATCTAATTCATAGTGCTTTTATGCTAATAGAGTAGTACCAGACCATCTAAAGTCATAGTGCTTTTATGCTAACTATATTGAGAAAATTTTTATAAATCATAAAGTCAGCTATTACAGAAAACCTACCCCTGGCCAGATATGGTGATGGATGCTTTTAATCCCAGCACTTGAGAGGTAAAGCAGGTGGACCTCTGTGTTTTAGAGCCCTGTACAGTCTACATAGGGAGTTCTATGCCAGCTAGGGTCTACACCATTAAGACCCTATCTCCCTCCAAAAATGAATAAGATAAACAAAACTACCACAGTCTCTGCACTGAGGAAGGGTTCTTTACTGCTGGCCTTTAGGATCCAAAGTCAGGCAACATCAGCATTTATGCCCTTGATGCTGGTGTGATCACACCAGCTAAACAGATTGTGTCCCCCAAGATGCTAGCACACTCTGAGGAGAAGGTCTACCAGTGCGAGAGCTATTATGTATTCATAAAGAGATGACTCTGACCTAAAGCCCTAATGTCTGACAGGCCGTGTGGTGTTTAACTCTGCAAACAAGAGGAGCACATAAAAAGCCTGCTGTCAGAAAACCAGACAGCACAGAAGTGTCTTCTTACGCGCATGCAGACCGTCACACGTAGATACTTACACACTCGGTGTGGACTGGATGGACAGCAAACAGCAATGCCGCCAACAGGGAAGCCCTGGGGGCCAGGTGTACCCTCCGGCCTTTACTGGTGTACTGCAGGCCACCAAAGAGTACCGAGAAGACATCTAGCATGAGGATGGAGATGCCGCCGTGCAGGAGGATGTTGACCACGTGGAAACCCACGGGGTGAAAGCCTCCAGACAGGTAGTAGTTAATCCTGCAACAAACAGGGATTGTTCATGGTGGATGCACAGAGCATGCACAATGGACACTACCGAGGTAATAACACCTGCCCAGCCAAGAAGCCTGAAGAAACTGAACACAGTGAGGCAGAGAGGAGAGCGGGAGAAAGGGCCCTGACAGGGTCCAAAGTCAAAAGGACAGCTAGATGATGTTTTCAAGACCCCAAAGGGATTATTTTCCAGGAACAGGTAAAGCCACATTTCCCTCAAGGTTGTCCCTCATAACCCAGACATCATGGAACAAAGTGCTTTAACTTAACAACGTGTGTCCCAGCCCTCTCCCACAGAATACCTCCCTACTGTCACTGTGATTCTTCCATTTGACTACCTCTCAATTGCTAGTGGTTCTAAGTGTTTCTCTGTAAGATCTGTCTATACAAGAGTATCTAAATGTATCCCAGAAACAGGGAATAAGCTCTGTCATGTGACCAGTAGCTCTGGTTAATGAGGGCCAGAAAAGGAGTCTTTAAACTTCATATTCATTATGTTAGATTGGTAATGATAGGAAGATTCGGAGCTTAAGTTTGTCATGGAAAAAGGAAAAGAGATCAGTTTTACTGGATGACTGTGTTGCTTTGGTATGTATCACATATCCCTTGGTGCTTTGTTAACCAAACAGTAACGGGTGGGCTCTCCGAGAACCAGAAACACAAGTGCTTTGCTGGTGTGTGAGCATCATCCTGACCCAGGGGCCAAGCTAACCTCTGCGTAATTTCGGTTTCAGTTTATACAGCTGAAATGGAGATTCCTTAGGCACAACCTCTCAGCCTCCCTGTGGCACACTTCCTAAGACTTAAGACGAGCACAGACACCTTAGAGCACATATGTAATCCACCTACATAAGAACTAATGCCGGATAACCACCTCCCCCAACATATGACATCATGAGGAAACCTCAAACGATGCACTCGTTCCTACTGTCACACCTTACCTGAAAGTCAGGACAGTAAGTGGCCTGTAGGACTTGTGGCTGGTGTTACTGCTCAGTCTACTGCCCCAGAAGTCATGATGCCAAAGGTCCCCAAGGGGTGTGTCTGATTGGAGGTCCTGCAGGAACACAATGGGACATTCTGGGCAAGGAGTCATGATCCTCCCCTAGTTTTACACCACAGCCTTGAAAGCTCCCCTAAAATGTCAACTCTATTCCCTTCATCCTTTCTGCTAGCCCTAGGCCCAACCCCCAACATCTCTTCTGTAGGGTATGCCCAGGCTTTATGGAAGGACAACTGTATCCTCTCATTTTCAACTCAAAGTACTTCAAAATGCTCATGAGCTTATCCTATCTAGCCAGTTACGGTCTCTCAATAGTCCTCTACATCCCTGTATCAAAGTTGAAGTCCTCATAATTCAGAGCCACTGTGTCCATCTGTCTGACGCCATGCCCCTGGCCCTTTCATGAGTTCTCTGCAGAGGCTTTCCATAGGCAAGTCTGCCCTGGATGGTCATCTTTGATCCTCTAACATCCTGAGTGGATCTCAATCCATTTTTGTGGATTCTGGAGCATCTCTTATCTGTCCCCATAGCTGGTTACTTACAGTTTGGTTTAATTATCTCTATCACTAAACACAACACTTGGGAAGCAGAGGCAAGTTGATTTCTATGAGTTCGAGAGCAGCCTGGTCTATAGAGCAAGTTCCAGAACAGCCAAGGCTACACAGACTACACAGAAAAACCATGTCTCAAAAAAACTAGAAAACAAAACAAAAACCCAAAAAACAAAAAACCTCAAAACCAAAAACTAACCAAACAATAACAACAACAACAAATAAACAAACAAACCACTTGGTTATGTAAGGTCACCACTTTCCTTTCATAGCCAATTAAATAAAGTAAGGTATCAAAACAATAACCAATTTAAACAAAATGGGCGAATATTATTTTTAATGTTTCTACTTTTGATCATGAGTTAAGCAAATTATGAAACTTGGGGGAAAACCTTCTATACAATTTTAAAATATAAAATTACTAAATTTTAAACAAAACCACCTTTCTGCTGAGATAACTTAAATGTATACCAAACATACCTAAATACATTTTTCCTGACATTTAAAATATAAAACTAAATGCTGTAAAATTAAATGAGGGGACTGGAGATAGCCCAGCAGTTAAAGCAGGATCTGCTCTTTCAGAGGACCTGAGTTCCCAGCACCAATGTTGGGACAGCTCACGGCTCCTTCTAACTCTTGCCTCACATCTTCGTATTAGCTCCTGACTTTGGCAGGCGAAACTACACTATTACCAGCTTTCAAAGAATGGTCTTGACACACAGACGGATGCTTAACTGCTGAAGAAATGGCTAAGCAGGTTAAAAAGGCATGCTGCTCTCCCAGAGGATGAGTTTGGTTTCCAGCACACACCTTAGACTCACAACCAACTGCAACTCCACAAGCAACTGCAGCTCCAGGAGATTCAGTAGCCTCTCCTACCCCTATCACGCACCTGCATACATGCACTAACCTGTATACACACACCCACACCCACACACACACACACACACTTTTAAAAAAATGTTCCCAAACAAGAGGTGGTTAAATGACAGATGGCCTCAAAGAACAAACATCTAAGTTGCAGTTACAACTTGGACCTTCGCACTTGCTACATAATGAGTTACAAATATCTAAGTTGCAATTACAACTTCCTAGTTGCTACAGAATGAGCTGCTTGCTAACTCAAGAGGAGGAACAGAAGTAAAGTCGGTCACTTGAGTCTCACTGTGACTTTCGCTTGTATCAGCTTCAGCAGCCTTAAATATCTAGATCATCCATCCAAGGAGCCAGCTGGATGTTTTACAAAGATCACAGGATCCATCTGCTAACTCAGCAACAACAGTGGAAGTCCAAGCCTCTGTGTTCTGCAGTATAAGTGCCTCCTCAGCTGAGGTGGTTGGAGTAGCATCCTATCCACCCTCGGAACAGAAAATGAACACCAAAGAAGCTCTAAATATTTGATTAGGCACAGCCTACATGAAGCACAGTGTGTAAGAGAAAGACCTTTTTTTCCCCCCCTTGTGATTTATGGGAACATTAGATTGCAAATTCCTCCCAACGGATCATCTTAGGGAGCAAGAAATAGCAATTTGGTACAAGGAAGCACCGAGCAACATACCCAACACCCTCAGACCTAGAAACCACCTGCTTATATCATGAAGACGCCTCAGGAGAGGAGCTCTGCACTCCATTCAACAGGGAAGGAGAAAAGTGAGGCTGGAAAGTTAATACAAGGGGTAGGAGGCGACATTCCAGAAAATACTGCTCAAACCACACTTGGCAGAGGCATAAGATGCCTGGCCACTCCTTCTCACATGTTAGGACTACAGCAAGCATCAGAGCTCTCCACACAGCAGAGCTCATACATCCATGTTCCCAGTTCAACAGAAATTTTCCAGCACAGGTTCTGAATTAACCCTTTACATACCCAGATAGAGGTGTGAAGAAAACCACAACAAATGAACAGAACTTCAAAAGTAAAGGGGAATCCTTACTGGAAAAATAAAGGAAAATCCTTATTGTGGCTAGCAAGCCATCAACGTGGCACAGCGGTTCGGAGCTACACGCTTTTTTAAAAGAAGCATGGTTAGAAAAGATGCAAAGGAATCACCTATTATAGGTGGCAGGTGAACAAAAGGGAAGGAAATCACAAGAGGAAGACATGTCTTAAAAGTGAGGATCAACAGATCCAGGCACGGTGATGGATGCCTTTAACTCCAGCACTCAAGAGGCAGAGGCAAATAGATCTTTGTGAGTTTGTGGCCAGTCTGGCCAACACAGCAAATTCCAGGTCAGCAAGAGCCATATAATGAGACCCTGGCACGGAAAAAAAAAATGTAATTATAATATCATGCTGCAAACAAAACACCTACACGTCAAACACAGCCTTCTCCAACTTCAAAACATGCCGCCTTGCCATGTGGAGCTTTTCTCTGACATTTTCTATGTAAAAAGAACTTTTCCTCATTTGGTGACATCAGTGATTTTAAAAAATATAATCTATCTATCCATCCACCCATCTATCAAATTTATAGCCTTAATTAACCTTTGTGTGTATGCTCACATACTCACAAAAAGACACACCATGGGGTGTTATGTGTAGTGTTTTCTCTTTCCACGATGAGTCCTAGGGATTGAGCTCAGGTCATTAGGCTTGGTGGCAGATGCCTTACCCTGCTGAGTCATCTTGATGGCCTTTCACTTCTCATGAGCAAGCAAAAGCACCTTCGATGGCCTGCCCCAGAGGGACAGGCAGGTGCAGTCCTTCAAGCTCTGGCCATAGGTAAAGCAATTCAACCTAGATGTTGAGTGACAGCCCATCACCAAGGGTGTACCTCATGCCACTTCTGAGCACTGGTTCTGCCTGCCTCCGAGTTTCTTACTCTCCTTGTCTTTTGGCTTATTTGAATCGTTTCCTTCCCATTTTGCAATAAAGAAAAAAAAAAAAAAGATGGTTACTTTCCTGGCCTCATATAGCTATAACTGGTGAAGCAAGATTGACTAGGAGTTTGCAAGGTCAGCAAACTTGAGTCTCCAAACATGAAATGAGCAGGAACATTGTATCCCTCGTCAGCTGAATGCTTTCTTCCAGCAGCTGTCAGCACACTGAGCTTGCTCACACAGTGAAGCATGGAGTCATAGGCAGCTGCTGCCTGCTACAGACCACACACCTTCCGATGGATGATTAGAACCATCCATCACTAGAGCAAATGCATGAGTCTCTCTCTCTCCTCTCATGGTTCTGGAAAGTTTCATAAAACCTGAAGCAGTCAACCTGCGACGCTCTGCAACAGCCCCAGACTCGTAAGCCTTAGCAGAGGTGTGCATGAGGTCTCCTGAGCACAGGCAGGTGCTGCAGACCCGAGGCAATGCATTTAGGAGAGCATACATAAAATAATGGGAAATCTATAGCTCATGAGACTCGGACCGAGAGTCAGCCCAAGCTTGACAGAGAATTAACACCCACTTGGAGGATTACTGAGACAGAAGGAAACTGGGCATGCTTAAGTTCCCTAGAGGATTAAGACACAAACCTTATTGTTAACAATAGCTTCAGAGTCATCAAAGACAAAATCTCCATCATAGCTCCTTGCAAAACACAGAAGGGAAACAAATCCCACTACTAACTTAGCCCAGAAAGGGGGAAGGACGGATGGGATGACATGATCCAAGTCAGCATCCAGCTCAGCCATCTTGAAAACTGCAGGCCGCCAGCCTCCTGCTCCAGCATTATGCTGGTTAGAAATCTGCAAGGGAAGCAACATTACGTAAATACCCTTAAGTACACTTCTGCAGTGGACGCTAGATCAGTAGGGATGCTGTGATTTTATACAATGTGCTCAAAAAGTTGTGTCTTTCAAACTTTAGTGGGCAGAAAAAGTGATCCCGGACTCAAGCAGACTTCCAGACCTTACCATGACCAACAGAATCTGAAGCGCTTGGGTTTCTGGTTTTTCCTTTTGGGAATTCTAACTTAACAGAATCACGTATTCACCAAACCCATAAGGCAAGTCGTTTTTAATTCTGAGAGCCAGTTTACAAAGCTTTTGAAACAAATCAGCTTCACTGATCCAGAAAAATCAGTAACTGTTCATTGTTGGCACATTGCAATGTGGGGAGCAAGAATGTACTGCATGAAACATGACTCTGACAGACCTAACAGTCTGCATGTAGGACTCAAGTGCATAGGCCGGCTAGCTGAAAATCTTAAGAGAGGGGACTTGTAGGGCTAGAGCGGGTGACAATGATTGATTGAGCTGGTGTTTTACACAGAGAAAGAGGAGCTGATTTCTTTGGAAGGTCCAAAAAGAAATGAGCTGTCCCAAAAGAGGGAACGGGAAATTCTGTACAGAGAGTCAAGGTAGGAATAGATACTTCTTTAGAACCTTCAAATGGACAAAGTAGCCATTTATAGCTGTGTGGCTTTGTAAAAGTCTCTATCTCTCTACTGCCCGTGGAACAAAGCAAAATGTTAAGACCTTTCTGGCTGTGAGAGTTGCATAACATCCCGGGCCAATTCCAAGACTCAAACACAAAATTATCTGCAAATCAGTTATCTGTTCCCTATTCCCGCCACACCCTCCACCTGTGCTTTCTTCTGGTCAGGTTGCTTGGAGAGTTATGCTCTTTGCAACTACTTCCTCATTATTAAGTGGTTAAGGAGACTGCCTATCTTAGAGTTTTCACTGGATTTGGGGGTGAGGAGGTGTTCTTTGGCTTACAGGTCCCTCACTAAAGGAAGCTATGGAAGGAACTCAAAGCAGGAACCTAGCTGCTAAGGAATGCTACTTACTGGTTTATTCAGCCTGCTTTCTTACAGGGCCCAGGTTCATCCGCCCAGTGGGCTGGGCCCTCTCATATCAATCATTAATCAAGAAAATGTCCCCACAGATTGCCTATAGGGCAATGTGATGGAGACATTATCTGAACTGAGTCCCTGGGGTTTAATGGATGTTTGGAGAAGGCTGGACATCACTATATTTTCCATGAGTTGAACAGTCTTTGGAAGATCTCCTTTAGTACTGATTTTTGGTGGAAAAACTTTGGTCCCCCCTATTGAGGAGACAGAGTCCATTCACGCTGATGGGGGGAAAAATCCCAGCCTCTTGACTGGGATGCAGCTTGGGTATATTTGCTTCTAGATCTTCAAGTTAATACATAGATCAAGAAGTCAACCAAACAGGAATCTCAGGTCACAGACATTTTTTACCATCTTTTGCCTGAATAAAAGTAGAGGCAGGGTGATGGGCACACCTTTCAATGGCAGTGCTGATTCTTTCCAGCAGCAGAGTCCATTAACAAGCCAGACACAAAAGCCTGCAATTCTTTCTCTAGTTGTCCCCTGAGCATCACTGCCTGATGTAAGGCTTGCTAAGAGCAAGCGCTGGGGGAATAATCTACCTACTTTCTGTAGCTTTCTTCTTTCCACTGAAAAATGTAAGCCACTGTTTAAAACCTAACTGTAGTCAGGTCACCACAAACACCTTGATTGCTACTTTACATTCTAGCCAAAGAAATTACTCCTGCTACCTCAACATTTAGACTTTAAAAAGCGAAGGACTAAATGTGCTCTTCGATTTAGAAAATTAATGTTCAGGAAAACAAACAGTTTATACCAATTTTGAGTGTATAACAGACTCTGTGGGATCTACAAAAGGTCATATAACTGGTCCTGATATTCTCCGGCTGAGCCCTGAACATTTGAATATGAAATCAGTTTGTTATGAAGTTCGAATGGCTGTATGATTACTGATTGATGAAATAATCTGTGTTCCTAAATTAGCCACTGTCCTTCCCTGACTATTCAGATTCACAGCCCAAGCCAATCATTTTGGGAGTTAAGCAACAACCCACATATGTGTAGGATGGACTGTGGATTCCCAACATCTGTGGTGCCCTTTTGACCAGGCTCTCATTTTTGGGATGTCAACTGAATGGATGAGTTGATGTCAAATTGATCTCTTCCTCTGGGGGGGGAACCAAAGCCATAGGACCTACAGTGCAGGCATTCTATCCTCCACCCTAATCTCCAGTCCTCACTGGCTCGAGCCATCTCATGGAGCCATCTCTGCTCTCTCAGGGGACTTCCCCTTAGTCCAATGCCTTTGTTGCTTTGCTGTAGTGAAAATATTAAAATGTTCCCCTTTGCTTAATAGACCAGTCTTTACATACATAGCCAAACAGTCCACAATATGCCTTTTATCAGAAAATTAAAAAAAAGTTACAATCCTCTCGAACAGGTGGTTACATTTCCCTGAGCTACATTGTTTCCCTAAGGAACACAGTTTCTTTATCAGTAGAATAAAGTGCCCCTGTGTTCTTTAGGTTGCAGTAAGGACTGAATGAGGCAATATAAGCAGTTGTTAAGTCTCCACTGTTTTGACTAGTTCATAGTTCCTGATCACTTCCTTAACGCTCATGCTGCCATCTTAACATCCAGCAAAGCCCACCAGGCAACAGGATGCACCCAAGAAAGGAGAACCCTTCTTTTGGGCATATCTACAGCATATGACTTCCTAGGTGAGGAGTCTTTGCATCCTATACAAACTTCACACCACACAACCTGATCCCAACTCTCCTTCCCCTATAGGAAATGACCCTTGTTCCACAATAAGGCTTAGTGCACAGGTAAATGAAACCATGCCCCACGAGGTGGCAGAGGCCTTCATATCCCTGTCAGAGTATAGGAAAGAACACTTTCTGCTTCTGACTAAGCCACACATCTTAATGATCTTCTCCAGGTTATATCCTGCTTGGGAGCCCTGGCTCCTCAGCCACAGCTTGGATAGTAGCTCCTATAGGGACGTGCCAAACAGTATGCTCACTGTGGCTTCAGTTCCAAGCAATGACCCATCTACACAGAACCATCTATGAGTAGTCTGAAGAGACAGAGTCACAAAGCTAGTGTTCCGGTGGCTCCTGAACTCTCTGAACTGGCTCCTTAGAGAGGTTCAATGTGGAACAAACCAGCAGTCTCCATCCCCAATACTCAAACTCTTAATATTAAGCCTCAGTTTTCAGGGGGTGAAAATATATTCATCTGTCAATCAAAAGGTCAGAAAGACCTAAAACAATTTCTCCTCAAAGGCTAAATGGCACCGAACTGTGAACCACGAGCTTCTGATAACAATGGACACAGCAGCCCAGGCTGCAATGAAGCAGTGACCCAATCCAGATGATTCACCCTGGAGAACAGCAGCAGCCGCCACCTAACTGGAGACTCTTCCACAGGCACGGAGAGGCTCTTGTCCTCTACATTAATGTCCAATGCATCCAGGGACAGCTGTCCTCCAGGATAGAGCATGACCTTGCCTCTAGAAATCAGGTTAGATAATGTGGTAGTTTCTGACCTTCGGTATTCTGGCACGATGCAGGGAGAGCTAACACACATTGTGCCAGAGGCAAAGAAGCCAGCCATCCTCTGCAGAACTGGGCCAAAAGCAGAGGTAAGATGAGTCCCATTATGACCCATCTTCCTAATTCAAGAATGTCCGAGTGGCTGCCAATGGAAGGTTTCACACGCAGAATTCCTGCCTCAGAAAGTTTCCACTTTGCTAGCTTGTAGCCAGTTTCCCATCTAGGTGGGCCAGCATGCCTCTCTTTGCCCCAGTTCCGGCTATGGTGCACAGCTTTGAGGGGATGCAGGTACAGGGGCAATACCCTGGGCTCCAATATAGTTTTCCCCATCCATTTGTTCCTGGGGAGAGAGCAAAGTGTGGATGACTCAGTGGCTAGATCTTTCCTCTAACTCCTCCTTTCTTTTGTGTGTAGTTATAAAAAGAAAGAAAACACAAACAGCCCACAGTCACAACATCAACAACCCAGACTCCCCATGGAGTTCGCAGGAGGTGAGGCGGTTGCTACACCACCTGCTCCGCTCCCCAACTCCTGGCAGCCGCTCTGTGGCTCCAGGCTCCCAGGCCAGTGGTACCAGCTTTGCTCTACAGCTGAGCATAGAGTAACTGGCACTCCTGGCGCTGCTGGGTGGCTCGCCGCGTAACCCTGGGCCGGCGGCCAAGCTACCCGGCTGTGTCCAGCCGTCGCCTGTGCCTTGGCCAGCTGGCGACCAGGCGCGGGGACCCCGCGGCCAGGTGGCCGCTGCACCCGGTGCACTCCCGGGCTACGAAGCTGTTGCACGGCTGGGTCGGACAGTAGCAGACAGGGGCTGGTGCGGCGACCTCGGCCGTAGCAGGGCAGTGCAGGAGCTTGAGCCCAGGGCGCGCACCCTTACCGCGCGCTCTTTGTCCGGGGTGCGGCTTCCACCTAGGCGCATACCGCCCGGGGCGGCGTCCGCCGGAGGCAGCTCGGGTCTCGGAGCTAACTCTAGTGGAGGTGCAGGGCTCGGGCGCCGCCCCCGGGCCCCCGCGCAGGGCTGGCGGCTCAGTTGAGAGCCCGGGAGCCCGCGCTCGCTCCGCGCCCAACTCTGAGCGCCCCGCAGCCGCGCTCGGCCATCGGCGGGCCGCCCCGCGCGTTACCTGCAAGGAGCACGAGCCGCGATCTCATCTCCCTCCCGCGTGCTTAAACTCCAGCAGCTCCCCTGCCCGCCGCCACCAGGGGAGGGGCCGCCCTCCCCCTCCCACCCCGCCGTGTCCCGCCCCCCGCCGCGCCGCTTCCCACTCGCGGCTGCCCGCTCCCGCCTAGTCCCGCCCCTCACCACGCGACCATCGGTTGCCCTTTCCATCACTCACGCGATCCTCTTCCTCTCATTGGTACATGTCGGGGTGACGTCAGAACAAGGCGCTCGCGGCAGAGGAAGCGCAGGGGCAGACCGGCTCGGCTGGGGAGGAGAAAGCACAGCTGGGACGCGAAGCAGCTGTGGTTCCCAGGCCTGGCCGCTGGCTCCCCGGGGATCCGCGTGTTCTTAGCCTATTCCTGGCGTGTCTTGCGCGCTCTGCCGAGGGCTGTGAAACCCTGCAGCAAAGCTCAACTCCACGCTTCTTTCTGTCTAGAGTTGTTGAAGAAATGTTCCTACTTTCTCCCTTTGAAACGGGAAGTGAGTTCCCCTCCCAAGGCCCTGCAGACTCAGCACTGAACCTCCTCTTTGGAGCAGTCATGCAGTCACGACCACTAGATGCTACACCTCCTTCCTGATAGCAAGGCCACCCACTCAGTTTCCACTCTCAGTACTTATTTTTGCTGCCACCTTCAAGACAAAACCTTGTGTTTTTCACTGCCAAACTTACAGACCTCTGTACAGCTCAATGACCTCTGACGCTCTCCTTCAGACCCTCCTTAAAGCGTCAGACTCTGACCTGTCTCCCTCTTTGGAGTGGAGTGCGTATCCTCAGCACCAAGTCACTTCGAAGCTTTCCTCTGCTGTGTCACCCTGACTTTCGCTGCCCTTCATCCCTGAAGCAGAGTGCTGTCACCCCTCCACCACCCCCAACCCCAGCTGCCACCAACTTCATTCACTTGGCTTTCATTCAAGGAAACTGCATTTGCCAGTCACCTCTGGTGTCTTCTGCACTTACTAAGACCAAGGACATTTTGCTTCCCAATGCTACCTCATCTCAAGATTTCTTCTTCTTCCTTAAAATGCCCTCTTCTTGAGACCTTATTGCCTTTCCACTCCTGGTTTTTTGTTTTTTTTTTCTCAGTCTGCTTGACTGGCTTGCCTGTCCTGGATGATTTCTAAGAGTTTTAAGGGTCTCATCCTTTTGTCTTACTCCACAAATTTCCCCGTATGATTTAGTCTGCTGCCAACACTCCAGTCAATACATTTCAGATTTACTCTCCCTTTCCTGGCTTTCTCTGAGTTCAAACCTATTTATCTAGTTCCCCATTGAGCGTCTCCCCTTGTGTATGCCACCAAATCTCAAACGGTAAGACACGCATCATGCTTTCTCTGCTTCCCTTCCAGTGGTCTGTGATACCCAAAGTATCACAAAACAAAGTCAGCCTCAGTCCCGGCATCTAATGAATTGCCATGGCCCTGATTTCTAAGTGCCTCTATCTTCATTCACCTCCTCCAACTGACTGATTCCAAGGAATCTCAGTTTTTTTAAAATGTGTAACTTAGTAACCGTTTTGTGTGACTTGCAATAATGTAATGCATGTAGGATAGAAATTGGCCACCAGGCAGCTCTGATAGGAGCCAGGCCACAGAAACAAGCTCCTGGCAGGGCACCTGGCAGCCCAAATACAAGTCAAGCCCAGGATAGGTCTTACTATGCTAATGAAATACTCCCAAGGTGGTCACCCCTTATGGTGGTCAATTAGCAACAAGCTGTGAACCCTGAAACTACCACACAGTGATATAATACATAAATTTAAAGATTGGGAGTAGTCTCTAGGGTCAAACTGGCATGCTCCAGAGACAAAGCTTCCCTAGCCTCTGCGTGGATACCTATCAGCCAGAAGACTTGAGACAGTGTATGGCTCTGGCCTCAGTGACCACTGAACTTCTGGCACTGCCTGTCACTGGGCCCACACAGGCCTACCTCTGTCCTGGCTTATGCTCACAAGGACCTCCTAGGACCTCCTTCAATGCCATCCCCAGCCTGTCACGGCTGATGGATGAAGATCAAGCCTAGGAGAAGATTTCCCAGTGGAGCCCTCCCTATACAGCAGTGTTTCTGCCCAAACAACTGTTCCCTGCTCCATGATATGTCTAACTTTTATATTATCGTGGTATTATAAAGAATGTTTGTGTGAATAAACCAAGCATATCTGAAAGACTAATCTTGTGTAGACATCCTAACTGCCAAGTGCCTTTCAGCCCATGGGCCATGCCCTCTACACTGCTACGTGTCCAAAGTTAAGTAAAATAATAGGTTTGAAAATCTAGTACTTAAAATACTCTAAGACCTTATAAATCATCAATTTTTGCACTTTGGACTGAAGCCCATTTGTTTATAGCTTGGGAGTGATCATCAATTTTGGGATTTAGGACATTTTGGACCTGAAGTTGATTAGTTTATAGCTTGGGGAGTGATCATCAATTTTGGGATTTAGGACATTTTGGACTGATGCTGATTTGGTTATAGCTTGGGGAGTGACATTTTGAACTGAAGCTGATTTGGTTATAGTTTAGGAAGTGGTTATAATGTTTGGGCTCTGAAGTATTTACATTTTAGGTGGATTCCAGTTAGTGTCACTAAGGGATTTTAAAGTCTTGATGACTCTTGATGAGATTCCCTTGAACTAAAGGAGAAGATAAGGAAATGAGAGCCTCTTCAACTAAAAAACAAAAACAAAACAAATGGATCGTTTCTAATTGTGTAGGTGCAGGTGCTGACTGACAGGCTACATATCTCTGTAGCACATCTGAAGAGGGAGTTGGATCCCCTGGAGCTAGAGTTGCTGATATTTGCATCCACTGCAAATGCACTACAGGCTCTTAGCCACCTCTCCAGCCTCATGGGTTCCCTTCTTGCTTTTCACCCTAGCTCACTACACAAAAGGTCTACTTAAGAGTGTATAGTGGGTAGCAGCACCTACCCCTGAAGTCCATCTAGCTAAGATCAAAGTGTGGCAATAGACCTCCACACCTGTTCGCAAAAGTTTACACTCCAGAAAGGGAGACAAAACACACAAACTTGTATCTCATAAGGCTAAACAATTAAGTGGTGAGTGCCACCAACAGTGCTTGAGGGGAAATGCAGAGGACAGAGGGGTCATTGTCTAAAAGTGTCACAAAATGGAGCAGTTTCAGAAGTGCTGTAATATTAGAGAAACCTAAATATTGTTATGAACCATGTACTCTGGGACTTTGTCCAGCAAAACCTACTCTTTCCTTCACGCCATAGATGTGTAGCCTGCTCCACACAGTCTCATGGACTCAGGTCCTTCTACCCATGCTGTGGCTCCAATCTTTGCCTTCAATCTGTGGCTTTCCAGTTTCTTCACACTATTCAGTGAAGATGGAAAAGACTGGAATTGACAGACATTCCCATTCCATTAGAGAAAAGTGGGCAGGAGGATGCAGTGTAGTCCTGTGAGCAGAAACAAATGAAGTCAGAGCTAAGTGATCTAATTGGAGAGACTGGTAGGGGCAACATTGTAGCCAAAGATAAACATACAAAAAAACCTGGCTTGGACTTTTGGAAAGCTCTCAGCACGCTTAGAGAAAGTGGGACATCTTACACAAGTACAGAAAATGGGCTGGAAAGGTTGGAGGCTTCTAAACTGAAGCATCAGGAATGCTATAAGAAATTAGGCGTTATAGCCCATAGATAGTCCCTGAAGTTTTCCATGCAGAAAGAATTGATCAAGCCATATTTGCAGAAAGTACAGAGATTAACCATCAAGACTCATCAGAGTGAGAGCAAATAAATATGAGGCAGTAGATTTGTTCTTAAATGAGCAGAATATTTGCTGGAAAATTTAGAAACACTTTGTTCCAGAGACCAGGGAGGTGCCTAAAAGGCTAGAAGAGGCAATCTCCTTTTAGCAACTCACTCCCAATAGTAATTAATCTATTCCTGCAAGAATTAGTCCAATCCCTTAGTGAATCTTTCATCTCTTAAAACCCTTGCCGCCCAACACCACTACCACAGTGTAATCAAATTTCAAACTGTCTCAAATCAAATCACATTAAAGCTCTAACACCCTCCATTTCCTTCCAGTGCATTTTTACTTGTTCTTAAGCTAACTCAAATAGCTTTACTTCTGTTTAGATGAAGAAGAAACTTTGATTAAGATAAATGTGAAAGAAAATCTTATTTGTGCCAGGCAAGGAACATTATACATTTCAGAGTACCTCTGACATACTTTTTATCTTCGCTCCCCTCCTCTGGCCCTATTTTTACTGTCAGCTATCTGAGCAGAATCATAGAAGGTGAGTAGCCAGGGTGGCCCAGCCGTGAGGATGAACATTGTCTTAGCTTGAGTTCGTGAATCCTTTTGTTCATGGTCTAGATGAGCAGGGTGGCACCAGGGCCCAGCCATCCACATACGAGTAAATATACACAGGAGAGGCAGAAGAGTCTAAGAACCAGTGATTACAATATAATGAAAAGCCAGTCATTAGATGGCCTCGTGTGATGGTCAACTTCATGTCCCTTTGACTAGATTTGGAATCACCTTTGAGAACCGCTTCTAGGCCTATCTTTGAAGGTGTTTGCAGCTGTAACTGAAGAGATCCACCCTGAGTGCACATCATCCTGGGTACTAGGATCTCAAACGGAATAAAGAAGAGAGAAAGCCAGATGAGTTCAGGATTCTCCTTTCTCCGTTTTTCAGTCGGCTGAGATACACGCCAGCCGTAGCTATGGCTTCCCCACCATGTTAAAATATGCCCTCGGGTGGTGAGCTGACTCTTCTCCTGTAGGAGTCACTTCTCTGTTACTGTGATAAAAATACCATAACCAAGGCAGCTTACAGAAGGAAGAGTTCATTTTGCCTATGGTTCCAGAGGGATAGGAGCTCAACATGGCAGGTAGATGTGGCAGCGGGAAAAGAGAAAGAGAACTCACGTCTTCAAATGCAAGCATGAAACAGGGAGAGTGAACTGGAAGTAGAATGAGGTTCTATAACCTCAGAGCCTTTCTGCCTCCTGTTTTCAGCCTAGAGGTCATGTTGGCTTCTTGGTGGTTTGATTAAGAATGGACCACACAGTCTCATGTATTTGAAAGCTTCTTCATCAGAGAGTGACACTATTTTAGAAGGATTAGGACATTTAGCTTTTTTGGAGGAAGTATGTTTGTGGAGGTGGGCTTTGAAAGCCTACATCAAACCTAGTTTTTTCTCTTTCTCTCTCATTCTCCCTCTTTCCCTCTTTCTCTCTCATTCTCTGTCCCTCCTCCCTCCCTCCCTCCCTCCTCCCTCCCCTCCCTCCCTCCCTCTCAGATCAGGATGTAAAACTCTCAGCTATTTTTCAAACACCATATCTGCTCCCAGCATGGGGATAATGGACTAAACCTCTGAAACTGTAAGCATGACCCTAATTAAATGCTTTCTTTTATAAGAATTACTTTAATCATAGTGTCTCTTCACAGCAATAAAACAGCGACTAAGATAGACTGCAAACTCTAAGCCAAAGAAACATTTTCTCCCTTCAGTTCTTTTGCTCAGTATTTTTTCACAGCAACAGAGAAACAAACTAGAACGCTGGAAAACATGTATCTGCCATTTTCACTGGAAAGAATGCCCATGAGTTAGAGGGCTTAATAAAGAAACTGAGTCACACGCTAAAAATTCCACTGAGAAAGGAAGCAGTAGAGCTGCGTGATGAGATACAAGCTATCTGAAGCGGTTTGCTTAGGTCCACCTGTCTTCACATATACTCCACACAACCCAGTTAAGAAGTCCTCAGAACAGTGTAGTGAGCTAGCTACCACTGTGAGTCCTCTCACAGACCAGAGGACTGAGGCTGATGTCCTTAAGTCACTTGTCTAAGGTCCCACAGATACCTGTGGGATCAAGATGAGGCTGGGGAATAGGTAGGAGGCACAAGACCCCTGGGGCTTTCTACTCAACCGGTATACTCAAAAGACCAAGCTTCAGTGAGAGCATGAGAGCATGTTTCAAAAACTAAGGTGGAGAGAGACACCCAACCTTGGCCTCTGAGCCTTTGCACACAATCAGAACACAGTAGCTCTATAGAGGAATTTTAATCTGGCAACATGGCTGATTTGACAAGGGATGACATCCAAAAACCTTCTAGGTCTATATGATCCTGCCAGAATGCAGAAACGTCCTGGATTACAGTATGATCTGACTGGAATACAGACATACCTTAGTACACACCTTTAATCCCTAACAATGGAGTTAAGGTTAGTTTGTAGAAGGAAGTAGCCATATTCTAACTGCTCACAGCACTAGAAATAGAAACTACTTAAGAGCAGAGAGAGATAAAGAGAGAGAGAGAGAGAGAGAGAGAGAGAGAGAGAGAGAGAGAGATTTTCACTGGGACAGTTCTAAAGAGACAGGTTGTTAAAGAGACAGTTTTAAAGACATGGGTAAAGACAGGAAGAGACAGAACGACAAAGAGACAGAAGATTAGAACATATTGCCAAAGTTATTATGAGGCCAGGCAGAGCAATTTAGGAAGAAGCCAAGAGAAGACAGATTGAATCAGTCAGCTTGGAAGATTGGAGTGTACAGAGACAGGAAGCTTCTAGGCCTAGGTCTAGGGATAGTTAAAAAAAAAAAAATAAAGAAGCTTGGGTATGGCTCTCATCTCATCCCTCTACATGAGGGAAATAAAGAATATCAACGTAGCTCCTCTAAGAGGTGGATGCAAATAGTAGATGTATATTGTGCAGCAACTTCTGGAGGAAAGAAACCAATAATCTTTTCTCAAAATTTTTTTAAAGATGTATGTATTTATTATATATAAGTACACTGTAGCTGTCTTCAGACACACCAGAAGAGGGCATGTGATCCAATTACAGATGGTTGTGAGCCACCATGTTGTTATTGGGATTTGAACTCAGGATCTCTAGGAGGGCAGTCAGTGCTCTTAACCACTGAGCCATCTCTCCAGCCCAAAACCAATAATCTTTATCACCTAAGAAATCAATGTGTTTGGATTGGGGAGGGCTCCTTGGAGGAGGTGATTCCTCAATTAGATTGTTCCAGACACTAAAAGTCAGATGAAAGAAAGTGGACTTGGGATGTGGCGCTTGGGAGGAGGTGATAGAGTCCAGGGGAGAGAATAGAAGGGGGAGAGTGTGTGGAGCAGGCTTCACAAGAGGTGAGAATTGCAGATGGGTGTGCTTGGGCTGAGCAGTGCCTAGAGGTGTTTATTCCATGGTAGAATAATGCGTCAGAACCTAGATGGGTGTTTTGCCTGTTGTTGTTCTTGTTCTTGTTCTTGTTCTTGTTCTTGTTCTTGTTCTTGTTCTTGTTCTTGTTCTTGTTCTTGTTCTTGTTCTTGTTCTTGTTCTTGTTCTTGTTCTTGTTCTTGTTCTTGTTCTTGTTCTTGTTGCTGCCATGAACGTCAGTGTGCAGCTTTCTTGGTCCATGTCATTTCTGACCACACTTCTACAGTAGAACTCCTCCATTTCTTACACAGTACAGCCAGCTGTCCACCTCTCTGTGGTCCAATCCATACCCCTAACAATGCCCATGACAACTTAATGTTGAGATTTTAAGGTAAGTGGGACAGAGGACCCCCTGACAAGTGGACAGGGAAAGGACTTCTCAGCAGGTAAGGTCTTCTCATAGCCTTGTAATCATGGAATTGATTCCTGGGGCATCACAGCTTGGAACTCACTGGTACTCAGACATTTTGTATACTAACTCTTCCTTCGCCTCATTTGAACAACAGCGTATTTTATTATGCCGACCTCTGCACCTACTTCAGTGAACTGTAATATATATGTACAGCCATCTTTTCCTTTGAATAAACTGCGATTTAAACTCCATTCGTGACAAACCGTATCTCTTCTCTATATAAAGTAGGTGTATTGTTTAATGACTCACCTTTATTTTAAAATTTTAAACCTAAAATTCTTGTTTTCACATTAAAAAAAATAGCTATGCTCTTGCCAATTTGAAGTGGAATTTACTTACATGGAAGACTATTTATGTTCAGACCCTTTTATTCTTTTTACAAAAATGTACTGAAAGCTAGATATTTGCGAGTCCCTCTGCTGGATGCTTGGGTTTCAGAGCTGAAAGAGTTCATACCCTCAGGGAAGTAACAGGTTTTCAAATGATTAAAGAATAGAAGACAAAGAATAGAGAAGGAGGAAGAAACCTGGGGACACAGGCAACTTGTCAGTTTGGCAGTTTGAAGATTCCCATGAGACATGCAGGAGACAAACAAGGAGTGAGGTAACTCTGGTCCAGGGATCTTACGAGAGAAATATGAACTGCTGTTACAGATCTGAGAACAGACAAAAGAAGCTGCAGCTATGTGAGCTTACCTCTGGGAGGGCCTCCTAAATAGGATATTTAATCCAGAACCCCAAGGGAATGCACTTGGTCACTCCCAAGATGATCCCAGGCCCAGTGACCTGCTAGAAGTGCCCACTAACTTGAGCATAGCTCTTATTCCTGGATGCAGTTGATCAGAGCTGAAGATTCAAATTAAAATCCATAGAGAACATGATGCACAGGGTAGGGGATGGGACAGATATTTCAGCTGCCGCCATCTTGTCTGCTTGTGTAGAGAACACTTGATTCTCCCAGCAAGAGCCATAAAATATATTTTCAGCTTAGGGACCTCCCCAAGCCTGGGATCCAAGGATGGTATAAAGAATTAGTCACACAGACAAGCCTGACAGCTCAAGCTACCCACCAGAGGCCAAACTGATAAAAGATGAGGCCTCTACAATCAATTACACTGTTAGCATGATCTAGTCTGACCCAACTAAACAAATACATGCTTATCAGACAGCATATTCCAGAGGTTTAGAGGTTATCTTCTAGGAATAGAGAAAGAGCCAAACCTCTCTTTGAAATGTGCAAGGTTAATCTTTTACCATCAGTGAAGGCAACATTTTTTTTAGATTACTTTAGAAAAGATTCTACAATAGAACGTTCTTGCACAGAACTGTCTTCTAAGGCTTACAGTCTAGGCTACACTGTTGCCATCTTCTGGAGTCCAGCTGGGCTTCCTTACCAAAGAGCATAACTAGGTTTGTTGACACCATCCTGGAAGGAGCGAGCATAGAAGGATCATGGGGTCCTTTGCCTGAGTATCCAGCTGTATGCAATTCTATCTTAATTGCATGTGGTCTTGGTTGGGGGGGGGGAGACTCTGTGAGGGGAAGAGGTGCTAAAGGGTACAAGTGAGGAAGAATGAAGGGAGGGACTTCTATCTACACAGCCATCATCTCAGCTGAATTCACACCTTCCAGTGTGGCTGCTTTAAGGTTACCTATGCTCTGCCTTGAACCCCTCATCCATTACTCAGTAAGTAACTAATCATTAGTTCTCCTGGATGAACTCTGGTGGAATAGTGCCTTGGTTTGAAGTTGGTAGGTAACCTGGGAGGAAGGAGGTAGGAGAGGAATTCCTACCAAGGGTAGGCATTGTTTACATTGTTTCTTTAAATAGAGGAATTTTAGCAACAAAGATAACAATTCACTGAGAACTGGGCCTAAGACAACTTAGGACCATGGAATTTGAGAGCAGGGGCTTTCAAGGAGGAGAGTATAGAATGGTAAACTAGTCAATAAAGAGAGATATTTGCTCATGAATATATTATTTCTGACCTAACACAGTTTAATAGGCTTGTTAGGATCAAAAAGGAGGAGGAGGAGACAACAGAGTTTGAGGACTACAGAATGTCATAGTCCATGCTGACCTCTATAATAAACTCTACAAACTCCGTGCCTTATGAACAGGAAAGGTTTATTTTCCACATTCTGGAGGCTCAGAAGTTTAATCATAATGTTAATTAACATCATCATCATCATCAACAACAACAATAATAATAACAACAACAATAATAATAATAATAATAATAATAATAATAATAATAAATAGTCTAGCAGAATTGATGTCTGCTGAGGGTCTATTTACTGACTTTTTGACTGACTTTTTGCTCTGTTCCTATGTGGTAGAAGGGTCAAGGCATCTTTCCCTGACTACTCATTTGGGTCATAAAGGGTTCAAATTCATGACCCAGGCACCTCCTCTAAGCCCCAGCTCCTAAAACCAACACTGGAAGCAGGGTAGAAGTCAACATAAGGATTTGAAGTGGATCCCAGCAGAGAGGAAAGAGTTAACAATCATTACTTCCTGAGGCTAGAAGAAATACTGGAAAGAAAGGTGTGGATCAAATAAGACAGTTTCCGTAACCACCAACACAAAACTGCAGCTGGAATGGGCTCAAGAACGAAGGGATTACGTGCTACCTGACGATAGGCTGGCTGCCCCAGGGTCCCTCCTTCAGGGCCGGGTTTTGGCCATCCTTGAGATAGTATAAGTTGGCTCAGCCGCTGGCACTTACCGATAATGACATGTCTCAAAACAGGAATGAGTCTTTTCTTATGACAGTTTATACTTAGAGTGCAGAAAAACCTTGTTTAGAAATTACCTGGCACGGTGCTTGGTCACATGACCACCCTTAGCCAATCACGGTCAAGAGGGAAAATAATTAGTGTGGACCAGTAAGGACTTTTCACAATACAGTGTTCTGGCCACTCTTAGGATAGGGCAGCTGGATGATTGGTGGGGGTTTTTTAGGTTCTACTGGGAGAATCACTGAGTAAGAAGCTGTCAGTGTCCTTGCTCGATAACACCTGGAGAAGACGACCAAGAGGAATTTTATTTTAAAGGTCAAAAATATGTTAATGTTTATTGAAATGTAAGGCACACCCCTTGCAATGGGCAGTCCTTTGGTCATCCTAGCTTGATGCCTGGCTTAGTGGCCAAAGCTGCCTTATGCAATGCAGCCCAGGAGAAGGAAGACAGATAGAGACTTGTAGACTGTCATGCTACCCACAGATCTGCTTCCCAGTGCATGGCACAGGTGGGACATAGACTCCAGCTTGCTGCCACACCACATAGTATGGACGGAGGATGTCACCCAGGTACCTGCCAGCTGCATGGCCAGCCTGCAGTGGTAGCCACCACAATGTGCAAGTACGCGATGGTCAGGTGGGAGAGAAAGAGAAGTGGGGCAACTTAAGCATTATGAAGAGAGATGGTATTGGAGACTTGAGGATGAAGAGGAGAACCCTGTTACAAGAGCCCAGCCCAAGGGTCAGGCAAGGTCCCAGCCAGAGTTGCCACTGAAGGCCATGACTGAGTCTGTGGCCACACAGTGGCAGGGATCGATGTCATGTCTGTGGCTTGTGTTACCCCTAGAGAACATGGCGATGTCCCTAGTAAGGGCAGCCGCCAGGGACCACGTGGATGTTCAGGGGCTGTACCCAGCTGGCCCCGCCCCTCACTGAATCTGACACTCTGGAGAGCTGGCACCAATTGGTGGCAGCACTCAGGAGAGCCTCGCCCAGGTAACACAGTAGAGCTGGCCCTGACAACTGGGGTGTGGGTGAGCCAAGTCCGAGGACGTGAATGTGGGAAAGCTGCAATGGGATGGCACGGGCTCAGAGGTTGCCACTTCTGGCAGTCGGGAGAGCTGCCTGCAGGGTCATGAGCTTCGGAAAGCTAACACTGACCCTCACCCGCTGCAGCGCTTCGGAGAAGGGCCCTGCACCTCACCTAGGAGCACAGCAGAGCTGACCCTAGTGGTAGGAGTAGGGTGTGGGAGTGGCACACAGGTGACCCAGCCCTGAAGGCTAGAGCTTAGGAGAGCTGACTTTGCCACTTGTTTGCTGTGAGGTGGCTTAGGTGTGTGTGGGGTCCCCTCCCTAACTTCAACCACCACCAGCTGTTTTCTAGATAACTAGCCCTGGGGTCATGAGAGCAGATGATCTGGCCCTGCCCCTCTCCTTGGCAACACAGTAGAGCTGGTCTTGGTGCAGGGGGCATATGAGCTGGGCCCCGAGGGTGAAAATGTGGCAAAGGCATGGGTGAGCTTGCCTCAAGGGTGTGAGAGCAGAAGAAATGATCCAGCCCCTCATGGTCTGCAGAATTTGGGAGAGTAGGCCCTAAACCTTGAGAGGACACCAGAGCAGAGCTGGCTCTGGAGGGATGGGTGCAGGTAAGCCAGCCCAAAGGACATGAGACTAGGGGAGCTGACACTGCCTCCTGCCTCTGGTGGCATTGGTGGCTGTGCTGGAGAGCTCGCCTTGGTAGTGTGGATAAGGAAGAGCCTGGGTGCTGACCACCTCAGTTACCACCCAGGCCCAGATCCAGGGCTCTGCCTACCCCAAAATCTCTATCATCTGTGAATGGTTGGGATGCATGAAAAGGCCAGTCCTGCTGTTCCAAAGCTGTGGGATCTCCATGACATAGGGCAAGAACAGGATAACTGGGAGGACTCCAAATGAGGATCTAATATTGACATTGTTGCAGAATCCAGAGATCTCCAACCAGACCAAGACTCACTGCAATGAACACTTGCAAGTGAAGATGTATGGACAAGGGGGAGGAGGGGAGTGTATATTGTAGGACATACTGTGACACACTATAGCTTCCACGATGAAATGGTTTCTATGCTTTGTTTTGGTGTGTGTGTGTGTGTGTGTGTGTGTGTGTGTGTGTGTGTGTGTGTTATTTTGGGAAGGGAGGTTGCAAGGAAAGGGCAGATATGAAAGGATGGGGAGATGAATGGGACTATGGTGTATGATGTGAAATTCACAAAGAATCAATACATTTTTTAAATATCTAAGACAATACAACAGCAGCAACAAAAGAAACATAAGGCAAAGGGAGGAGATGTTGTAGAGAAACAGATATGGGAGATGAAGAGTTTTTAAAAAGTTATGGAAGGTTGTTGTCTTTGAAGCCATGAAGAAAATTAAATTCATAGCAGAAGTTGGAATGCTAATATCCACTTATCAGTGAGTGCAGTGAGTGTTCTTTTGTCACTGGGTTACCTCACTCAGGATGATATTTTCTAGATCTACACATTTGCCTAAGAATTTCATGAAGTCATTGTTTTTAATAGCTGAGTAGTACTCCATTGTGTAGACGTACCACATTTTCTGTATCCATTCCTCTGTTGAAGGACATCTGGGTTCTTTCCAACTTCTGGCTATTATAAATAAGGTGCTTTGAACATGATGGAGCGTGTGTCCTTATAATATGTTGGAGCATCTTTTGGGTGTAAGCCCAGGAGTGGTATAGCTGGATTCTCAGGTTGTACTATGTCCAATTTTCTGAGGAATCTCCAGACTAATTTCCAGAGTGATAAGCTTGGAATACTTAAGAAAAACTTCACAGATCATATGAAACTCAAGAAGGAAGACCAAAATGTAGATGCTTCATTCCTTATTAGAAGGGAAAACAAAATACTCACGGGAGGAAATACAGGGACAAAGAGTGGAGCAGGGACTGAAGGAAAGGTCATCCAGAGACTGCCCCACCTGGGGATCCATCCCATACGTAGCCACCAAACCCAGTCACTATTGTTGATGCCAAGCAGTGCTTGCTGACAGGAGGCAGACATGGGTGTCTCCTGAGAGGGTCTGCCAGAGTCCTACTGATACAGATGAGGATGCTTGCAGCTAACCTTTGGACTGAACAAGGGGAGGAGTTAGAGAAAAGCCTGAAGGATCTGAAGGGGTTTGCAAGCCTATAGGAAGAAAAACAATATCAACCAACCAGACCCCACCAGTGCTCCCAAGGACTAAACCACCAACCCATGAGTATACATGGAAGGACCCATGACTCCAAACACATATGTAGCAGAGGATGGCATTGTCCAGCAGTAATAGGTGGAGAAGCCCTTGGTCCTGTGAAGGCTCATTTCCCCAATGTAGGGGAATGCCAGGGCCTTGAGGTAGGAGTGGGAGCATCTTCATTGAAAGAGGGGGAAGGGGTATGAGAGAGGGGAGAAAGGGGATTACATTTGAAATGTGAATAGGTAAAATAGCCAAGAAAAAGAAAAGAAAAGAAACTTTCAAAATGAAAAAAAGAGAAGTTGGAATGCATTGTCCTCTCCCCCTAGCTAAAGGACATTTTATTGATGGTGTGTATTAGGAACTCTCACTGGTGTCATATATTTTTAAAGCTTCTTATATTTTCCACCTATATCCAAATGTTTTTTGTTGTGGTGCTGGTGATTGTTTTCTTTTTCCAAGATAAGGTTTCTCTATGACTGCCCTGGCTGTCCTAGAACTCACTGTGTAGACCAGGCTGGCCCTAAACTCACACGTATCTGCTTGCCTCTGCCTCCTGAGTGCTGGAATTAAAGGAGTGAGGCACCAAGCCTGGTGGAATTTTTTGTTGCTGTTGTTTTTGTTTTTAAATTTGCACACTTTTTTCTTTAATTTATTTTTTTTCTTTTCTTTAGAGTGTCACTATCCTGTCTATTTTTAGAATCCCCAACTTTCAAAAGAATTGGTGAGAACATTTGTAGTTCAATCAATATTTACCAAGTTAAGTTTCTGGGAAGAGTGTATAAATAATAAAAACATGCTTTGAAGAGAAATGCTTAACAATGTTCTCTATCTGCCTAATCTTAAAGCATCCGATTTTGCATTTTATTTCCATAAATTTTCATGTTGGATGTGTGTTTTCAACATGAGATGTATAATAATAAATTAGGAAGCAAGCTGTGAGGTGTAGGTAGCTGTGTTACAATTTAAGATTTAAGAGGGAAAAGCTACATTTCCATAGAAATTTTTTTCTCACCATTTGCAATATATTAATAACTAAAAACTTGCAACATATTAGAAACAAATGTATTATCTCGTACTAAGATAATATTACCTTGTAAAAGAGGTTCCAGTCCAGTTTCATCTGTTAATTTAAATGACCTGTAAATAACAGTGGTGTAGATCTATGCTTTTATTTATTTGTTTGTTCTCTCTCTCTCTCTCTCTCTCTCTCTCTCTCTCTCTCTCTCTCTCTGTGTGTGTGTGTGTGTGTGTGTGTGTGTGTGTGTATGTGTGCCTGGCATGTGTGTCATGTATACTTACACGTACATCAGAGGACACATTTTGGAAGTAGGCTCTCACTTCCCACCCTGCTGAAGAGCCTCCATCTTGTTACTTCTGCTGCTTCCCTTCATACTCTGAGTGAGCTGGCCCACCGGCTTTTAGTCTGTTTTCTGTCTCCACCTGTCATCTCACCAAAGGGGTGTTGGGATCACAGATGTGTACCATCTCATCTGGATTTCTACATGGGTTTGTTGGGCTTATGTGGCACTGAACCCTCTCTATGGCCGAGCCCTCCTTTCCTAGATGTGACGTTGAGGCACAGAGGTTGCTAGAGATCAGGGAGCTACTAGACTGGCTCAAGGCCAAGGGACCCAGCTGGGAAAGAGTAGCAGACAGGTCTTCAGACTGTTCCCTCTCTTGTTCCTACACATACCCTGGGGGCTTATCACTCAAGAATTGTAAAGAGTCTTTCTTACAATTTATTTCTTTACATCCCAGTAGGATTGTCTTCTCATCTGTTTCTAGCTCTCTCTCTCTCTCTCTCTCTCTCTCTCTCTCTCTCTCTCTTTCTCCCTCTCTCTCTCTCTCTCTCACACACACACACACACACACAGAGAGAATTCATTCTATAAATTCTGCTATTCTAGAGAATCCAGATTATATGAACCATACTTGTTTTTTGTCTCCAGAGTTATTATTTACTCCCTTTAAGGTGAGAGCTGTGTTATTGTGTGTCTGTTTATTTTCTGCGTGATCATTCACGACAACAGTTTATCTTTGCCAATTGTGCAGCATGTGTCACAGGAATTGTACTTTTACATGCTATTTATAGGAATTTCATATCTTATTGTGATAATTCCTTTCCTGGGGAGATGCAAACAATATCTACCCTGTCCCTACCCGAGTAAGATCCTAGTGACAAACCAAAGTACAGTTCACCCTGGGAAAACGGTGAGTTTATTGGCTTACCTGTAGAGCAGTGGTTAGGGGCTACCCTAAAAGAGTGTAGGTGATCTCAAAGCAACCACACTAGAAAGTTTTCACCCAGAGTAAATGCTGACTTCCATATACCTACATGAATGGTACTCCCTTCAGTTAACCCTCCTAGCCTATAAACTGTAGCACCTTCTATTACTCTAGGCTACACATACTTCGTGCACAATCCTATACAAATGGCTAGAAGGAGCAGCTGGAACTTCAGCAGGGGTCCACTAACCTCCCTCACATCCTCCTATGACGGAACATCAATAGCCCCATCGTGATGGTTTCTTTTGCAAGGAGGCACAGCCGGTCTGATCAAGAAGGTGGCTGCTTTGCTCAGAGGCCCATGGTCTATAACGATGAGGTTTGTTATCAATATCAGTCATGCAGACAGTAAAGTGGAGTATTAGTAGTATGTTTAAGTTCATGCAGAACTCAAGAGGCCATGCTGAGACTTACACCAGACAACATAAAACTAGAATATCCCAAAAGCTGTCGGTGAGATTTTGTGTTTGTCAAGAAATCAAGTCAAACCACCAAGCCATAGATGGGAGGGGATTTTGTGTTAGCCAGAGAAACTTCCTGACCGTATATACCTGATAACAGAGCAGATAGCCTGAAAGCAGCCATGAGTTGCCCCCATCAAGCTTGACAGGGAGGAAGATTTTTAAGGAAAGACTTTCCTCCTTTCAGAAGGACATTGACATAGACCAGCTCATGATCATGTCCAGTCTTGAAGATCAGGGTGTTGGTAAAGTGTGATTTTTAAAAAAGTAAAAAGTGACTCTCATATAGAATGAAAGCAGTGTAAAAGCTTAATCCAAGACTTCTACTGAAGAAGCAGAACAGTACAAAACAATTTGAGTGAGAGGAATTATTTCTACCAGAAAAGGTATTTTTTGTTTATTAGTTTGGAACGCAACATATTAGTGTCCTATGAGGCAAAACCTTTGCAATCTTTAGTCCTGTCTTCTTGTTAGACAGGAATTCTTTGTATCTCCACTAGGCAGGCTCTACAGTTGTATGTAACCTCACAGGACTAAGCTCATACCTCAAGTATGAAGGAGAAAAGAAACAATACATCAGTGGGCCTGTTAAAATGCTTTCACGTGTTGGTGTTTTAAGAAGTGGCTGAAATGGAATTTCCCCAAGTCAGGGAGTTTAGAGCACCAGAAATGTATTCTCAGAAGAGTGTAGATGTCCAAAATCAAAGTGGCAGCACAGAAGATCCTTCCAGAGCTCCTCAGAACCCTGTGCTTTCTCTGCTTTGGGAGTTTCTGGACTGCATCATGCTTGTTCATAGTCACGCTGGCGTCTGCTCCTGCTATCCCACGGAACTTGTCTTAGCTACTTTTCCATGGCTGTGAGAAGACACCATGACCAAGACAACTTGTAGAAGAAAGAGCTTATTTGGGTCTTATAGTTTTGGAGGGTTTGAACTCACCATGGCAGGAAGCGTGGCAGTGGGCAGGTAGGCATGGCACTGGAGCAGTAGCTAAAGGCTTACATCTTGATCCACAAGCATGAGGCAGAGTGAACTGAATGAGAATGGCGTGGACTTTTGAAACCTAAGAGTTCACTCCCCAGTGACACACTTCCTCCAACAAGGCCACGCCTCCTACTTCTCCAACATCTCCACCCACTGGGGACACACAAACACACGGGCTTCTTGGGACCTGTGAGGAGTCAGAGCAACCTAAGACTCTCTCAGAGGCCCTGATGAAAGGACAAAGAGAACTTGAGTTCTGTGTCCAGGAATAAGCTTGACAAGGCTGGTCTGATGCTGGAGCCAGGGCTCAGAGGAGTCAAGGTTGTGGGTTTTGACCTGACTCTTCCCCTGGGCTGTGGTTATCAGTCCTTAGGGATTTGTACCTGTAGTACCCTATGTTATCTTTGCCAACATCGTCTGCTTAGCTCTCTACTGACCGTGGCCATTTCCCCTCTTGCAAATAGTATAGAGGCTATTGTATTTCTTAATAAACTTGCTTGGCATAAGTCATCAGCTTATGCAGGACCCATTGCTTTGTGTTTGTTATTTCTCATACCCATTCCTCACCACTTAGAACCCTTTATTTGTGCAGTCTCAGGTCAAGGGCCATTCTCCTTTGAACCTCCACAGTACTCTCCCCTGTGTGTCTTTCTTTTTCTTTCTCTCTTCCTATACTCTCTGTTTGAATCTTTCTGACAGTGACCAAATGCCTAGTTTATATTTTCTGATCAATAGTTGTTCCAATTCCAAAAAGTAAGTGATCTCACCACAGATGTGTGTACCCTGAGTCGACATGTAAGTGTTAGAGACTATGGGCATGGATTGGTTCATCAACTGATTAATTCCACGATGAGCTATCCAATAAGAGAATGTTGTGACACTGCTTCACACTTTATTTCTCTCCACTTGGTCTCAGCTCCTTAAAGACAGAGCACCAACTGTCAATCTAGTCTATGAATTTTGGTACGTTTCCCAAGTGCTTCCCACGAGGCTGGTGGGATGGAAGAATGGGGGAGGGGCAGATGCGGGGAAGCTTGGTTCAACTCTTTCTCACTTTCCCTGTATTCGTTTTCTGGGCCATAACAAGTACCACAGATAGAGTCTTAAAAGAGTAACATTCTTTCTGGGCTCTGGAGTCTGGGAGTTCAGACTGAAGACTTTGGAAAGGGGTATCCACATTCTAAAGTCTCTAGGGAATCTCTCCTCACCCCCAGCTGCTGGTAGCCTTTGGCATTCTTTCGCTAATGGAAGTTATCATTCGAAGATCTTGTCTCTGTGTCTGTGTCCAAATTTATCTCTCCGTAAGAAATACCAGTGGTACTCATTGTGGCTTAACTAAAATGATTTCATCTCTACTTGATTACATCTGTGAAGACTTGATCTCTAGATAATGTTATAATCAGAGGCACTAGGGGTGAGGTCTTCAGTGTATTTCTGAGAGGAAGCACACTCATCTTCCTTTTCTCTCCTCTCTTCTCCTGCCCTCCTCTCCCCTCCCCGTCTCTTCTGCTCTCCCCACTCCCTTCCTTTCCAGTCTTTTCAAAATGTGAAGCTTTCCTCCCTGATTAAAGTTTCTTCTTTATTCCTTAGTCTCTAACTTGTCCCCATTTTCTTCACTTGTCTGTACCACTAGTCTCCATTCACCTCAATCCTTATCAGCCTCCTCCAAAAACCCATTTCTCTCTCAGTGATGATGACACTGGATTCCACTGAGGTGGGACTGAATGCAAGAGGTATATGAGGAGAGAAAGGAGTCTTTGGGTCAAAGTTCTCAGAGCGACAAAAGTCTCAGTAATTGTTTTCTTTTCCCATTCTCTAAAGGTCCTAGAGGCTTGGCTATACCATCCACAGTTAAAACATAGAAGTTGATCCTGGGGCTGAGAGGAGAAGGGGATCCTGCTTGAGTCAGTCTTTAGACAGTTGGCAATTAACCCAATTAAGCTCAGATCTTTTAACTACTTTCTTAATGCCTGCCAGAAGGTTGTCAGATTCGGCTCAAGTGCATCAGTATATTTCTAAATAAGTAGAAAAGCATTATGGTTCTTAACTTTGGCAATAAACCTTTCAATAAATCCATCAACTGCACCTTCCAATGGGGTTTCTCACAAGACAGTATGTCATATGGAATACTTGAAGAATTGCAATGAAGTTAAAAATGAGGGCTGCCACACATTACTACTGAGGAATCTATGTTACCAACCTGAGCCAGCTTCTCATATCTAAGAACTGAGACAACCCAGGCCCACTCTCTTGTTCCTCTAGTGTAGGATTGTGGTCAGATCTTAACTGTACCAACTGTATTATCTTAGTTGTTGATGGGCCATTCTCCAGGTCTCTCTGTCTGTTATTATTCCTTTTCTTTATTGGATATTTGGTATCTACATTTCAAATGTTATTCTCTTTCCCAGTTTTCCCTGGAAACCCCCTATCCCATCCCCACTCCCCCTGATTCTAGGAGGGTGCTCTACCCCCACACCTACCCACTCCTGCCTCCCTGCCCTGGAATTCCCCTACACTGGGGCATTAAGCTTTCACAGGACCAAGGGCCTCTCCTCTCATTGGTTCCCGACAAGGCAATCCTCTGCTACATATGTGGCTGGAGCCATAAAGTTGGTCCATGTGGACTCTTTGGTTGGTGGTTTAGTCCCTGGGACATCTGGAGGGTCTGGTTTGTTGATTTGTTGTTCTTCCTATGGGGTTGCAAACCCTTCATGTTCTTCAGTCCTTTAACTCCTCTATTGGGGTTCCCATGTTCAGTCTGGTGACTAGCTGCAAGCATCCTCATCTGTATTCGGAAGACTCTGACAGTCTCTCAGGAGACATCCATATCAGGCTCCTATCAGCAAGCACTTCTTGGCATCAGCAATAGTGACTGGACTGGGTTTGGTGGCTGCATATGAGATGGATCCTCAGGTGCAACACATGCTCCACTACGTTCATAGCAGCCTTATTTATAATAGCCAGAAGCTGGAAACAACCCAGATGTCCCTCAATAGAGGAATGAATACAGAAAACGTGGTACAACTACACAATGGAGTACTACTCAGCTATTAAAAACAATGGCTTCCTAAAATTCTTAGGCAAATGGATGGAACTAGAAAATATCATCCTGAGTAGGTAACCCTGTCACAAAAGAATACACAATATGCACTCACTGATAAGTGGATATTATCCTAAAAGTTGGGAGTACCCAAGACACAATTCACAGACCATATTGAAGCTCAAGAAGAAGGAAGACCAAAATGTGGATACTTCAGTCCTTCTTAGAAGGGGGAGCAAAATACTCATGGGAGGTAGAGGGCTGGAGGGGCTTGGGAGGAAGAGAGGAGGGGGAACGGAAAAAAGAAGGGCAGAATCAGGTATGAGAGGAGACTGGGATGATGTACAGAGGGTCAGGATTTTGAACAGAGGTGTGTAGCTATGGGGGATGGAGAACTGGGGGTAGCCACCAGAAGTCTCAGATGCCAGGAAAGCAAGATACTCCCAGGATCCAACAGGGATGAGATTAGCTGAAATGCCCAACAAAGGGGAGGGAGAATCTGTAGATTGCGTATCCAAAGGTTAGGCATGGCCCCTGGTTGGGGGATGGGGCCTCCCACCTTTCTCAGAATGTTTACCCAGAGTTGATCCTGTCTAAAGGCACCACGGGGACAAAGAGTAGAGCAGAGACTATTATCATTCCTACGAAAGCATCCGTGTGTGTCCCAGCCCTGACTCCTGGCATCCTAGGTGGAAAAATGAAGGGTTCTGTATTGTGGTGATGCATTTTGAGTCACCTCTGCAGACTGTGAGGCAGGTGAAGAGGGATGCTTCTTGTTATTAGTTTCCTGAGGCTGCTCTGGAAAAAAATGGGGCACAGCAGAGGCTCAGAGACAGAAATGCTCTTCCTTACGTGCTAGATGCCCTGACATCAAGGTGTCAGACAGCTTGATTTCTTCTGACTTGTAGCTAGCAGCCTCTCTATGCTGTATCATGTGTTCCTTTTTCTGTGTCTCTCCTATCTTCCTCTATATCCCAGTTTCCTTCCACAAGGTGGGTCAAAGACATGGCGAGTCTTTGTAGCCATTTTAACCCAGTAGCCTCATTTTAACCCAATCACTTCTTTAAAGGCCACACCTTGCCTTAATTTGAGGCACTGGGAGTCAAATCTTCAACATATGAATGTTGAAAGCATATGGTACAGCCCCCAACAGCTGCTGTGATTGGCTGGTTTTAGGGGGAGTTTATTTCTTCTAACATGTACTTCCTCTACAGAGCCTACTGTTTGTAGCTTGGATGGGGTGCTCCTAGCTAATACCTTTGGAGAGTATATTAAAATCTCTGTAGAATATTTTCCCAAGTATTTCCCAGAGCAAACAGTTTCCTATCCTCTAGAAATATGAAGATTTGAGGGGATAGGGAGGTGGCTCACCCAGTAAGGTGCCCATCTGCAAGCTTGAGGACATGAGTTTAGTCTTCGGTATCTGCACTAAAATCTGAGCACGGTGACAGATGCCTATCATCCCATTTACAACAAAAATATCTACTTTTAAAAGGTCTATTTTATAGTTTTAAGCTACATGTGTGTGTGTCTATTTATAAGTGTGTCAGTGTGCACACTCACATGAGTGTGATGTGCACGGACCCAGCGATATCGGATCCCCCTAAAGCTGGAGATAGAAGTGTTTGTGAGATACTCAGTGTGAATGCTAGGAGCCAAACTCTGCAAGAGGAGTATACATTCTTAACCACTAAGCCATCTCCCTAGTCCGCAAATCAAAAAATAAGACAACTACATCTTTTTTTTTTTTTTTTTTTTATGACCAGGTTGGAGGAAGACAACTCTAGATAGATCTCTAGATCACGAGATTAATGTGGTAGATTTTTCTTTTTCACCTTGAGCTGTACTTCACTTCCCAGACTATTTTGGAGTTAGCGTGTGGCCATAGTTGTTAGAGGCCAATATCTATTCTCTTTCAAAAATACTTATTACATTAATACGTCGACTTATTTGTGTGTGTCTGTATACGTGTGTGCCAAGGTGTGTACATGGAAGTCGGAAGATAACTTTCTAGAGCTGATCCTCCCCTTCTACCGTGTGGGTCCTAAAGATTATCAGGCTTGGTGACAATCACCTTAATCCTCAGAGCCACTTCACTGGCTCTCTTTCTAGTTCTGTTGTTGTTGTTGTTGCTGCTGCCTTTGACATCATGACTTTCATTCTGTAGGCACCAGCCAGCAGAATATGCATTCCAATCAGAGCAGCAGAGCACCCTGGAGAATAGAGAGGATACTTGACAAGGCCATTAGCACATTCTTTAGGCTTGTAGCATGTGACCATCTCAAGAGCAGTCTCCTTGATCTCTGAGTAGCTTCAGCCTCCCACCCCAAGAACCCCAAGATGGGATGGATGTCAGTGTTGACTATTTGCTGGGCTAGCCTGACTTAGGCTGTAATCCCTTGCTGGGTTCTGGTCAGCTCCCAGGATGCAGTTTGAGCCCTCTTGTCCTTTCATGTCTCTGTTGGTATTGATTCATTGAATTTCTGGTTTAGTTTCTGTTTCTAGTTTGTTTCTGCCTCATGTAGTTACACTGCTTTCTAGGAACTTGGAAAATTTCCCTAGAAGTGTAGGTGCTAGAATTCCACCCTTTAGGAAGAGGCCTAAGTCACTTACCATGATCCAGCTTGCCATGCACTCTGCTTTCCTGGCCCAACCACTCTTCAAGATGTGTGTCTTTAGTCAAGACTAGTAATGACCTGGGCCTGGTACAAAGTGTCTTGTCCCATCTCTGTGATCCTGTGTCTTTGTGTGTGAGCATATGTTGGTTAGCAAAAGCTTGTGGAAGATTCTGGGCTGGGCTGTGAAAGATGTTCAAAATTTGAGCAATTGGTGAAGAGTTCATGTAAATTTTCATGAGGGGACACAATGGCAGAAGGGAATAGTTCTTCTACCCAAGTCTGGATTGGTGAGGCAATGAGCTTCTTGTGGTTACTGACAGGAACATAGGAATTCTGGCAACTATGTCTCCTTTACCCAGCAGAGATGATGACTCACGAAAATCATATCCCTGGGGTTTCCTGCACAACTTGTAGGCAGATCTACCAAAGATTCCCCCCTACCCCTGCCACGTGATTGTTTATTTCTTATGTGACAGTGAGGAGTGGCTTAGTGAGCCTTGTAAACTTTCTGAGTCTTAGTTTAATGAGTCTTATGAGCCAAGGGAATATTTCAGTCCCTGGGAAGCAGCTATATAATGGAAGGGTGTACTTTCCTCAGTATTGGCCTTTTGGATGGGAAACAGGGTGCACCAGGCTCCTAAAGCCTTCAGGGCCCTTTCCTGTACACTTATACCCACACAGCTATCTTCTGCACAGACTTTGCAAGCTCTAGACCTTGGAGCAGTCCAGGATTTGCTGGGAGTCTGGAGCCAGTTTACCTTCTCATTATAGAGACCTCAGACTGCTGAAGGTTACATTTTTTTCTTCCCTGCCACATTACCCACTCCAGTCTTAGTCAAGGAGCTGTTGGGCAGTCTGTAGGATCAGTTCTATATTCTTTGAGTCAAGTCAAGCTTCAGGGTTTCTCTGCCCTCTCAGGACACTGCTCCTTCTCTTTTTTCCTATATGGGAAGCTACAATCTGTATTGATTTTTCCTTTCAGCTCAGTTTCCTCAGTGAATTGTCTACCTACACATCTTCATCTCAGGGCCTCTGGAGGCTCACTTGAAGTGGCAGGGGTGTGTTTTGAATATGAAAGGTCCTCCACAGCTCATATGAGTGTACAGTCTCCAGCTGGAGGCTCTGCCTGGGGAGGAAGTTGTGAGATAGGGCCTAGCTGGAGGAAGCGGGTTATTGTGGGGAGGATGAGCCTTGAGGTTATTAGCCATGCCCTGTTTTCAGCCTCCAGTTCCGGCTTTGCTAAAATGTCACACAGTTTATACCCTCCATGGAATGAAGGACACTAATCCCTCAAACTCTGGGTCCATTTAAGCTTCTCCATTCTGTAGCTTCTTGTGTATTTGGTCTCGGGAATGAGAAGAAAAGTAACTGATACAAATGGGGGTCCTTAAGGGTTCATTTTAATTGTAGCAAAGGAAGGTAAGTCTATTATGACTCTGAATACCAGCAGGCATGGTGTTTGTGGAAAACAATCTGAAGGGATGCTCTTCGCAGTTCCTGAGCTGAGCATTATCCTGTGAGTGAGGGGATCGATGCATAAGTTAAATGGGGTGGGAGATGGAGCACTAAGCTAGCTGGCTAGGAAGCCATTTCAACGACCTTGAGTAGGTGGTTTTAGGGAATGACAGCCGAAGTGAGGGTCACATGACAGCAGATTCGTGAGGCTGTGCTTGTGCATGGGAAACCATTACTCACACTGAGTGTGGGAGAGAAGAACCTGCTCTCGTTGGTTCCGGATCTCCAAGTTGACAATCTGTAAAAGCTGGAGGTACAGAGAGAACTCTGAGAAAGCCGGAGGTACAGAGGGGCGGCTGATTTAAAAGGGAGCCTTCGATTTCTGGTCGCAATCTGCCACGCCACAGCGTCTGTTCTGCCCTGAATGTACATCCCCACCCCCGCCCCCTCGCGTTCTTCTCAATTTATCTTTCAGGAGCAGATCAGCCTTCCCAAGTCATCATGTCACATAATTCTTAGATCATTGTGGCTTAATTGCTATTTGATCATGTTCAGCCTCAGCCCTTGAACATCAAGGGAGAATTTACAGGAAGAAAAAAGAGATTTCCTCAGCACGGTGACACGGAGGCCCCCAGAGCTGCACACTGAGTCCCTTTGTACACAGGTTCTTAGCGGCACCGCACTGCATTTAGATAACACCTGCCGCCAACAAAGCCCCGAGCTGAGAGTCTTGCCGCTGAAGGATATAGAGCGTTTGACAGGAAGGCTGAGTTCACTGTCACTTCAGACATCAGCCGTGCCCTCCTTTACTACTCTGAGATACACTAATGATTCTGCAGAAGCAGCCTGGGAGAGTTTCAGGCCTAGGAATTCTGAACAACGGAGATACAATATAACCCATGTATCACTCAGATCACTTTCCTGCAGGCACGGTGCTCAGCTTTTGCCTGCCAGTGTTATCTCAGGTTGTATTTTGTTTGAGATAATAAGCCTTTGTGCTCGGAACAGACACACATTCAAAGGCGCTCACTTAATTTAAAAACAAGTTAAATGTACTGTTGTGGAGCAGATTGCTGTGTGCTTCTTGGGGGTCTGGGGTTTATTGCTTTCTGAAGATGCGCGTGTCTTGTGTAGATGACATGAGCTGCTGTAGCAGCAGTAGCCAGTGAGCAGTCCACAGAGTGTTAGCGACTGGCTGCTCTGACAAAAATCTGAAACAACACGAGGGAGGAAAGATGGTTCTAGGGAGTTCAGCTCACTGGTACTTGGCCAGGTATTATGGTGGTTGGAATGTGTAACTGGAGCTGTTCACTTCATTGCAGACGGGAAGCAGAGAATTCTATAGGAAGGGAATAGTGATAATATGCCCTCGAGGACCTGTCTACAGTGACTATGTCCTCCAGCTATGGTCCCACCCTCTAAAGTTCCTATAACCTCCTCATAGGAACAAGTACCGAAAACATGATCATGGAGAAAAAAGTACTGAAAACATGATCATGGGGAGGGAGAATTTCATATTCAAACAGTATAAGGAACAAATTTTGTACTTGTTAAACACAGAACAATACACTAAATACTACACGGAACTACACATTAACTAAAGTAGTTTAATCATTCATTCAAAAATTATCATTATGATGGGGATGATAATTTTGATGATAGTGTGTGCACATGTGTGGACATGCATGTGAGTGTATATATGTGTATGGGTGCATGCATATATGTGCATGTGTATGCATGTGTGTGCATGTGTTTGCATGTGTGTGTGTGGGTGCATGCATGTGTATAAATGTGTGTAAGTATATGTGTGTTTGTGTGTTCGTGCATGTGCATGCATGTGCACATGTATGTGCTGTGTGCATGTATATATATGCATGTGTGTACATGTGTGCACATGTGTACGTGTGTGTGTGTGTGTGTGTGTGTACAAGCATACCAAAACATGCATATGGAGGTCAGAAGACAGCCTTCGGAAATCTGATCTCTCCTTCTACCATGGGCCCTGTAGATGGACTTCTTAGATTATCAGGGCTGAGTAGCACTTCTACCCACTGAGCCATCTCTCCAGGCCTAGTCACTCACTCATCAGAGCACTTGAAGTCTGCTGAGCACCTAACACTGTGGATACCCAAGAGAGTATGGAAAGATATAGCCTCTATCACAGAGTGACTTACAGGCTAGTTGGGGATACAGAGGCCTCAAACAGAGGATTTAGTACAATGTATTGGGGGACAAAGGTCTTGGCAGGCTGTGGAGGAAGGGAGAGTAGTTCCGGAATGCAGAAAGCCCATTCAGTTCAGAAAGCCCAATCCAGCTGCATGTTTACCTGGACACCACACTTTACATCTAAAGAAGATCATGCAAAATGGTAAATGTAACATCACCATACAAACCTGAGACTACCAAGAGAACTGAAAAGACATTCATATGAAAACCTGCATAGTTGTGTCCATAGCAATATTATTCACAAAAGCCAAAAGATAGAAACAACCCAAGTATCATCAGCTGATGGGTAGAGAAACCAAATGTGATATCCGTGCAGAATATTATTCCCAACAAAACAAAGAAAGAACTATACTGTGATGGGGATGGGCTCTGGAAACATTACATGAAGTGAAAATAGTCAGCCATATTCTATATGACTCTATTTATATTAAGTTCCCAGAATAAACAAATACACAGAGATAGAACATATATTGATGGTACCTAAATGATAGGGGAAGAGGGGACAAGGAGTAATTTCTAATGGGTACAGTGTTTCCTTCAAAGATGGTGGAGATGTGCTAGACAGGCATTGTACATTAGAAATTTGAATATAAAGATTGGGTTCCTGTTCTCAAGATCCTATACTCATGGATCCAAAATATTTAATTGTAACTAATGAAAGTCTGAGTACACAAGTCTGTACAGAGATGAGATTTCTTCCAAAGCATCAGAAACCAGCCAGGAAGCCAGCAAACTGACTACAGAGATACAGTCCAGGAAGGCAGCCTACTCTACAGCAGGGAGCCCAGGAGGATATCACTGTCTAACGCAGCTATCTAAGGAAGCGACCTCCTGTCTAAGGTGGCTAGCTGATACTGTCACACTACAGAACTCCAGTCAGTTCATGTTTTGCCACTCTCAGCCCATGAACTAGCCTGCTGTAAGTTAAAGTAAAACCTTTTCTTTGATTTGTTTTTGTTACTAATGAAAAAAGTAACTGCTACAGCACCCTATCTACAGCTTCATGGGGCCGTCTAGAAACTGACAGTGGTGAAGGTCAGAAATCCTACCATCCTGGCAGTACTAGCATGGGGATCAAAATCAACACAAATAAAGAGAGGTGGTGGTCATGCACCTGAGCTGTGGTCTGTGATTGACATGGTAGACTACAAGTATGACCATATTTAAGACATGAGGTGGGGACAGAGGAGAAAGTAGGGGAGGTAGATCAGTTGTCCGGTTATCTAGTTGTCCATATGACGGTGTCAACACAACCTGTCATTTTACATTTGAGAACAGCTTTCTTTGCCCTCCCTGTCTTGTTTTCCTATTATAGATTTTGTAGCTGTTCTTTGTGTCAGGATTTTATGTGTGTAAACTGGGTGAGAAGTTAGACTCCCCTTGGGAAATACATGGAGTAGGAGTTGAAATGATGAGTAGGCTGGGAAATATTAAATCTTTATTATATAAATTCTTGTTGCTGTTTATGTTTCTGGCTTTAAAGAAAAGAGAGCTAGAACATATTTCTTCTCGGGCAGAAATGTTTCAGAACAAGTGAGATTAGGGAGAAGAACATACTGGCAATATATGTGAGTTACAAAATGTGACCTGATTAGGAGTATTTACTGGATCAGCAGCAACAAAGATGAACTGGTCCTGGTTTATGTGAAGGACCCACACTCATTACTCCTGCTATTTTGCCATCAGCTCTAGCAGAGTCTTTGGTGCCTGCTCTTAGGAGACAGAGAAGGCAGAGGGATGATTCTTAAAATTCTTGATGCTGGATACTGGGGGTGAGGCAGATGGAGGCCAGTATACCTGGCTGGAACTTAAGGTGTAGCTTGTCAGTTCTTCAAGGATTGTGTGATTGCTGTCAAACTTCAACCTGTAGCAAAACCCTGGGGATGGAGGTGGCAGAAGTTAGCTTTGTAAATGAATGTCCAGGTGGCAAGAGGCCTTGAACTTCTGGCTTCTCAATGAGAATCCAGGTGAGAGGGTAATTTCATGACTTAGTCCAGTGTAGAAGGGCATAACTTTGGGACTGGGGAGAGAGCACAGTTGGTAAAATGCTTGCTTTGCAAAAATAAAGACCTGAGTTTGGATGCACAGCATTCAAGTAAGAAGATGAGTCCCATGTGCCTTAATTCCAGTGCTGGGGAGTTAAGATAAGAGAATCCCTGGAGCTTGCTCACCAGTCACTCTAGCCAGTTGCTGAACTCTAGGTTTAGTGACTCTGTCTCAAATACTACATTAGCTAAGCAATTGAGGAAGACACCTGACATTGAGTTCTGGCTTCCACCCACATGCACATGCATATGTGTATACTCACACATAAATACATGTGAACACATGTGCACATGTACATGTAAACACACACACACACACACACACACACACACACACACACACACCCCTCTTATGGCTCTATTTTGAAACTAGGGAAAATTGAAGAGGAGAGTAGACAGAAATATCCCTTAAAGATGTCTATACCCTGATTCCTGAAGTGAGTGTGCTTTACGACTTCGTGAAAGAGTTTTCATATGGGACAAAGTATCTTTTTGTTTGTTTGTTTGCTTACTCAATTGCTTGTTTGCTTGCTTGTTTTAAGGCAGGGTTTCTCTGGGTAGCTTGGGCTATCCTGAAACTAGCTCTGTTGACTAGGACAAATGCAAAGGGTAGAAAAGGCCTCAAGGGGATGTTATTGGCTTGAAGATTGAGAGGAGACAAGAATACATATAGTCCCAGGTAGCCAAGATTCCAGGAAATGATGACAGTCACCATGAAGAATAGAATTCTGCCACAGCATTTATGAACCAGGAAGTAGATTCTTCTCTAGAGCCTTCCTGTAAGGGACTAGGAAGGCCAACCACTTGATTTTATCTCTTTGCTACCTGGAGCAGTGATATTGTTGAACTAGAGTTTTGACCTGTAGACCTAGGGACAGATAACATGGTGCCACTGGTTACAGCAGCAATAGGAGACAAATAGAGGGGATAGAGCCATGGATCTGTCTCTGAGCTCTGCTAAATTCTCAGCCTTGATGGCAGAAGCTGAGAGTAGGAGACACTATAATTCAGGACTGAATCTATGGGCAGGGAACCAATCTCATACCAGAGGCAGAGGCAGCAGAACAAAACAGGAGATGCTATCTCCATTTTCCAAGGCTTCCCCTGTCTTCCCGCCTTGAACCTTGTAGATGACAGAATGTCTTCACAGTGTGGACACTGCATTTGTCCTTGATGACAATTCTCTTGTGTCTAATTCTCTTGCAATATTCTTCCAGAAGACCAGTTTGTGAGAAGAAATATCAGATCAAGGTAGAAAGGGTTCATCCAACCACCTCCAGATTCCTGGGTAGACTATTTAGCAATAGAAGAGGTGTTCCCTGCTAAAATAGTGCTGCAAAGTCACCCAAATGCCTTTTCTAAGGAGAAGAGCTCCTGAGGTTTGTATTGTTTTCAATTGAAAGATAATTATGATTGAAATGACAGCCAAGAAGATAAAGACTTTCCATTTCCATCTCCTTTGGGGAAACCAGTGTGAAGCCTGTTTTGGTTGTGGCTGCAGAATGGAAAACCAGTTTAAACTTGCTAAAGATGGCTGGTGCGTGTAGTGTTTTCCAGAGCCTTCCTAGTGAACATAGTTCTAAAACAGTCTGCTGCCACCACCACAGAGGTTTTACTGGGGACCAGGATTCTGTCCTGACTCATGCTGATCATTTTCCTCAAGCATCTCTAGTGTCTTTTCTTCAATTACCTGTACAGAACAAAGGCTGTCACCTCCCAAGAGGACTGTGGAGGGGTCTAGGAGGTGTAGTTCTTAATGTATCCTCTCAGATTCTTGGGTTTTACTGAGTGGCCATTCCTACCTTGGCAAGTGTGAGCCATTCTCAGGATATGGGATACTCTATTGAAGGCCTTCTCAATGTTGTTCAATCTGTTTTGTTTCTGGATAATTCAGAGTATTTATCACGTATTTGTGATATTTGAAATTTCTATGCACTGGGTAGTCATTCTCTTCATATAATTCAATGCTATGACAAGGTCTTATTTGCCTAAAAATATCACCTTTGATCATCCTCAGCCTATCCTGAAACTTTGACCTTTTAGTATAACATTTTGTGGTGTGTGTGTGTGTGTGTGTGTGTGTGTGTGTGTGTGTGTGTGTGTGTATGAGGGTATGCATGTGTTTTCATAGGTTTGTGTGGAGGTACATGTCATGAAAGCAAAGAACAGACTGAACTCAGAGCTCTCCTTGTTAAAAAAAAAAGTGGACCACAAAACACAAAACAAGGTAGTTCATAACTTCATGGGCAGAGAATAACAAGTCATGGCAAAGGGCAAGAATATCCACCAAAGTAGTCTGTTATGATTATTAGACAAAAAACAGAGGACCTGAGATTACTGTACCTGGAATCCCTAGTCCCTGTTGCTTGTTGGGCTCATGGGGACAGATGTGGGTCCAGGTGGGGCACCTTCAGTGGAAAGGACACAGCAGGCATGAATGCCAGGGTGCAGAGGAGCAGAGAGACCTAAGGGAAATCTCCAGGTCACACGGGAAATGTAACTAAGTCCAGGTATGTGTTTCTTTCCTCCTATTTCCATGTGCTGGTAGAGAGTTAGGGCAGGAAGAGTATTGTGCTCCTGTACGTGTGTGTGTGTGTGTGTGTGTGTGTGTGTGTGTGTGTGTGTGTGTGTGTGTAAATGTATTGAGCTTTTAGGGCCTATTACATGGATGTTTGGAAACTATACACATCTACTTTGAAGATACCTTTGTATTTCATTTGTACTTCCATTTACAATTGTATTGCAATCGTTCCATCTTACTCATACAAAGCTCTCTACATTCTCTTTAAATATAGTTTTAAACTTGTTCCTTTAGACTGTCATACATGTATCCAATATATTTTGATCACATCCAGCTTCCCAGCCCTTTCTGGACTTCCTCCATGTCCTTCTTCCAGTTTTTAGTTCTCTCTTTTAAAAAACAATCCACTGAGTCCATGTGCTTCCTGTATGCACATGGGTGTGAGGACATCCAGAAGAGCATGACCACACTCCTTCAGAGTGAACATTTTCTCTTCCCAGCTGTCATTATCTAGCTCCTCAGTTAGGAGGAGCCTCATGAGCCCTCCCTTCATGCATACTGGAATGTAGATTGGCTTGATCTAACAGTTCTTGTGCAGGCAGCCATAGGTGAGTTTGTGAGTACACTGGCCATGCTGTGTCCAAAGAGACTGTTTCAGAGAGTCCTCCTCACTCGTTAGCTCCTATAATCTTTTCACTCCCTCTTCCGTATGTGCTCCGAGCCTTGAATATGTGATGTTGTCAGTTTTAAGGGTGAGCACCTGACACAACAGCCACTTGTCACCCGCTCTTTAACCACGTATGAGTCACAATACGAACCACTGTGTGCTGCAGGGAGAGGCTTCTCTGATGAGGTCTGAGACTGCACTACTTTATGAGAATAAAGATAAGTATTTAGAAGGCATGCTGATTCTTTGTCTAAAATAATGCTAGCGGTTTCTCTCGTAGGGCCTATCGCCTCTTCGCCCACTGGTTCTTGGCCAGTTTTATAGTACTAACTATGATTTCCATCCTGTAGAGTGTGCCTTAAATTTAATCAGAAGGCAGTTGGTTACTCCCATTACAATTGTGCTGTACCGATGAGCATATCTCCTCAGGGTGGTTATTACCGTAGTTCAGACTCTCAGTTGGGAAAACCCAATGAATTCTTGCTAGCCTCTTTATTTTTGATTAAAGACTATATTTCAAAAGATTTGTATTAAAACTGTTATCTTTAAAATTTGCTCTAAAATGGCTTCTTTTTACAAATGTACTCGTCATACCATTGAACATTTTCAAAGCTTTTATTTAAAAATAAGCATTTCGGGGACTAGAGAGATGACTCAGTGGTTAAGGGCACTGGCTGTTCTTCCAGAGGTCCTGAGGTCAATTCCCAGCAACCACATGGTGGCTCACAACCATCTGTAATGGGATCTGATGCCCTCTCTGGCATGTAGGTATACACGTAGACAGAGTACTCATAGACATAACAATGAATGAATCTTTAAAAAAATAATCATTTCAAGTTTTAAAGTAATTCTGAAATATAAAATTAGTGACTAATAGTGTGATGGTTAATCATCACTGTCAATTTGACTGAATTAAGACTCAGGTGAAAACATAATTCTGGATGTGTCTGTGTGCCAAGGATCAGCCTCAGCTTGGAATAAAGTCCTGAAGAAGGGGTGTATGGGAGTGACAGAAAAACAACCCAAAGTCAATGACAGAATGCAAGCTGACAGCTCTGTAGTCTGCTTGAGACAGCTCTCTGCTCAAGAGAGATGTCTAGATCAAAATCAGAAAACCTGGTAGAAAAATTCTCAAAAAGCTATGTTTGCTTTCCAAGCAATTCTCTCTAGGTAGCTCTCTCTTGCAGACCACATTCAGTCTTTTATTTACATATTAACTCAGTCCTATACTCCAGGTCCACTTTTGATTATCTCACAAATCAGCATTTTATGACCATAACCCCTTGGTTATTAGGGGGAAAAAAGTACATTTTTCAAAGAAAGCGAATGAATTCAGAGTGCCACCTGCCTTTGTAAGCACAAACGATAAGTTGTCTGGGTGTGATCCCACTCTGAGAGCACCGCTCCCACCATTTCTGAACCTAAACTCTCTCTGTCTCAGGCTGATCTTGAACTCAGAAATCTGCCTGTCTTTGCAAGCACAAACAATAAAATTGGTTGGGTGGAATTTTGCCCTGAGATCACCATTCCCTAAATCTCCTTATCTTCTTCATTGATACCTTTCTGACTAAGCTGAATCATTAGTGCAGCTTCCTCTGTTCTTTTAGGTCCGTGAAGTCCCTTATACAATTTATATTGCATCTTTATATTTTGGACAATTGAGAAATCCAGCAAAAGACAGCTCTTACACTGATTTATATAATTTAGAACTCGTGTCTTCAGAGCTTTTTCCTCACAGTTTTAAGGGCTGTCCTGAAGGTCTCAGCACCATAGAGACACATTCTTGCTTCCCAGAATTGTGCTGTTTTTGATTGCTATGGAGTCATTAAACTTGGCAGAAAAGACCTTCCTTTGAAGAAGGAACATAAAATAAAATATATGCATTATTATACAAACAAGCCCTGTGCCTACAGCAACTGTCAACACTTGTGAAGGCCCATGTCCTGCTGGACCTGTTCTACAGGCAGGAGCCACGTCATACCCATCCCTTCCTCAGCCATGCAAGACTTGATATCTGTGAGTATGCTTCCAGCAAGATTTAGCTGAGGAGCTGAGGAGGGAGTGGCTACCCTGACTGTGATTGCTACTGACCTATTGCTGGGGTCCTGGACTGAATAAACTGAAGAAAGTAAGCTAAGCACAGACATTCATCTCTGTGCTTATTGACTACAGGTACAATGTGAGTATCTGTCTCAGATTCTTGCTGCTGAAACTTCCCTGACGTGATGGGTTGCCCCTCACAGTGTGAGCCTAGATATCTTCCTTAGGTCCTTCAGGTACTTGTTTATAGCAGCAAATAAAGTAATTAACACAAACAGTAAATAGAACATGCTTTGCTTTCTAGTGTTAGATGCTGAGTAGAGAGTTTCCTTAGAAGAAAGGTAGTAAAACTTGGAATCCTTGTGTGTCTGAGTTCAAATGTCATGAGTTTGAGTAAGGGTTATCTATCATGTAGTAAAAAAAAAATAATAAAGGTGTGTTTTCTTGGCATGAAATTGGGAAGTGCATGGCTGGATGCATCAGTTTAGCCACTGGAGACTGTCCTGAAGGACGCTTACTGTTTTCTCAGGTGTGGTGCTTGGTAAGATTGCACCAAGCTGCTCACAAAGTGTTCGACATCCCATCTAAACCTCCACCCATGGACAGGAGGACCTCTTTCCCACCATTGTCAACCTTCGCAAGCATTTCCAGTTTGATGGGCAAAGGATTTCCATGTTGTGTTTATATGCATTTCCTTGGTGAGCGCCAAAAATGCATTTGTTTCAGGTTTGAACACTGTTCATCTGATGCCCTCTGTGAATTGTTCGGTTGTAAATTTTGCCCAGTTTTCTAAAGTAGTTAAAGTATAAATGATAGAAAGCGAAGAACATCTGAAAGATAAATAAGCGCAGATATCCATAATGCATAAAGGGTACACGGAAGTCGTAAATACTGTGTCATTAAATCACAGCTTGTGCATTGAAAAAGCAAGCACAGCAGAAGTGTGCAAACCACGAGTTTTTACAAAGTGTGTGCTGGGAAAAAAAACCACCCACATGGACAAACTGTCACTAGCCTCCCAGAAGCTGCCTCCTGTTTCCCCTCCTAGTCCTGTTAACCCTTTCAGAACCAAGAAAATCTGTCAATTGGAATTCTGCACAACTAATTAGCTGGCTTAGTTTTGAACTTCATATTGTAAATCAGTGTGCTGTGCCCAGATCAGAGCCCTTCCTCATCACTTTCACATAATACCTGACAAAAGCAACTTAAGAAAGGAGGGTTGGTTCTATTTCATCACATGTTCAAAGGCACAATCATCCATCATGGAGAAGACATGATGGTATCACATGGCATCTACAATCAGGACATGAGTGCTCTGGCTTACCTCACTTTGTTATTTCAATTCACTTCAGAGATGCCAGGAAGTCTGTTTTAATCCCAGTGACTTTAAAATCCCACCAAATCGACAAGATTAACTATAATAGTTAATGATTTGTTTGACTGTGGTGAGGATTAAAACCTCTGCACACCGCTGGAGAGATGGCTCAGTGGTTAAGAGCACTGACTGCTCTTTCAGAGGTCCTGAGTTCAAATCCCAGCAACCACATAGTGGCTCGAAACCATCTGTAATGAGATCTGATGCCCTCTTCTGGTGTGTCTGAAGACGGCTACAGTGTACTCATACATGAAATAAATAAATCTTAAAAAATGCTTTGTTTAAAACCTCCTCACACAACAAATGATATGAAATGTGTTTTCTGTTTACAGAGAAGCAAGAAGGGACAGCATAAATTATGAATTTGTCAGCTGGATCCCAAGAGTCAGGGAAGCTACCTCACCTATCCATGTACAACTTGCCTTACATCTCAAGGATCCGTTATACAGCTCACTTGGATTTTATGATGAACCAAAGGGTTGAAGGACATTTTATTTCTAGAGTGGAGCCCTGGCTGTTATGGACAGCTCCCCATCCCAGGATGCTACACTACCAGTATGACCTGTCGCTATTCTCGAGATCTCTTAGTAAGGAAGGGAATTAGTTGGGTTGTTCTAACATCTTTGGAACATTGTCTTGCAAATGAAAATGGGTGACATGGTTTGGTTTCTTTTGCCCAACATTAGTTGTTGACATTCAATTGTATCAAGATTTTGAAGTAAGCTTAATAATTATACTTCTAATAGGACCTAAATGAAGAGATGATAAATTCTTCATTTATCTTTTAAAAGTATATACACAATCTTTTCTAAATGTTGGGAAATTTTATGTTTTGTTTTTCTCTTTGACTTGGATTTCTATTCTATTCCTACCATAGCATTTTTACCCTGCAAGTACAATAACATTTTATGCTTTTATTGCCTCTGTTATATTGTTTTCAACAAGGTTATGAGCATTGATTGAAAATCTTCCTTTGTTTCCTATAAATACCATGCTTTTGCTGACAACAAAGTGTATTCTCTATTTACTTATAACTTAAGATAGATCATAATTGACCAATATGACAATATGTTAAAGACTTATATAATTATTAAACTTAAAAATCAAGTTTATCAGAATTATTTTTTAATAGTTCTGGTAGGTGAAACCCTAGCCCCTTAAAGTTGGCCATGTCTTAATGTTCAGAACCTGTGGATATGTTAGGTTACATAATAATTAAGGCTTTAGAATCTAAATTTTAGACAGAATGAATTGCTAGTCATTTGACTTTGAGGCAAAGTTCAAATGAATATATATCATGATTGCAATCTTGGTAAATGGAAAAGACAAAACCAGAAAGATGACTGAATAAGGACCAGGGGTAATGATACTGGGTTTGAAGGTGAAGGGACTGGTCTAGAATTTAAGTGATATGTGCAGTTCCTAGAACTTATAATTGGGAAGGCAAGGAAACAGACATCCCACTCCTCAGATATAGCCACAGTCTTCTTTTGCTTATTTTAAAATTGGAGCCAGGGTCTCATTTTGTAACCTTGAACTTCTAATTTTCTTACTTTCCAGCTAGCTGGTATTGTAGGCATGCATCATTGTGCCCAGTTTGTCCACTAATTTTGATTGATTCTTGTCCATTATTTTGATGTTCCTGACACATTATTTAAAGATATTTGGAATGAAGTTTACATATGAATCTCTTTTGTGCATGACAATGAAGTTCTAATATATACTGCACCATGGATGATGTAATGACAACATTGAAGACATGATGAATGATATAATTGAAAAAACAATGATGCAATTGAAGACATGATGGTAAGTGAAATTAACCATGCAGAAGGTAAATGCTGTGTAACTTCACTTAGATGATCTTTCTAGTACATGAAAGTTTGTAGGGACAGGAAAAAGATCAAAGGTTACCAGAAGTTCAGGGGAGAAAATGTGCAAGTTGTTTAATGTGCACAGTTTCAGATTGGAGATGTGTGGTGCTGTTGGCCACATAATACAAATGTTCTTAGTTCCACAGAAAGGTCTGCTTGAAAAGAGTTAAGTTAGTGAATTTCATGTTACATGCATACATATATACATACACACATGTATACACACATATATACACACACACTGAGACAGGGAGTGGTGGGAGAGTGTGTGTATACATGTGTAAGGAGGCCCGAGATTGATGATGTTGGGTGTCTTCCTCAGTTGCATTTCATCTTACATCTTAGAGCAGACTTTCACTGGATTTGGAGCTCACTGGCTGGACTAGCTGTCCAGCAAGTTCAAGGATCCGTCTGTCCCTGTCTTCCCAATTCTGGAATGTGTGCTATCATACCCAGCTTTTACACTGGTGCTGGGGATTTGAACTCAAGTCCTCATGCTTGCCCAGCATACATTCATAGACTGAACCATCTCCCTAGACCAACATATATATGTGTATTTTGTTCTATGTATTCTATATAGTGTAACACAAAATAATAGCACAATATACTAGGAACATCTACATTTTGAATTACGTGTTCATTGACTTCTGTCACAATATAGTTGAAAAAACAGATGATGGAGAACAACAGTAGGCTCAAATGGGGAGTTCTGTGGGATCTCTCCATGCTCCTTTTGCCTAACCTACTGATGAGGCTCTGTCACAAGATGACTGAAACCATGACTAGCTGTTGCTTTAGGCAGCTCATCTTTCCTGAGTTTGAACAATTTTGAGGTTAAGAGCTGGCATATCCAGGATAGCATCCCTGAATGAGCAGCTACTACTCTAGCCAGCCCAGCTGCACTTAGCCTCTCCATCGGTTTCCCATCTTGTCAGGTGACACCTGCTTTATGTGGTTTCCACTGCCTGCATTCCTTCTAGACTCTAAAAATATTCATGGAACATAAATAAAGAGCCCAGGCCTGGGGCTTAAGAGAGAGCTCATTATTTACTGCTATACAGTGTGATTCTGCACACCTTCGGGGCTGAGGGCTAGTGTTTGCTTTGGCGGCCTGATTAAGAGCTGCTTCTTCATGATCATAAAAATGAGTTGAAATCATCGCCTGTGATCCAGCCTGTGGCTACCAGCTGCAATCTATCCTTTTACATTATGTATGATTCTCTGTTGCTCAGACTGGAGGAAGACAGTGCACAACTCCGTTTGTAATTTCCAGTGTTGTGCTAAGGTTTTGCCAACTGCTACTCATATTAATAGAGATACTGCTTACACATTTATGTCTTAGTCTCTGCTTCACGGAGATGCCACAAGTATCTGCTTACTTAGGACTGGTGAAGAGAATTTGCAGCTTCCTTGAAGGCCGTGTGAGCTATGGCATTGGTGACTTGGTAACACTGCCTACTGTCACTAAAAGGCAGATGTGCAGAGGTGTCTTTGTTCATACATCTGTCAGGCTATTTTGCACTGTCACACTTCTCTGAGCCCCCTGCTCTACTTAAAGCACTTGAGAGTTGGCATGGGTGAACATAAGCATGAGGACCAGACTTCTAAACTCTACCCTGAAATGTACACCTGGCAGTAGACAATGGTCTCTCATCCTATCTTTCTATTCTTCCTCTCCTCTGTTTATCTTTCTGCTTCCAATATTGTTTTTTCTCTCTCTTTGTTGGCCTATATGTATTAATTTTCAAAAGTGCAAAGAGTAGAAAGCCTTAGGAGAGTAAGGTTGGGGGTGGAGTGAGAGCAAACGAAGGAAGTTAGAGGACAGGTCACTGCACTTATCCACAGGACCCAGTTTTACTTGGTTCTTCACCACCCCCACCTCACCACAGTCAAATAGTTTTGTTGAAACATCTGTTCCATGTTGTTCCAGAGTCAGAACCCTTCAGCACTACCAAGGTATACTCATGCGTACACAAGGCAGGTTTCTTCCCATGTGCTCTACCACGGAGGGGTGCAGACATGACACAGTAATTTGCATAAATACACAAGCAATGGTTCCTAACACAGGAATCTGAGGGAAGGTGGGTAGGAGAGGTACTTACTAAATCACTTGATAAATTCTATAGAAGAAGACAGTATTCCAACCTTCTATCCCACCCATCCACCTCAGGACATCCTTGAGATCCATCTGACTTTCTGCCTCCTATTCTTATAGGTCCCATTTTATTTCCACATCAATCTTTCCTTGTTTTCCTCTTCAACCATATCTCTTCCTTCCCCTTCCTCCTCCTCTCACTCTCCTTTCCTCCTTTTCTTCCTTTCCTTCCTCCTCCCCTCCCTACCTTCCATCCACCCATCCTACATTTCCTGCTTACAGTGTGGCAGGCTTTTATGGTCCTGGGATAAAAAAAAAAGAGAGAGAACTACCTATTTCAGCATCAAGACTTGAGGACATTGTTCCTCAGAACAGACCACTTTAGGAAGCAGGGACTAGAAGGTAATGTGATGGCTATTTTTGGTTGTTAATTTGACTACATCTAGAATGAACTAAAACTCAAAAATAGAGGCCACACCTATGAAGGATTAGGATCTGCCTAATTTAAAGTGGGAAGTTCTATTTCTGATTCAGATTTTTGAGGTGGGAAGACACATGTAATCCAGATCTTTTTTTTTTTTTTTTTATTATTATTAACTTGAGTATTTCTTATATACATTTCAAATGTTATTCCTTTCCCTGGTTTCGGGCAATCATCCCCTCCCCTCCCCTTCTTATGGGTGTTCCCCCACCCCTCCCCCATTGCTGCCCTCTCCCCAACAGTCTAGTTCACTAGGGGTTCAGTCTTAGCAGGACCAGGCTTCCCCTTCCACTGGTGCTCTTACTAGGATATTCATTGCAACCCCGAGGTCAGAGTCAGGGTCAGTCCATGTATAGTCTTTGGGTAGTGGCTTGGTCCCTGGAAGCTCTGGTTGGTTGGCATTGCTGTACATATGGGGTCTCGAGCTCCTTCAAGCTCTTCCAGTTCTTTCTCTGATTCCTTCAACAGGGGTCCTGTTCTCAGTTCAGTGGTTTCCCTGCTGGCATACGCCTCTGTATTTGCTGTATTCTGGCTGTGTCTCTCATGGCGATCTGCATTCACATTTTGATCATCCGTCTTTGAGTTTCATTTGTTCTAGGCATCTAGGGTAATTCAAGCATTTGGGCTAATGTTACTTATCAATGAGTACATACCATGTATGTCTTTTCTGTGATTAGGTTAGCTCACTCAGGATGATAGTTTCCAGTTCCAACCATTTGCCTACGAATTTCACAAAGCCATTGTTTTTGATAGCTGAGTAATATTCCATTGTGTAGATGTACCACATTTTCTGTATCCATTCCTCTGTTGAAGGGCATCTGGGTTCTTTCCAGCTTCTGGCTATTATAAATAAGGCTGCGATGAACATAGTGGAGCACGTGTCTTTTTTATAGGTTGGGGCATCTTTTGGGTATATGCCCAAGGGAGGTATAGCTGGATCCTCAGGCAGTTCAATGTCCAATTTTCTGAGGAACCTCCAGACTGATTTCCAGAATGGTTGTACCAGTCTGCAACCCCACCAACAATGGAGGAGTGTTCCTCTTTCTCCGCATCCTCGCCAGCATTTGCTGTCACCTGAGTTTTTGATCTTAGCCATTCTCACTGGTGTGAGGTGAAATCTCAGGGTTGTTTTGATTTGCATTTCCCTTATGACTAACGATGTTGAACATTTCTTTAGGTGTTTCTCAGCCATTCGGCATTCCTCAGCTGTGAATTCTCTGTTTAGCTCTGAACCCCATTTTTTAATAGGGTTATTTGCCTCCCTGCTGTCTAACTTCTTCAGTTCTTTGTATATTTTGGATATAAGCCCTCTATCTGTTGTAGGATTGGTAAAGATCTTTTCCCAATCTGTTGGTTGCCGTTTTGTCCTAACCACAGTGTCTTTTGCCTTACAGAAGCTTTGCAGTTTTATGAGATCCCATTTGTCGATTCTTGATCTTAGAGCATAAGCCATGGGTGTTTTGTTCAGGAAATTTTTTCCAGTGCCCATTTGTTCCAAATGCTTCCTAGTTTTTCTTCTATTAGTTTGAGTGTATCTGGTTTGATGTGGAGGTCCTTGATCCACTTGGACTTAAGCTTTGTACAGGGTGATAAGCATGGATCGATCTGCATTCTTCTACATGTTGACCTCCAGTTGAACCAGCACCATTTGCTGAAAATGCTATCTTTTTCCATTGGATGGTTTTGGCTCCTTTGTCAAAATCAAGTGCCCATAGGTGTGTGGATTCATTTCTGGGTCTTCAATTCTGTTCCATTGGTCTATCTGTCTGTCTCTGTACCAATACCATGCAGTTTTTATCACTATTGCTCTGTAATACTGCTTGAGTTCAGGGATAGTGATTCCCCCTGAAGTCCTTTTATTGTTGAGGATAGTTTTAGCTATCCTGGGTTTTTTGTTATTCCAGATGAATTTGCAGATTGTTCTGTCTAACTCTTTGAAGAATTGATTGGTATTTTGATGGGGATTGCATTGAATCTGTAGATCTTTTGGTAGAATGGCCATTTTACTATATTAATCCTGCCAATCCATGAGCATGGGAGATCTTTCCATCTTCTGAGATCTTCTTCAATTTCTTTCTTCAGAGTCTTGAAGTTCTTGTTGTACAAATCTTTTACTTGCTTGGTTAAAGTCACCCCGAGGTACTTTATATTATTTGGATCTATTATTAAGGGTGTCGTTTCCCTAATTTCTTTCTCGGCTTGTTTCTCTTTGGTATAGAGGAAGGCTACTGATTTATTTGAGTTAATTTTATACCCAGCCACTTTGCTGAAGTTGTTTATCAGCTTTAGTAGTTCTCTGGTGGAACTTTTGGGATCACTTAAATATACTATCTTATCATCTGCAAATAGTGATATTTTGACTTCTTCTTTTCGATCTGTATCCCTTGACCTCCTTTTGTTGTCTGATTGCTCTGGCTAGAACTTCAAGAACTATATTGAATAAGTAGGGGAGAGTGGGCAGCCTTGTCTAGTCCCTGATTTTAGTGGGATTGCTTCCAGTTTCTCTCCATTTAGTTTAATGTTGCAACTGGTTTGCTGTATATATTTTTACTATGTTTAGGTATGGGCCTTGAATTCCTATTCTTTCCAGGACTTTTTATCATGAAGGGGTGTTGAATTTTGTCAAATGCTTTCTCAGCATCTAATGAAATGATCATGTGGTTTTGTTCTTTCAGTTTGTTTATATAATGGATCACGTTGATGGTTTTCAGTATATTGAACCATCCTGCATGCCTGGATGAAGCCTACTTGATCATGGTGAATGATTGTTTTGATGTGCTCTTGGATTCGGTTTGCCAGAATTTTATTGAGTATTTTCGCGTCGATATTCATAAGGGAAATTGGTCTGAAGTTCTCTTTCTTTGTTGGGTCTTTTGTGGTTTAGGTATAAGAGTAATTGTGGCTTCATAGAAGGAAAGTGCTCCATCTGTTTCAATTTTGTGGAATAGTTTGGATAATATTGAATACGAGGTCTTCTATGAAGGTCTGATAGAATTCTGCACTAAACCCGTCTGGACCTGGGCTCTTTTTGGTTGGGAGACCTTTAATGACTTCTTCTATTTCCTTAGGAGTTATGGGGTTGTTTAACTGGTTTATCTGTTCCTGATTTAACTTCGGTACCTGGTATCTGTCTAGGAAATTGTCCATTTCCTGCAGATTTTCAAGTTTTGTTGAATATAGGCTTTTATAGTAAGATCTGATGATTTTTTGAATTTCCTCTGAATTTGTAGTTATGTCTCCCTTTTCATTTCTGATTTTGTTAATTTGGACACACTCTCTGTGTCCTCTCGTTAGTCTGGCCAAGGGTTTATCTATCTTGTTGATTTTCTCAAAGAACCAACTTTTGGTTCTGTTGATTCTTTCTATGGTCCTTTTTGTTTCTACTTGGTTGATTTCGGCTCTGAGTTTGATTGTAATCCAGATCTTTAATCCAGATTCAATCTGGGCCATGCCTTCTGCTGGCAGGCTATATAAAGACATGGAAAAAGGAAAGTTTTGCTTTTTGCTGGCTTGTTCTTGCCTTGCTAGCAAGTCCATTCCACCACTGGCATTAGAGCCTACTTCTTCAGGATTCCAGTGTATACTGAAGACCAAGCAAGCTGAGATACATAGCCTCATGAACTGAGCAACTACTGGATTTTTGGACTTTCCATTCAGAGCCAGACATTGTTGGATTAGCTACACCACAACCTGTAAATCATTCCTCTTCTTTTTTCTATGAATACCATGCTCTTACTGACAGCAAAGTATGTTATATTTACTTATAGCCTAAGTTATAAGTAAAAGTTGATCAATGCAACAATATACTAAATATTTATACATGTTAATATATTAAAATATAAATATATATAATTGAATATATTAAATTTATATATTTTCATTCTATAAGTTCTGTTACTCTAAAGAAACCTAACTAATGCAGGTAATAATGACTTGTGAGGCTTATGCACATGAATTCCTTCATTTTATAATATTTTTTGGATGCTCTTGTCTAGGTGATTTAAAAAAAACTTTAGGGATTCAGTACTCTGTGCTTCTTGATTCTTAGAAGAGTTCTTAGGACTCATGGGTACTACCATCCAAGAGGGTGGATCTACAGGTTGGAGTGACTCCTAGATGCCCTTGGAATAGTCATCTGAATCTGTAAATAACTATTTGGTAGCAATGGAGAGTAACCTCTCTTTTAAGATTCTTAGAATTCTGGGGCCGGGTGTGGTTTGTGGTGGTTAGTCAACATTATTACCTTGATTAATTAGATTGAGGAACACACAAGAACTTAGTACAACATTCCTCTCAGTGTGTACTGTTTCTAGAGTGTCTGGATCACAAAGGCTTAGACTAAATCGATACACTAATCTTTTGATGGGTTTCACTTTTCTAATTGTCAACTAAAGGTTCTGGAATGTACTCGCCCATTTCTATTAGCAAGGAAATTGCAGTCACTCTGTGGACTTCATTTTGTTTTCTCCCTTGACTGTGTTAAGTCATTGAACTGGTCAGCAGTTCAATGTTCTTCAATCAGTTCTTTATAAAATTCTTTCATGATTAAAGGATATGATTTCATGATAAGGTGAATTTGGAACATGGCTCCAAGTCTTCCTTCTTTCTCTGAAGTGTATTTGCTCTCACTATAGTATTTCTTAGAATAATGGACCTCAAGGCCTGTTAAAATTCCATGGTAAAATGGACTAGGCTTAATGGAAGCTCCTAGGAATTATTGCTACAAATCAGAATTTTACAGCATTTGGGACCTTACACATACTCTTCTGTGTGATCCTCTCACTATGGCGTTGAGTAAACTGAGGGCAAGAGAGGAAGTAACTTGCACAGTGTTTGTACCTGAGAATTAAAGGTCACTGGAGCTGCATTGGGGGACCCACACGGATGACCCAACAGTAAGCTAATGGTGTCCATTATTCTGAAATGATGAAGATTTCAGAATTCTTCTGCCCAGAACCATTAGGAGCCAACTGAGGATGAACATTAAAACAAATTGACATGTCTGTCAGTCATCTTTCTGTTGCCAGAGCATTTAACACGGGGCATGTCAATTTACAGAGAGGGAAGGATTGCTTTAGCTCTGGATTCAGAGGCCTCAGTCTGTGGTCATCTGAATTCATTGTTTGGGGAAGAGCAGCATGAAGGGTGGCACAAAGTTGCTCAATTCGTGGTGTTTAAAAAGCAAATGGAAGGAGAAAGGGTTGGGTCCTCTGTTTCCTTCCAGACACTGTCACTATTACCAAATTTCTTCCAACTAGCCTCACCTCTTAAAGATTTTCCCCCTTACTTCCAGGTGGCATCATGGTCTAGAGTCACTGGGGAACATTCCAAGTTTAAACCATGCCAGAATTGCTAGTATTGAACAACGGATTCTTGAACTGTCCCTGTGGACAGAATTGTTATGATGCACACAGTGCTTTGTAGAAGAATAGTGTTGTGATATAAGAAGCCATGTTGTAGGCCATGTTTACCTGATCACAGGATTGTTGGGTAGTGGGTAAGGGGAGGAGTGAGCTGAAGAGAGCACAGCACTGGTAAGACATGTCCACAGGCTGTAGTCAAATCCACGAGAGAGTCAGGCCTCAAGCAGCAGGCAGATCACATTAGGTAAGAAAGCCAATTATCCACATATGAAAAAAAATCCCTCTTGCCTCTGAAAGGCATATTAGAAAAATGATTTTTAGCTTCCCAAAACATTCTTTCCTCTGTTACCAGATGTTATATGCATGTAACCATGAACACACACACATGCACCCACATGTATATATACATGTGTCTACACAGACACAGTCACAGTCTCCACTGAGCTGTAGCAATCATGCTTCCATAGCAACCTATTCCTCTTCCCCTGCCTCAGGATTTTTGTTTCAATCAGAGATCGTCTTAGTCAGGGTTTATATTCCTGCACAAGCATCATGACCAAGTTAGGGAGGAAAGGATTTATTCAGCTGACACTTTCATTTTGCTGTTCCTCACTAAAGGAAGTCAGGACTGGAACTCAATCAGGTCAGGAAGCAGGAGCTGATGCAGAGGCCATGGAGGGATGTTACTTACTGGCTTGCTCCCCCTGGCTTGCTTAACTTGCTTTCTTATAGATCCCAGGACTACCAGCCCAGGGATGGCACCACCCACAATGGGTCCTCCCATCCTTGATCACTAATTGAGGATTTGCCTTACAGATGAATCTTGTGGATTCATTTCCTCAAGGGAGTCTCCTTTCTCTGTGATAACTTCAGCTTGTGTCAAGTTAACACACAAAACTAGCCAGTACAGAGATTTAGGAAACTTCTTCCACAAAAAGAAAGAAAAAAGGAAAATATTTCCCTAGTGACTTCCAACTATAGTTGGAAATTATCTCTTGGAGTAGGGTGTGAAAAAGCAGGGTAGCAAACTTCTGTGAATGTTCTGACTGCTACTCAGGTGGGACTTGGGTAAAAATAAGCAACACTGGCCATGCTTTCTTCCTTCTTCTTTGGAAAGCCATCACTCCTGCATGTCACTTGCTCTCACAGCCTGTGGGTGGGATTCTAGTATGATGTGTGCTGTCTTAACCTGATTCTAGTGTCCATTTTCTCTCCTCCCCTTCTTCCTGGGTTTTCATTCATTATTTGCACCTCTTTGAAGTTCCACTCCTGTGCCCACCCACTCTGCCATGGGTCTGGGGAAGTTAGAGGAGAAAAAGAGTTTGATGAAGTTCTGATCATGCAGAGCATGTGTGAGTTCTGCCAGTGCCTGCTTCACCTCCACAGGCTGAAAACTTGGAATTTCTCCAAGACAGTGGACAGAGGCTGGACATAGGTCAGTCAAACATCCATTTTCATTTTTCATGGCAGAGTTCTCAGACAGCATTCTGACCTTTTGTCTCCCAGCTGGGTATCCATCTCCAAGTTGTCTTTGTGGGTGGTCTCAAAAACTTTTCACTGTAGCAGAGGGCAACAAGGTCTGCTGCCCACTGTTACTGTAGGTTGCCATGGCATTTGGGTTGTTTCTGGGATTGGGTACTAGCTGGTTTCAAAGGCAGGAACAGCCGTACAAGGTGAGAATACATGTGTTCCTCTGCATTAGAGACTTAGGGAAAACCAAATGCAGACTGGCTTTTTCATTTAAGCAGGATGACATGGCTCAAAGTGAAAGATGAGAATCTGTAAAATCCTATCATCCAAGAGAATGATTGCCAAAACAACAGTGCTAGCAAAGACCCTCCACAGAATAGTGTCCATGTGTCAGTCAGTGTTGGGGCAAATGGCAAGTTTCAAACCTAGGAGCATGTGAGACATGTATTGCACAAAGAACTAAAGGCTATTGGTATACTGTGACAGCTACTGACTCATTTCCAGTCATGTAGGATACCATAAAATAGCAAATAAAGTAGTAACAAAATTTGAGTTGATTGGTATACAGAGAAAAGAAAGTTTACTGTTGCCTAGACACTGGACACTTCAGTCAACTTTCACATCATGAACTAGATAGCGTTGATTCAAGTCCATATGTAGCAGAACCAAAGTGCTAGGGGATCTGTCTATCTGCTTGCTATCTATCTATCTATCTATCTATCTATCTATCTATCTATCTATCTATCTATCTATCTCTATCTATCTATCTATCTATCTATCTATCTATCTATCTATCCATCTATCTCTAAAGAGATGATTTATTATAGTGTCTTACTGGCTTTGGTTCAGCTAGTCCAAGAGTGGCTGTCTCCTGATAGAAAAATCCAAGAACCAGGTAGTTTTTGTTCAGTCCATGAGGCTAGATATCTTGACTGATCTTCAGTAAATGCTCAAATCCTGAAAAAGTAAGTTCTAATACCATCAGGAGAACAGCAGCTGGAAAGATTAACTTGCCAGCAAGAGTGTGAGGGCAAGCAGGCAAAAAACCCAAAGCTTCCTCCTTTTATGTCCTTTTATGTAAGTTGCCACCAGAAGGTGTGGCCAAGATTTAGGATGGGTCTTCTGACATCAAATGGTGTACTTATAAGGTGAATCTTCTATCTTAAATGATCCAATCAAGAAAAATCCGTCAAAGGTGTGACCAGATGCTTGGGTTTTAGTTAATTCCAGATGTAGTCAAGTTGACATCCAAGTTTCACCATCACAATAACCTTTAGATGTATGAGAAATAAATTTCTGTTAATTAAGATGCCCAGCCCATGGTATTTTCTTATAGAGCTCTCTAAAATGTGTAATTGTTTGAGTCAGTTTATTGGATGCTTGGAGACAACAGTACGTATTTCCAGAAGAAAAAGTCCCTCAGAATATGGCTCTAGTTCAACCCTCCTCTATTCAGTCCACTATACTTCAAGGTGTCAATATGACATATGTTGGAAGCATTGCTGCATGGAAGGTGTGTATATATCAAAAAGCAAACCATGCTTCACATTTGATCCTTGTGAATTGTTGGAGTGAGCTCACCATACTTTATTTCTGATCTTTGGAATCAGATGGTGTTGAGTTGCTTTGTGTTTCCACAGTACAATAACATGGCTGAAAGAAACATATTGAAGGTGTTATGGCTTACCATTCCGGGGAGGAGGTTCTGTAATGGTGGGGGAGACATGGTAGAAGGCAGCCAAAACAGGAAGCTGAAGGATTTCATCTTCAGCTGAAAACAAGAAGCAGAGAATGAAATGGAAGTGAGATGAGACTGTGCACTCTCAAATCCCTTCCCCAGTAACCTCTTTTCTTCAGCAAGTCTGAACTTCCTCAGGGTTGCATGGTGGCCCAACCCTCAGCCCCAAACAATGCGACCAACTGAGAGCCTATAGGAGACATTTCTCATTCAAATCACCATAGGTGGTAGATAGTGTATGCATTGTTCTTAGTAGACAGAATTTTATCTAAAAAGAGATCGATGAGCATAATATGGGGTTGGAAGTAGAGTTGCTTCAAATCTGTAGTCATACAGAAGAGAAAGAGGATCAGAACAATGGCCCTTTCTGCTCCCTGCTTTCCTTCCTTCAATATTGGAGCAGTATGTGTGCCAGTCAGTTTTCTGTTGCTGTAACAAAATAACTGAAAAAATCAACTTAAAAGAAAGAAAAGACTATCTTGGCTCCTGGTTTCTAAGGTTTCAGTCCATAGTTGATGGGTCTCATCACTTTGGCTGGGGAAACTGTTCATTTTACAGTGACCGTGAAGCACAAAGAGAGCTCATTCTATGAGTGCTTCTCCTCATTGTGGTCATTTTGAATGAGAATGCTCTTTCTTTCTTTCTTTTTTTTTTTTATTATCAGAATATTTCTTATATACATTTCGAGTGTTATTCCCTTTCTTTTCGGGCAAACATCCCCCTCCCCTCTCCCCTTCCTTATGGGTGTTCCCCTCCCCCCTTCCCCCCATTTCCCCCCCCCCCCCACAGCCTAATTCACTGGGGGGTCAGGCTTAGCAGGACCCAGGGCTTCCCCTTCCACTGGTGCTCTTACTAGGATATTCATTGCTTCCTTTGTGGTCAGAGTCCCGGGTGAGTCCCTGTATAGTCTTTAGGTAGTGGCTTTCCCTGGAAGCTCATTTGGTAATTTTGAATGGGGTCTCAAGCCCTTCAAGCTCTTCCAATGCTCCTTTCAGTGCCTGCATTCGCCTCTGTATTTGCTGTTTTGGATGTCTCTCAGGAAACTTCTAACTTCTTTGTTTCATCCATCTTGTCTAATTGGGTGGCTGTATATATATGGGCCACATGTGGGGCAGGCTCTGAATGGGTGTCCCTTCAGTCTCTGTTTTAATCTTTGCCTCTCTCTTCCCTGCCAAGGGTATTCTTGTTCCCCTTTTAAAGAAGGAGTGAAGCATTCACATTTTGATCATCCATCTTGAGTTTCATTTGTTCTAGGCATCTAGGGTAATTCAGGCATTTGGGCTAATAGCCACTTATCAATGATACCATGTATGTCTTTCTGTGATTCACACTCAGGAAACTATAAAAAATAAACCGTTGTTTTTGAAATTAAATTTTTTTCCTTTTTAAATTGCCTTGAAGGTCAATGGTTCTTTCAGCTTCTGGCTATTATAAATAAGGCTGCTAGAACATAGTGGAACGTGTTTTTTTATATGTTGGGGCATCTTTTGGGTATATGCCAAGATTCAGGCAGTTTAATTCATTTTCTGAGGAATGAATTTCCAGAATCTACCCAATCAACAATGGAGGAGGTGTTTCAATCATCCTTCCCAAGCACTGTCACCTGAGTTTTTGAACATTTGGTGGGACCACACATTCATGATAAAAAAGCCATTTGGCATTTCAAAATGCTCTTTTGCCTGCAGCTTTTGGATCAGAAATAAGCTCTCAGCTCCGAATCCAGTGCTATACCTGCCTGCTGAAGATTCAAATCCTATGGCCTGAAACTATAAAAAATCCAAATTAAATTTTTCCCTCTGTCTCTCAATGGTAGTTCTAGCAAAAGAGCTATTGCTATGGTCCCTGAACTACAAGGCAGATCTTCCAAGACTGCCTTTCTGAACATCATGCCTTTTCAAAGGGCACAGACACTGAAGATTCAAATCCTAGCCTGCAAAATCCACATTTTTTCCCTCTGTCTCTCTGGTAGTTCTGGTGGTCCCTGAACTACAGGCAGATCTTCAAGCCATCTGCCTTTTCAGAGTACTGTTAGGAACAGTGTTGTGTGTGTGTGTGTGTGTGTGTGTGTGTGTGTGTGTGTGTGTGTGTTTGGGCAGTGCCTCTATTGTCCACAAATTATCATTGTGCACCTTTTAATTTCCCATACCTTTGAACAGCATGATCCAGGGTCCATTCTTCTAAGAGCGAAAAGGTTTATCTAAACTTTAAAGGAACACATTGCAAAAACCACTAGCCATGAAAAATTGTGGATAGATAGAGAGTTTCCTGGACACGGGAGGGAGGATAGCTATTGTGCTATATCTCGAAAGGGCAAAGGAGGAGTTCAATCATCACAGAGCATTTACCTAATGGACCTGTGGAGACCAGAATGCAGCACTCCACAATCAATTTGCAATCACCCAGAAAATCAAACGGTGATGCAGAAAGTCAGGCTCGCTATGTGCAGAATAAGACCTTATCAGGACAGATGATTTTAATTTTTGTGATAGAGCAAGGGATTGGATGACCAACTGTGTGTCTAAAGTATATTCAGACTGTGGGGGACTGTCTATGTCAGTTTGGGGAGATATTCTGAGCTTCGTTGCTGTTGGATACAAGGCCAGTTAATATTCTGCCAGCCCAGAGAAAACTGTCTTCTGCCAGGATCTCAGCAAAGTAACTCCTACAGGTTAATTTTACACTGCATGGCAGTCCTCACTGGGTGACAAGGCAAGCCCAGTAGCACCTCTTACCTCAGGATACATTCCCAGGGTCTCCTCACTGCTGTATTGGTCTGTCTTAGGATTAGTGGAACAATGTAGCCAGGATTTGTTCAATTTATAAAGATGTCAGAAAGGGACTGCACTGGAATTCTCTTGGCAAGAATGAGGTGCACCTAGAATTTTGCAGAACCAGAGACAAACATACTCTGTGTATTAGTTTCATAATAAAATGTCTGAGGTCATTAACTTAGTAAGAGATCCAGGGTCCATTCTTCTAAGAGTAAAAAGGCTTATCTAAATGTAATTAGCCACTGATTTAATGGCTCAAGTTTACTATTTGGTGGCCTCAATGGGTTCTTTTGTTCTCTTGCAATGACAGAGCATCAGAATAGAGATGAGTCATAAGCAAATCACTGACATCATGAAGTAAAAGGAGGGCTTGGGAGAGGGAAGGGAGGGAAAGGGGAGAGGGAGAGACATGAATGCCACTTCTTTCCACATATATCCCATTTAGATCTTTAGGAAGTATCACCACATTTTGTCTTCAGGTCTTTTTGTGGTGTCACCTGGGAATTTGATGGTAAATTGTTGGTACCATCTATGTTGTGATAGAAGGCAGTTGGAAACTAACACTCTAGCTTTGATGGCAGGTTTCTTTCCTACATAGGCATGCAAGGCATTCTCTAGGCACACATGTGCTGTGCTAAAATCACCTCCTTGACTAAGAAGGTGTACTACTGGAGCTTACAAAGGCTGAGATGTGCAAGGTCACTGGAGTCTCAGGGGAAGGGTTACGATATTACCTACAGTACTCACACAGAGTTACATGATGAGATTTATTGCCTGGCCTTGGCAAAGCATTTGCAGTTAGACTTCATGTAAGTCAGTTTTTTGTTGCCTTGACAAATACCCAAGAAGTAATTTAAAAGGGGAAGATTTTATCATCTATCATCTCAATTTTCAGAATGTGGGGGAATGATGTTCATTTTAGGTATGTGCATGGTCCAGGAGGCAACAGGAGACAGAAGTCCCTGTTAGAGCAGTGAGTCATGTGGCTTTTTAAAAATGGGCATATCTTGTACCACTGAATGGAAAATATAAAACCCTCATTTTGGGTTGGAAATTGATATCCTGAATAGCTAGGAAAAAAAAGGAGAAAAAAAGAAATAGAAATGACAAATTGTGATTCAGAATGGTCTTTCATATCTCTGCAGCGTTTGAATGTGTTGTAATTGAATTGGAGGAATTGTTGTGAACAGATGCTCACTATGGCTCTATGCATACCCTACAGTGAGAAAAACGACAGACATCATTCCTCTTGCCCAAAATCCACTTAAAATTTAAATTGCCTTAATTGCTGCATATTTATATGTGATATAATGGAAGTTTACAGAGATCAAAATGGGAAACAGTGGATTCTGAAAAGGGCTTCAGGGTTCATTTGTGATAAGCCATAGCCACTCCTATTGATAGTGGCTTCCCCATAGGCATGTGTTTTCAGTGTACCCAGTAATACAAAAATGTTGTCCCTTACACGTCTCCCCCTTATTTATATCCTAATCACCCTCTAGCGATGAACTTGGGATCGTAGTGTTTTTCATTAGATCATTTGCCATAGCAACTAGAATTGGGGTAGGCCTTCTGCTGGCTACACCACTGGGCCTGGCTGGCTCATTCTTCTTTGGCTATCATTGACTTCTTGTAGGATATTCATCCTCTCTGGTGTTTACTTGGTGACATGTGGGGCTGGAAAGCTATAACTTCTTATTTTGGGGGAAAAAGATAGTCTGTCTCTAGTCATTGAGAGTATAATTAGATGCTGACAGACAGCTAAGGCATTGGAATAGCAGGGGTATATAAAGAGGCATAAAAGACGGCATAATTTATCCTTATGGGCGCTGAGGAAGCTGAGTGTTCCTATTGATACTTATAGATCACACTGTATTTTTGGCTTTTTGAAAAGGGTTTGGTGTTTCCAAGCAGTTGTTAGGAGTGACTGCAACTTTTAGAAAATCTGGTTTTTGATAACAGTGATGACAGCTGCAAACAGAGAAAGATAAGGCTTGCGAGGCCTAGTGCAATTTACTGCATCGTATATGCATTTCCGAGAAAACAGACGACTACAGAACAAATGCATGTGAAGTCATCATGCACAGTGCAAATTTGAGTGAAGTCATCACACAGAGGTCCAGGCTCCAAGGGCAAACGTCACTTACTTATTTCAAGACTCACTCTGCATTAGTTGCTTTCTGCTTGCTGCTGTGAGGAAATAACCTACAAAAGCAAGTTAGGGGAAAGTGTTTCATTTAGATTATAGTTCCAGAAAAGGTATATAGCTCACCATGATGGGAAAGACACAATTTAGTCACATGTAGGAAGCAGTACATGATATAGAGCCAGACTATAAATCCTCCATACCCACATTAGTGATGTACTTCTTCCTGAAGGCTTGTGATATACCTTCCCAAACCACATCTCCAATAGGGAACTGTGTATTCAAATACATGGGCCTATATGAGACATTTCTCACTCAAACCACCACATACACAGCACTTATTCAACAAACAGTGTCCACCAAGGTCTGACTTCCTGAGAACATTAACATAGACACCTGAACTTTGGTAGTAGATGGTCTATCATTTGATATAAAACTTACCTTTTTTTTTATTTTCAAGACAAGTTCTCATTATATAGCTCTGGCTGTCCTAGAACTCCCAGAGATCCGCCTGCCTCTGCCTCTTGAGTCTTGGAATTAAAAGCATGTGCCACTATACCTGGCTAAAATTTATCTTAATTTTGAGAAGGCTTTTATGTAAGGGAAAAACATTACAAATGAAGGGATAAAGAACATATCTGCTCTCATGCATGGTCACAAATACACACACACACACACACATGCACACACACATACACACAGACACCCATACATGCATTCACACATGCACACACACACATACCCACCCCACATACACACATGCATTCACACATGCACACCCCTCACATACACAATGCATTCACACATGCACACAGCACACATACCCATGCATTCACATACACATGCACACATGCATACACACATACACACACATGCATTCACATACAGAAATGTGCACATGCATACACACATACACACATGCATTCACATACAGACATGTGCACATGCATACACACATGCATTCACACATGCACACACACATACACACATGCACACAGACACCACATGCACACACAAACAAACAAATGTGAACAGGGATAAAAAAGTATTCATTTCTTAAAGATATTCCAGAACGTGAAGATAGTAAGTATACATCAAAAGGAGTGATTTGATAATAGAGGATGAAATCTTAGAATAACAATTCTTTATATTAATAGTGACAAAATAAACAAATACCAAGCTTAAACACCACAAAAGCATAAAATATAAAAGTTTTCTGTATTTCCACCACCCGTGAAATGGTGCTATCGAGAGTTCTGCACATTATTTTTTTCCTAAGACAGAATTTATCTAAGTAGCCTTGGCTATTTTGGAACTCTCTCTGTAGATGAGTCTGGCCTTGAACTCAGAATTCTGCCTGCCTCTGCATCCTAAGTGCTGAGATTAAAGAGGTGTTTTCTGATCTTATATTTTTTTCTCAAATGTATTGTTTAATGCAAACAAGTTTATAGTGTATATGCTATTTGACCACTGTAGCTTTCACTATACAAAAAGTCTTGTCAAATCACAGCCTAGGGGAAAACATCAGACATTTGGAAAGTACGAATGTAATCAAGTGGGTATATATCAAATGGTTCAGGAAGAAGGCTTAACAATAGGTCCAGGGATCCATTTGCTAGAAGAAATGCAGGCTTGTCAGAGTACTGCACAGCTCAGGAAGAGCTACAACTGAGAAGGCTTTGCATTTATTAATAGGGCCATCAATTTGAAGAGGAAAGCCAACATTTACCAAGTAAATGTGGTAAGGCCAGGGGGAATGTTTATGGTTTATAAGACAAAGAATGCTTGAAGAAAATGATCTCAAGAAACAAGGCTGGAAGTTGGAGGGCAGCTCCAAGGTGATGGCCTCGGGATGGGAAGACAGCTCATTTAGTAAAATGATTATGAAATATGAGGATCCTATTTTGATCCCCAGCACTCATATAAAAATCTAGAAATGGTGGTGCACTATTGTAACCTGAGGATCCCTCGGGTGCATGGCCAGCTAGTATAGCCTAATCATTGAGTCCCAGATACCACTGAAATGCCTTGCCCAACACACACACACACACACACACACACACACACACACACACACACACACACCTTCACAAAAAATGTATATGTATACAAAGACACAGACACACAGACACACACAGACACACACAAACTGGAAGCACTATTCCAATGTTAGCCACAGGAAAGGACCCGTGTAAGGGGGTTCAAATTTAGTGACATTCACTTTTAAATTTTCATGTCCTTTTCTTTTTAAAACTAATTTATTCTTTGATAGTTTCATACATACATACAATATGTTCTGGCTAAACTAATTTCCCTTCTTCTCCTTCCTTCCCTGTATGCCCTGTATTTGTTTTATTGTCTTGTCTTGCGGCCCACCAGGTGTAATCAGAGGCACTCCCGTGTGCATGAGTAACTCACCAGTGGCCATAGCATCCCATAAGTGTCTCCTCTATGACTGAATGTTAGGAACCCCAGTAGCTGCTGTGAGCTCATGAGTACATGGTCTCTCCATGCTTCCATGGCCCTCCTCCACATGATCCACCTCTTCTCTTTCTGTTCTTTCATCATGTGTTGTGGTTTTTTTCTTTCAATTCTTCATATGGCATCCTGAATTAAGCTAAGCTGACCCCCGACACACATGTAGATTCACTCCCTTTTCCTTCTGTCTGGGTCAGGAGATGAATTCACAAGTATAGGTTTGTACATCCTGTGAAACCAATGCTTGTGTTCCATTTGAATGCTTCCCATTGGATTTGTGCTAGGAAATGAGAAGAATGGCTTCGTCATGCTGTTCTGTGACTGTAACAATGAAGAGATCTTCTATTTTGTTCTTAGATTGAGTTTCCTCTTGACTTTGATTGCATTAGAAATGTACATTCTGCACGTAACAGGAATCTTCTAAACAGCAGTCAGAAATCCCCATAGAAACCCCAGTTGCCTTGGATTTGGTTACACGGGTTTTGTAATTGAGTTAGTTCGAGATGTGTTGGTTTAGTATGTCTAGAATAAAATAGGCACTTGAGGTGGCAGAGGAGAGGTAATGTATAATACGATTTGTACCAATTATTGTTGTGACATCTGATGGGATGTGTTCAGTTACCCATATTCCATACAAGATCCATTTTAGGCTTTAATCCTTTCAACACAAAGGCTGTGCAATGCAAAATATGCCCACACAGTTTCCATTACATAAGTACACAAAAACAACCCTGCACTTTTATGTTTCTAAAAACCCAATGCAGCTAAAATATTGAAATATATAGAGAAGCTATCTTCATTTTTAGTGTGCATCCTAGGAAAGCCTGGAGATTCTCAGTTGCTTTGGGTGAAGTAGCGGCCTCCGCCAAAGCAAACAAAATGGAGAGCTGAAAGTTTTACAGCCAGTTTGGTTTTTCGACAACTTTTTGCATTCTCGATGCTCAACTCTCTCCTGCCACATGGTCAGCCTGTGCGTGGTTTTTCTTCTGTGATGTCTGTCACTTCCCAGACATGCTGGGGCTGTGTGGAGCTTATCCAGTCAGGTTTATAGCTATTTCCTCTCTGCTTGAGTTCACACAACCAGCCCCTCTACACCATCTCCGTCAGATACCAACAGGCAGGCCTACTGTGCGTTCTCCAAATGGAATGTAGAACACCCTTCTTGACCCTGATGCCTACAACTCTCAGAGCAGGAGATCAGGAAACACATCTGTGTCTCCGAGATTCTTAGAGCAGAAACTTATTTGCTCTTTACTCCTCTGTGACATTCTAGTTTGTCAATTACCAAGTTCTATTGATTCAGCCTTCAGACTAGTCAAAAATCTCCCAGCTTCTCCTTTTCTGCTCTCCCACTTGAACCACAGCCTGTCACTTCCTCTTTGGTTAACGCTGTGCTTTCTTCCCAAAACAATTTGCAGCTGTGTTCACAATTATTTTAAAGCCTTTCATTTATTTGGTAATCTTAGCTCCTTTTCTCAATAGCCTGGCTTCTTGTCTTGCGTCTTTTGGAATCAGCCTGCTTGCCGCAACTTAGCTTGTACAAGGTGATTGAATGATGTCACCACATTAGTGTACAACTGGGAAGGTCTGTCATTTGAGGGCATCTGTGATTCTCTGGGGGAGTGCTGCCTTTCTCTGTAACCCCTGCCCATGGCCATTCATTCATCAATAGGCACTGAACAGCCATTATTGATGACTCATTGTTCATCACCGAGTGACAACTGTTTGCCAGACTCCTTCAGGATCCAGGAAGTGAGAAACATAGACCTTTGTACAGCCCAAGATTGAGAAGATGTAAAAAGAGTAGCTGCAGTCCTCTGAATATGACCTGAAGGTGGCCCTGGCTTCTTCCTCTGTTTAGGTTCTTGGCAAAGAATCTAAAACTTCTTGGTCTGTTTTAGATTCTATCTTTTTCCCCCCCTCTAAAATGTATCCTATTTGCATTAATCTTTTAGGAATTTATTGCCATTGTTTTTTTAAATTTCTTTTTAAAATCAGCCATACTCTTGATCTAAGTCTCTGAAAGAAACTTCAAGAGTCTGGTCAGCCCTCTTTCTAATACATCAATCCTGTCAAGGGCTCTTCATGGAAGGGTCATTGTGTCTTTTTCTTCCACAGACACCTCAAGAGTTTCCTTGTGCCCTTAGAACTAGGTCCTTTCATCCTGCTGCCCACTCCACTTTCTTCATTTCTGAGGCTTGTCACCATTTCCGCCCCCACAGTGACAGAGTTCCAGATCCCTACTCTCTACCTTCTTCTTGGCCCCTGTACATTAAGTTGAATCTTTAACTTGCCACTGTCTGTTTAACTGCTGCATTTATTTGCTCAACAAGGCTTGTCTTCATTGCAGGCTGTAACATGTTTTCCTAGAGCAAGACAAGATTACCTACATATACTGGATGACCTGAATCATATACATACCTCCTTATTTTGGGGACCTAATTGTATAGCTGTCTACAAATCCCAACTGCTTTGTCCAGCATTGTAGCTGATAACCACATATGGCCACTGACCATCTGGAACCTGCCCAGTGCAATTAACTGGATTTCACATTTTATTTCATCTAATTAATTCATATATAATTAGGTAGAAGATACCATGCTTAAAAGCATATTATAGCTATTTCCATGTTGAACTTGTGTTTCTAAGTCAGTATTGAGAGATGACTTTTGGGTTTTGAGTATAATTTTTTTCTGAGCAAAGAGAATGATTACTTTTTGTTATGGGTTATTTTTAGGATGTTTACTGAGTGACCAGGGTTAGAAGATAGTAATAGTGTCTTGCTGAGAGGTAAAGAGTGGCCATTCTTATCACTCTTTATAAAATAAAGTTTACTATGTTTATAATTATTCTCAAGTTGCACAGCCCATGATTTGGGCAGGTGAGTATTTGGCCTTTATTCATGACATCACCCTGTGGGAACCGGGGTTTGAGGAATTGGCCAAATGTATTCCCTCTGACTCCTGCTATTGCAAGGAGTTATAGACTCTTTTGTCTTTGACCCAGAACTTGTGCACTTTCTACTATGGGCAACAACATTATGGACTATTCAATTGTTATCTTGTAATAGGATAAAATTTTCATAGTTCTTGATATACAGATAAAACTAAAGTTCCTTAGTATTTTTTGCTCAGAATAGATCTCAAGCTCATTGATGTTCTGAATGTTTCACGGCTTCTTCTCTTCCTGAAACTACTAAGGAACGTTCTGTACCTATTGATGTTCTGAAAAGAGACTTTCCTATTAATAGAAGATGGCAGTTGAGAGATCTTGGGTCTGAAGAACCAGAATGTGCTGCCGTTGCATCTAATGATTGGGAGATGCTGTCTTCAAATGATCTTTAGCTCCCATGTAGGCATCGCTTCGCTACCTTTCTTGTCACTGTGACAAAATACCCAACAGGAAGCAACTTGAGTGAATGAGGGTTTACTTTGACTCATAGTTGAAGGGAATACAGTTCTTAGTGGATGGGAAAATATGATGTATCACAGTGGCAGGAGTGGTTTGTTTACAACCTGGTTAGCCAGGAAGCTAAGAGATACAGGTTGGAAGTGGGCTGCAAACCTCAAGACACACCCCTTAATGACTTACTTCCTCCAGCTAGGCTCCACCTGCAGAAGGTCCCACAAACCCTTCAAACTACCACCTGGAGACTGAGTGTTAAGACACAGGAGCCCTTGAAAGAAATTTTACACAGGAACAACAACTGGTGTGCATCTTAATGGAGAATTCCCAGGGTGCTTTTCTTTCTTCCTTTTACCAATGCAAATACGTTCTTGGGATCATTCATTAATGTGTCCTGTTACTTGGGAAAAAATTGCATGATTAAGATGTTTTCCCAAGAAACAAAGAGGGGTTTTCTTACCTATTTTTCCATTACGCTTACATTTTTTTTCTCTCCAAACAGATGATTTTCAATTCAAAAGGCTTGAGCAAACATTTGCAGAGGCCCTCACAGATCTGATCTCTTTGTAAGAGATCTAAGGAAAGACTGCTCTTTTGAAACAGTACAGCCAGAAATGTAGCTAAGATAAGGCCCTCGAAGGTCGAAGAACTCGCCACTGTGGATATTAGTTTTGACATTTTCCTTCTTGGGATTCTGGAACCAATTTAGTTACGGCTGATGCATTTGTCAAACAAGTCAGAACCCTTACAGTTGTTTTATTGTAAGGTATGGCTGATTGCATTTTCCCTTAGTAATATCCTGAGGTCACGTATTCAGGTCTAGCCTTGCTATTCCCACAGAGGACTGGAGCCTCTTTCTCATTCCTTTGGTGCAGGGCAGGACTGTGTGACTAACTCGGCAAACAGAATGTGGTGGGGATGACGTACAGGCCAGGAATGTGAGAGAAAAGCAATGAGAACAGCACTTGCCTTGAGTGTCCATATAAGCAGCTGAAAAAAACAAAAAACAAAAACAACAACAAAAAAAAACACCTCAGTGATAGAAAGAAAAAAAAAGTTGAGGCTGTTTTCTGTAGTCCAGGAAGGTCTCAGAATTGTGAGCACTACCCCCAGAGACATGTTTTTATCCTGTAATATTTTTTTTTTTGAAAATAAAACTGATGTAAAGATCAAGGATAAATAAGAATATCAAAGTTTTGATAAGAAGAGCCAAGTTTGCAATTTGCTGTTGCATAATTCAGGTTTAGGTCATAATATGTCAGAAGCTGTGACTTATACTAGGTCTCTCTCTCTCTCTCTCTCTCTCTCTCTCTCTCTCTCTCTCTCTCTCTCTCTTTCTCTCTCCCACCTCCATTAGAGACCAACCCTTGTTTGTGAGGAAGCCTGGATCACTGAAAGTGGAGGGTAGTGGTGTGTTGCTACTGCTGAAGGTCTCAGTTGAGGCCTTGCCCAGCATCATCTGCAAGAGTGCAAATGAATAAGGCTCCAGGATGTTCTGTCCCTAGCCTTCGAGATCCTACTGTGATCCTTCATATTGTAATGACTGTACCTACTATAGCTGTGTCTGAGTTCATGAGCACAGAGTTGGTGAAGGCAATAGTAGTAGTTTTACAACATAGAGCTTTGGGGCCCTTTGTTACATGATACTTGTAATGAACCACAAGAATACATCTAAGTCAGTTATAAAGTGACTTGCCTCTCTGAGCCCTCTCTTAAGACACATTTGTCTTAGCTCTTTAGATATTAGAGCATACAAAGGGCTAAAGAGATCTGGAAATGGGAGTCAAGGAAGTAAACTAAACTCAGGTAAACTAACTTTTACTGTGTGTGTGTGTGTGTGTGTGTGTGTGTGTGTGTGTGTGCACTTGCATCTGTGCATGTGTTCATGAATATATGTGCACATTTGTGGGAGTGCACGTGGATATACATTCGCGTGGAACCCAACATGTAGACTAGGCTGGATGACCATTGAACTCCAGGGACCTGCCTATCTTTGTCTCCTGTGCACCCGTTAAATGCATGCTAGCTCTGTAATAAACATTTTATTACTTTTATTTGTTTATTAGTTACTTATTTATCTTATTTATTTATTTATTTACTTACTTATTTTTAAATGGGTTCTGAGGGTTAAACTCAGGCCCTCACCCTCACAAGGCAAATACTTTGCTCAATAAGGTATCTCCCTAGCCAATTATTTAGCTCTGATGCTGATTCTAAGAGAAACTCTCATCACTAGTTTGCTATATGTAATTTGTCATGGATTGGGTTTTTATCATCCCAAAGTTATCTTGGAGCCCTACAGTCTCTTAGACATGACTTTGTTTGGAAATAAGGCAGTCTCACGTGTCTTTAGGTGAGATGCGGTCATGTTGGACTGCCTTGGTTCTTTAAACCCATGAGTCATATGCTAATTAGAGATGGTTTGTGGAGACTGAAACGTCCAGGAAGAGGTGGAGATGGGCAGAGGGAAGATAATTATGTGTTTAGAGTAGTGTCTCAAGGCAAGGAACCCCAGAGACTGGCAGACATCAGAAGCTGAACATCCCCAGAAAGCTTCCTCCTAGAACCTGCAGGGAGAGAGCAGCCTGGTCAGACTTGACCTCCAGACTCCTGAGCAGAACAACAAGTTCTGTGGTTTTTAATTCTCCAACTTTTCAGAATCTTACTGCAGTTCTAGGAAACTAAAGCCTTCAAGACAGGATCATCTCAAGCTGCCTCAGGGACAGCTGGTCTGTTGTGCCGCTCAAAGGCAAGATTGTTTTCTCCTTATGCAGCAACAAGTCTGACTTTGCCTGGCACTCTATGTGCAGGATGAACACCCGAGGCTTTGCAAGTTCTGATGCTGCTTAATTCACATCAGAAAGCCTGCTCTTCCACCTTTTTGCCCTTCTTACCTGGGATTTTCTGCTAGTATTTGCTGTGGGGTAAACACTCAGGAACTCTGACTTGCTTAGCTAATCAACTACTCAAGGTCTTATATGGGCTCTGCACTGTTTTTATGACACCCTCCTCACATGACTTCTGCTCTCTTTATGATCTCTCCCTTTCTACTTAAAATGTCTACTGATTTATGTGTTAGCTATTTTCTTGTTTTGTTTATGTATTTTTTTTAGTCATTTGTGAGTACAGGTACACTTGTCCCAAGATTTGATATGGAGGTCAAAGAATAACCTTGAGAATCAGTCCTCATCCTGTACCTTATTTGAGACAGGGTCTCTTGTTCACATCTGCATCTAACAGGGTAGTTAGCCTGTGAGAGTGGTCAAGGATCCTCCTGTTTTTTACTTCCTTTGTTGCCTTAGAAGCACAGGATTACAGAAGTGTATTCCTGCATCTGTCTTTACATGGAGTCTGGAGATCTAGTCTCAGGTCCTCTTAGCTGTGCAGGAAGAACTTTACCCACTGAGCCATCTCACCAGATCCTATTTTATGTATTTTTAATAATGTTTTTGAAGCACTACTTACCTAAAAGTGCATGCATTACAAAGTGTAGCTTAGGAAGATTCCGTAAAGTGAGTAAACGTATTCCCCAGAATGAAGGAATGGGGTTCACCTAACGTGTTAGTGACTTCTTTTTACTGCTGTGATCAAACACCCGATACAATTAGTTTGATGAAGGGTTTAGTTTGCCTCACAGTTTGAAGGAATACAGTCTCTTGTGGGGACGTCATGATGGCAGGAGCATGAGGCAGCTGTCACATCGTGTCTGTAGTCAGAAAGCAGGGAGCTGGCTCTCAGCTCACTTTCTCCTTTGCATTCAGTCCAAGAGCTCAGCCCATGGGTTGTGTCTTCCTATCAGGAAACATACCTGATGGTAAATCCAGTCAACCTGAGCATTAAGATTAAATACTACAGTTAGCATTGTAGAAATTCCCTTCTAGTTTAAAGTCACCCTCCTATCTAAAGTGGACTAAATTCCAATTCCGACACCACAATTTAGTTTTGATTGCTTTTGAATTTATATAATAGAATTATATGACACTTATTATTATCTATGCTTATGAGATTCAGTCATGTATTTCTGTATATATGTATGTATATATGTATGCATTTCATTAATTTTCATAGCTGTAAAAAATTCACCAGATAACTAGGCCGAAATATATTTCCATAACCTATGATTAATAGACACATGGATAGTTTTTGGTTTGGGGATATTATGAATATTCTTGTATGTCTTTTTAAATAGTTCTTTGCTCTTTATATGATAAACACTATGACAAGTTTATTTTTGCTTATGTTTCTAGAATGAGGAGTCCATCATGGTGGGTATGGAAGAGCTTGTCAGTAAGTTGCAAGGATGGCAGTAGGAAGAAGACACTGAGAGATCACATCTTTAACCACAAGTAGGAAGCAGAGAGAGGGAGGAGAGGGGAGAGAGAGAGAGAGAGAGAGAGAGAGAGAGAGAGAGAGAGAGAGAGGAGAGAGAGGGATTGAGAACCTGCAAATGGGGTGAAGCCATAAAATTCTCCAGCTAGGCCTCACTTTCTAAACAGTTCATCCCCTCTCCAAACAGTGACATGTATCAGAGGATAAGTGTTAAATTAGACTATGGGGAACATTTCTCACTCAAACTGCCACTGTTGATATATATATATATATATATATATATATATATATATATATATAGTCTCTGAATATATTCTCTCTGAAGACCACCATACAGTAGAATCTAAGATTACTGTCCTCTCTTGCTGATGCTTATGTGAATTTCTCTCAAGAGGTATTGGAGGGGGGGATTGTTAAGGGAAAAAATAGAACATATCTGTTAGATGAAGAAGCAATCACAATCCATATATATATATGTATATATATATATATATATACATACATGTGTGTGTGTGTGTGTGTGTGTGTGTGTGTGTGTGTGTGTAATTGTTGTGTTATATGTAGGGGTCATCTCTGGCAGACATTTAAGAGTTTTCTGGAGACACTGAATTCATTACACTCTTACAAGACATACATTATTTTCATAGCTCCATTGACCTTGTCAGTTTTTCACAATGTTACCACTTGCCTTTCCCTGATGACAAGCAAAGAGTTCACTTTGATGTGGCCACTTGATTATCTTCTTGTGAAGAGGCTATCAGCTTGTCTTTCATGCCTGTCTTTTGAGTCCATCTTTTAAGTTAAGAACACTTTATACACCATTTAAAAAGTGTTTTCTGGCCTAAAGGCAACACATTTATTCTTCTGTGTTACCCTTTATAAATAGATTCTTTTAGAAGCTGGCTCCATTTGGAAGATTTTTCAGGATAGTGTAAGGCAGGAAGACAGCTCCAGTCTTACCATGTCTGTCCATTTAGCTTTCCTCCTTACTGCTCCTGTCCTGATGGTCTTCAGCATGCTTTGTTATATATTATGTTAGAAGACTGAAACTTTTTAGTAGGCATGTTTTATTGTTTGTTGTTCTAAAAATGAGCAAACAGTGCAAAATTGATAAGTTTCTCATCTAAGTTAGGGCGATAGCCTCACAGTGAAACTTCCAAAAGGAATTGTCATATATTGAAGGGAATGGGCTTGGATTCTTTTCCACATTTAAGATTTTTATCATATATATATATATGATGTGTGCAACTGTATATGGATATGTGCATGTGTGAGGGCAGGAGCCCACAGAGTCCAGAAGAGGGAGTAGGATTTCCTGGAACTAAAGACACTCTATCTTCATAAATATATATGTGTACATATAAATAAAAATGTGTGTGTGTGTGTGTGTGTGTGTGTGTAAATGTTGTGTGATATGTAGAAAGTAACTTCTGGTAGACACTTAAGAGTTTTCTGGAGACACTGAATCTATTACACTCTTATCAGACATACATTGTTTTTGTAGCTCCATTGACCTTGTTATTTTTTTTTTTTTACAATGTTACCACTTGTCTTTCCTATTACTCCAATCATTATTCCAGACACTAGTGCTGGTAACTAAATTCAGAACTCCTGCAAGAGTAGTGCAGGGTCTTAATTACTGAGTCATCTCTCCAGCCTCTGACTTAGACTTTTAGTCCACTCTTTTACTCATTGATGCCGTTGTGTAGGTCATTTATCTTCAGTCTTCCCATCTACAAAACAAGGACTGACGGGAGCTTAGCTAAGACTCCATGCATGTAGGAGGCTGTCAACATGCCATAGCAGTCACTAACACAACGAATGTAGTAAAGTCAGGCTTAAGAATGTGTCTCACCTGCAGGAAGCTCCTATCTATCTCTAGAGCAGGGAAGCTTATAGCAGCTTTGCATAAAGAGCTAGAGAAGGAAGAAAACTCACCAAGGATTTTGGGTTTTGGTTCCTGATTATCTTTGGCTTAGGAACCCTAACAGGGACTGAGAAACAAGGGAAGGCCTTCAATGCTGGTCTCACAGCCTTTCAGGCCAGTACTAAAATGCTGATGTTTTGAGTTTCACAGTTTTTTTTCTTTCTTCTGGAAGGACAAAAAACATATTTAGATAATATGTCTAAAACCTAACTGGGGACATATCCTCAGTTTTTTTATTAGATATTTTATTCATTTACATTTCAAATGTTATCTCCTTTCTTAGTTTCCCTTCTGGAAACCTTCTATCCCATCCTCCCTCCCTCTGCTTTTATGAGGGTGCTCCCTCTCCCACCTACCCACTCCTGCCTCCCTACCCTGGCATTTCCCTACACTGGGGCATGGAGCAGGACCAAGGCCTCTCCTCCCATTGATGCCTGACAATGCCATCCTCTGCTACATATGCAGCTGGAGCCATGGGTCCCTTCATGTGTACTCTTTGGTTAGTGGTTTAGTGCCTGGGAATTCTAGGGGATCTGGTTGGTTGATATTGTTGTTCTTCCTATGGGGTTGCAAACCCTTTCAGCTCCTGCAGTCCTTTCTGTACTCCTCCATTGGGGACCCTGTTCTCAGTCCAATGGTTGGCTGGGAGCATCTGTCTCTGTATTTGTCAGACTCTGGCTGAACCTCTCAGGAGACAGCTGTATCAGGCTCCTGTCAGCATGCACTTCTTGGCATCTTCAATAGTGTCTGGGTTTGGTGTCTGTGTATGGGATGGACCAGGTGGGGCAGTCTCAGGATGGCCTTTCCTTCAGTCTAATTCTGTTTGTATTTTTTATAGTTAATGGTTTTGTCTCTTTCTTGTTGAAGTGGAAGGAGCAAATATTGTCTTTAAATCCCCATTGTTGCCAAGCAGATGATACTTTGTTATTCCTTATGTTAGAAATATCCTCTGAACCTAAAGGATAGTGTCTTGACAATGGTGTAGCAACATACTCCAGACTATGTTATACAGCATGACTAGGAAGGTATGGACTTGCCCAATGAGGAAATACCTAAGTTAGTAATAGGAGGTAACAATTTAGTGCTTTCTGTTTCCCTCATGAACCAGAGCAGTTAAGAAGACCCAAGGTTGGAATTCTCATTCACAAAGGAGCTGGACTATTTCACAAGGCTCAACCTTTTGACTAAGTACTAGAGTTGGTCTTTCAATTCTGGACAGTGGCTGGCTGTAAGAACTATTTGGGTGTCAGGAGGCTGTGTTTACTATCGACTTTAAGATCGCCTCTGCCAGCAACAGGAACAATTATATGACACTTACTTGTGGGGTCAGATGATTAAGGTTTTCTGTTATACATAGAAATATTGTTTTTTCTCTTTTTGGAGATAGGTTCTTATTGTGTGTCCCAGGCTGACCTTGAACTCACCATCCTTCAGCCTCACTTTCTGGAATGCTGAGATTACAGGCCACAGTACCAAGTACAAAAATGTTTTCTTTCCTTTTCCTACCTTCCTTCCTTCCTTCCTTCCTTCCTTCCTTCCTTCCTTCCTTCCTTCCTTCCTTCCTTCCTTCCTAGGTTCAAGTAGCCCAGGCTGTCCTTCAATCTACCTTGAAGGACAGTCAATGTTTCTTTTCTCCAAGAACTCCCAATTCTCTCCTTCCCACCACACCCGTAGGAAACATTGATTTATGAGTGATTTGCCAACTGTCAATATGAAATATGGTGTTTGTTGATAAGCATGGTTTCTTATTCATCCATTTGTCCAACCTATTTCTCTGGGCAGCTTCAATTGTGTGTGTGTGTGTGTGTGTGTGTGTGTGTGTGTGTGTGTGTGCTAGAACCCTGAGTGCCCTCAGCCCCACAGCAGAGAGAATTTTAGCTACATCTTCAATCTCTGACACTCTAGTTTAGGATTTGGCAACTTTTCCTCTAAAGTGCTAGATAATAAACATTTTAGTCTCTGGTGTCTGTATATATGTTTCAGCTGCATCTTCCCTCTTATTTTATAATTAAAATAGTTAAAAACGTCAAAATCACTCCTAGTTCTCAGGTTGCACGAAAGAAAGAATTTGCCCTCTGACTTGTTGACTTAACACTGTTCTGGTGGTGCTTTAAAAAAAAAGTTGTATCTTTATTTCACATTCTCCTATATTCTCACATACTCCATTTCTTTTCTTAGTTTTCAACTTAGAAAGGACTGAAAAGCCCAGCCTTTGTTGTAGTCCAACCAAGATCAAGTTTCTGTTCTGTGTGGCTTGACACAAAGTGGAATTGTTCCTATTTCAAGTTAGTCAGAGGAAATTCAGAAAGATGTAAATACTCACTGGGAGCCTTTCACTCCAGTAGCAAAGGGGGATTGAGTATCTGCTTACTGCCTTCTGAGAATTACATCATCGTGTGCTGAGGTGAAATAGCATAAAATATGTATTGTAATCATACACTCCTAAAAGCCTTCCGTTGACATTCTCCTTTAAATATGATCTCACAGCACCAGTGAGAAGAGACTAGGCAGGTATTAATCAGCACTCACTTAGGAGCCTGCAAAAGGTTGCCTTTCCAGCACTTCTTGTACCTGGATTGGCTTTGTTGCCGATTAGCAACACTGAGGGACTTTTATCTGAGGAGGTGTCAAAGGCAATCGTCCACCGTCTGACCCTGCAATGCTGCTCCCTGTGTTCCGAACCTCAAAACAACTGCAAGATTTTTTTTTTTCCCACTCCTCCTTGGAGGGCTTTGCCTAGAGGCATTTAAGATGAAGCTTTCTGGGGTTGGGGATTTAGCTCAGTGGTAGGGCACTTGCCTAGGAAGCACAAGGCCCTGGGTTCGATCCTCAGCTCCGGAAAAAAAAGAACCAAAAAGATGAAGCTTTCTGCTAGTGACAAGTCAGATACTAGAAAGAGCAGAGGGCCTAACAAGTAACAAAATATACACCTGTTCTGTGTGGCTTTCTTCTCTGTGGGAAGCAGAATACACAAATTAGACACATTTGACTTGAAGTAGGTTAACTCACTCTCTCTCTCTCTCTCTCTCTCTCTCTCTCTCTCTCTCTCTCTCTCTCTCTCTCTCTCTAACTGGACTTTAAGAACAGACTTGCCTTAACCTCCTGGCTTGGTATCTCCAACTGTAAGCACCTTGATCATCCAGACAAAGGATGCAAGGAAAGCTGCATGTTGAATTGAACTGCAGTAGCAATGCATTTTAATGTTAAAAATTTAAAAAATAGGTTAATTTTACATATATCTGCAGTTCTAGGATTAAACCTAGAGTTCCACACCTATTGGGAAGCACCCAGCCATAGAATACTATCTAAGCTTTTTTTTGTTTGTTTGTTTGTTTTTGTTTTTGAGATAGGGTCTCTCTTTGTAGCCTAAGATAGCTTTGGAGTAACTACTTTTTTCTGGACTTAAACTTGTGATCCCTCTGCATCTGCCTTGGGATTACAAGTAGAAATTTGAGCTTATGGGGAACTGGGAGAATGGAGAATTCTGGAGAACCCTCTACTTGGCTCTATCATTACTTTGGCACTTATCAGTTGCTGTGTATATACATCTTCTACTTGGAACCATTTGACAGTAAACTGAAAGGCACAATACCCCTAAACCCTTTTGGTTTCTCCTGGAAAGCAAGGGCACACCTTTATAACATCTATATCAAGGTCAAATAGCTCATACATAGTATAGCTGAGACCATAATTAACCCTTGAAGTGGCTGTCATCACATAGCACATAATCATGCTCCAAAGTATCTTTTTTTCTCTTCTTTCATTTTTTTATTTACATTTCAAACATTACCCCATTCCCAGTTACCCCTCTGGAAACACCCTATCCCACCCCCACTCCCCTTGCTTCTATTAGGTGCTCCCCCACCCATCTACCCACTCCCACCTCCCTGCCCTGACATTCCCCTACATTGGGGCATCGAGCCTTCCCAGTACCAAGGGCCTATCCTCCCTCTGATGTCTGACAAGGCCATCCTCTGCTACATATAAGGCTGGAGCCATGGGTCCCTCTATATGTACTCTTTGGTTGGTGGTTAAGTCCCTGGGAGCTATAGGGGGGGTGTCTGGTTGATTGATATTGTTGTTCTTCTTATGGGTTGCAAACATCTTCAGCTCCTTTAATCCTTTCTCTAACTCTTCCATTGGGGACCCTGTACACAGTTTAGTGGTTGGCTGGGAGCATCTGCCTCTGTATTTGTCAGACTCTGGCAGAGCCTCTCAGGAGACAGCTATATCAGGCTCCTGTCAGCAAGCACTTCTTGGCATCTGCAATAGTGCCTGGGTTTGGTGTCTGTATGTGGGATGAATCCCCAGATGAGGCAGACTTTGGCTGACCTTTCCTTCAGTCTCTGCTCTACACTTTGTTCCCATATTTCCTCCTGTGAGTATTTTGTTTCCCTTCTAAGAAGGACTGAAACATCCACATTTTGGTTTTCCTTCTTCTTGAGGTTCATGTAGTCTGTAAATTGTATCTTGGGTATTCTGAGCTTTTGAGCTAATATTCACTTATCAGTGAGTGTACATCATGTGTGTTCTTTTGTGACTTTTTACGTTACTCAGGATGATATTTTCTAGTTCCACCCATTTGCCTATGGATTTCATGAAGTTATTGTTTTTGATAGCTGAGTAGTACTCTATTGTGTAGATGAACCACATTTTCTGTCTCCTCTGTTCTTTGCAACTTCTGGCTATTATAAATAAGGCCATTATGAACAAAGTGGAGCATGTGTCCTTGCTATATGTTGAAGCATCTTTTGGGTATATATTCTTTAATTTCTTTCTCAGCTTGTCTATCCTTTGAGTAGAGGACAAGAGAGAGTGGGTAGCCTTGTCTAGTCCCTGATTTTAGTGGGATTGCTTCAAGTTTCTCTCCATTTAGTTTGATGTTGGCTACTGGTTTGCTGTATATTGCTTTTATTATGTTAAGGTTTTGACCTTGAATTTCTGATTGTTCTAAGACTTTTGTCACACAGCAGTGTTGAATTCTGTCAAATGCTCTCTCAGCATCTAATGAGATCATCATGCGGTGTTTTTCTTTGAGTTTCTTTATATATAGTAGATTATAGTGCTAGATTTCCATATATTGAACCAACCCTGCATCCCTGGGATGAGGTCTACTTGATCATTGTGAACGATCATTTTGATGTGTTCTTGGATTCAGTTTGCAAGAATTTTATTGAGTATTTGGCATCCACATTCATAGATGTATTATTCTGATGTTCTCTTTCTTTGTTGGATCTTTGTGTGGTTTAGGTATGAGCATAATTGTGGCTTCATAGATGAAACTGTGTAGTGTTCCTTCTGTTCCTATTTTGTGAAATAGTTTGAAGAATAGTGGTATTCAGTCTTCTTTGAAGGTCTGGTATAATTCTGCACTAAACCCATTCAGTCTTGTTTTGTTTTGTTTTTTTGTGTTTTTTTTTGTTGTTGTTGTTGGGGGACTTTTAATGGCTGTTGCTATTTCTTAAGGGCTTATGGGACTATTTAGATGGCTTATCTGTTACTGATTTAGCATTGGTACCTGGTATCTGTCTAGAAAGTTGTGCATTTCATCCAGACTTTTTAGTTTTGTTGAATATAGGCTTTTGTATTAGGATGTGGTGATTTTTTTGGATTTCCTCAGTTTCTGCTGTTATGTCTCCCTTTTCAATTCTGATTTTGTTAATTTGGATACTCTCTCTGTACCTTCTAGTTAGTCTGGCTTAGGATTTATCTATCTTGTTGATTTTTTCAAAGAACCAGCTCCTGGTTTTGTTGACTCTTTATATAGTTCTTTTTGTTTCTACTGGATTGATTTCAGCCCTGAGTTTGATTATTTCCTGCTGTCTACTCCTCTTAGGTGTATTTGCTTCTTTTTGTTCCAGAGCTTTCAGGTGTGTTGTCAAGGTGCTAGTTTATGCTCTCTCCAGTTTCTTTTTGGAGGCACTCAGAGCTGTGAGTTTTCCTCTTAGCACTGCTTTCATTGTGTCCCATAAGTTTGGGTATGTTGTGCCTTGATTTTCATTAAATTCTAAAAAGTCTTTAATTTCTCTATTTATTTATTCCTTGACCAAATTATCATTGAATAGAGCATTGTTCAGCTTTCATATGTATGTGGGCTTTATGTTTTTTTTTTTTTGTTGTTGTTATTGAAGACCATCCTTAGTCTATGGTGATCTGATAGGAAGCATGGGATTATTTCAGTCTGTTGAGGCCTATTTTATGACTGATTTTATGGTCAGTTTTGGAGAAGGTACCACGAGGTGCTGAGAAGAAGGTATATTCTTTCATTTTAGGATGAAATGTTTTATAGATATCTGTTCAATCCATTTGGTTTATAACTTCTGTTAGTTTCACTGTGTCTCTGTTTAGTTTTTGTTTCCATAATCTGTCTATTGCTGAGAGTGGGGTGTTGAAGTCTTCCACTATTAGTGTGTGAGGTGCTATGTGTGCTTTGAGCTTTAGTAAAGTGTCTTTTATGAATGTGGATGCCCTTGCATTTGGAGCATAGATGTTCAATTTGAGAATTCATTCTGGTACATATTTCCTTTGTTGAGTATGAAGTGTTCTTCCTTCTCTTTTTTGATAAATTTTAGTTGAAAGTTGACTTTATTTGATATTAGAATGGCTACTCCAGCTTGTTGCTTGGGACCATTTGCCCGGAAAAATTTTTTCCCAGTCTTTTACTCTGAGGTAGTATCTGTCTTTTTCACTGAGGTGTGTTTCCTGTATGCAGCAAAATCCTGGGTCCTGTTTATGTATCCAGTCTATTAATCTATATCTTTTTATTGGGGAATTGAGTCCATTGATATTCAGAGCTACTATGGAAAAGTGATTTTTGCTTCCTGTTATTTTTGTCCTTAGAAGTAGAATTATGTTTTTGTAGGTATCTTCTTTTGGGTTTGTTGAAAACAAGAGTACTTTCTTGCTTTTTCTAGGGGGTATTTTCCCTTCTTGCTTTAGAGTTTTCCATTTGTTATCCTTTGTAAGGCTGGATGTGTGGAAACAAAGTATTTTCACTAACCACTGAAACAGAGCTCATAAAGGCCCCACACCCTAACTGAGATGCTAGATTCAGCATTGTTGGGAGCTGAACATACTGTGCCTTCACTTTTTCATGTACTGAACATCTAATCCCACTTCAGAATGACTGGTTTACAGATAAGAAACAGAACTCATTTTCCTAAAGCAAGTTAGGTTAAAACGAAGCTGTTAGGGTAGGCAGTAATCCAAAGACTGATGTTCTCATGAAGATAGTATGATGATTTGAATAAACATGGCTCCTTTATGCTCCTATAGTTGAATACTGAGTCAGCAGGTGGAAGGATTAGAAGGATGAGGTGTGACCTTGTTGGAGAAAGTATGTCACTGAGGATAAGCTTTGAGGTTTCTGCCAAGAGTCCAGAGTCTCTCTCCTCTCTGCTTTCTGACCAGGTTATAGTTTGCAGTTCTGCCTGCCTGCCTGCCACCATGTTTCCTCCCATGATGATAATGGATTACAGCTCTGAAACTCTAAGTCAGCTCCCAGTTAAATGTTTTCATTTGTAATAGTTGCCTTGGTCATGGTGTCTTTTCACAAGCATAGAACAGTGACTAGGATAGAGAGAGATTTGAACAGAAACATGTACAGAGTGACGTTGATATGCAGATATGAGACAGGCCTGGAGCAGATTCTCTTTTCATGGTCCTCCAGGTTGGTGGCAAACCAGCCTTGATATGGTGTTCTCAGACCTATGACCTCTTGAGCTTCAGAGAACACATTTTTTATTTAACCACCTGTACTTTCTTTGCTATGCAGGGTTATTGGAATAACAAAGAATGAACATCCACTTGCAGACTGGTACAACCATTCTGGAAATCAGTCTGGAGGATCCTCAGAAAATTGGACATTGAACTGCCTGAGGATCCAGCTATACCTCTCTTGGGCATATACCCAAAAGATGCCCCAACATATAAAAAAGACACGTGCTCCACTATGTTCATTGCAGCCTTATTTATAATAGCCAGAAGCTGGAAAGAACCCAGATGCCCTTCAACAGAGGAATGGATACAGAAAATGTGGTACATCTACACAATGGAATATTACTCAGCTATCAAAAACAACGACTTTATGAACTTCGTAGGCAAATGGTTGGAACTGGAAAATATCATCCTGAGTGAGCTAACCCAATCACAGAAAGACATACATGGTATGCACTCATTGATAAGTGGCTATTAGCCCAAATGCTTGAATTACCCTAGATGCCTAGAACAAATGAAACTCAAGACGGATGATCAAAATGTGAATGCTTCACTCCTTCTTTAAAAGGGGAACAAGAATACCCTTGGCAGGGAAGAGAGAGGCAAAGATTAAAACAGAGACTGAAGGAACACCCATTCAGAGCCTGCCCCACATGTGGCCCATACATATACAGCCACCCAATTAGACAAGATGGATGAAGCAAAGAAGTGCAGACCAACAGGAGCCGGATGTAGCTCGCTCCTGAGAGACACAGCCAGAATACAGCAAATACAGAGGCAAATGCCAGCAGCAAACCACTGAACTGAGAATGGGACCCCCGTTGAAGGAATCAGAGAAAGAACTGGAAGAGCTTGAAGGGCTCGAGACCCCATATGTACAACAATGCCAAGCAACCAGAGCTTCCAGGGACTAAGCCACTACCTAAAGACTATACATGGACTGACCCTGACTCTGACCTCATAGGTAGCAATGAATATCCTAGTAAGAGCACCAGTGGAAGGGGAAGCCCTGGGTCCTGCTAAGACTGAACCCCCAGTGAACTAGACTGTTGGGGGGGGCGGCAATGGGGGGAGGGTGGGGAGGGAAACACACATAAGGAAGGGGGGGATGTTTGCCCGGAAACCGGGAAAGGGAAAAACACTCGAAATGTATATAAGAAATACTCAAGTTAAAAAAAAAAAAAAAAAAAAAGAATGAACATCCACAATTTGACAATTTGAAATCCAAAATGCTCTAGAATCTTAAGTATTTCCTCCTAGCAGGACATCTGGTGTTTGCTACACAGGCACACTAAAAATATTGTATAGCATTACTGCAAGGTTTTGTGCATAAGGCATGCATAAAACAAAAAGGAATTATATATCTGATTTGAGTCTGGATTTCTAAAGGGCTCACATACTACAAATATTTTAAAAGGAACACGATCCAAAATTCTGGCCTGAAGCATTGTGGGTAAGGAAGACTATACATGACCAAGAGCTGACTCACCATGGTTAGAGAAAGCCATGTTCTTTGGGGCTTTGTTTATCATTTACACAATATAGAGAGGCATGCTGAACCAGCAATTAGTGAGGTGACAAATCTCCAGGGAGAGGTGTCTCTCACTAGTGGGAGAGGCCACAGAGAAAGAGGATTCAGGGATCAGAGTGGCTCCCATTGACTAATTACTCTCTCATGATGCATTTTATGTGTTTTTTTTTTCTAAAATAAAGAAATGGCGATTTGGAAAGTTGAACTTAGTTTTAATACCAACCCTCCCTTGGAAGAACAAGGAATGCTGGCGCTTTTCCTTGAAAAGACTTAAGACTTCTCTGTGCATGTAGCTGCTGAACCACTGCCTCATCATACTCCAGGTCTGCTGATGTCAACAGTGTGTTCATCTCCTCTTAGACACTCCTTCTGCTAATTATCTATCTTACTACTGTTCAGATTCCTGTAGGAAGTGCCACCTACCCCTTCTTTCCTGCAATGAGAGGCAGAAACATGTTTTAGCAGTGACTCTGAATTTGTAGTTGTGGCAGCTACACCAGGGAGGGTGGAACACAAGAGTGAGGGCTTGCCTTGTGTCCTTTGAACTACACCTCCTCTAGTCCCACATGAAGACCCACTAAGATCCCCACACTCCCCTGAAGAAGATTTGCTTACCTTCAAGTAAGGTGATTTAAGAATGGCTCTTCTGTATTTGTGTATTTGGTGATTGAAATTGCCATGAGAACTTATTTTTTAAATTATAAACTTATCTAAACTACTGGTAAAGACCTTTCCTAAGGCACCTGGGACTCTGCTTGTGGATTGCTTGCTCATTCTCCTGCTGATAGGAAGTTCCCGCTTCTCAAGACAGGGCTGAAACTAGAAACTGCTTCTATTCCCTCTCCCTTCACTCTTTTGTTTAAATTAAATTTCTAAGTACTGCCTCAAACTTGCCTCAGTGTTTGAGAACATAATTCACTGATGTTTCCTACAACTTGAAAATTCTTCTCCCTGTGATTTCAAGAACAGTATATACCAGAAGCCAGGAATTACTGTTATAAAGAAATATACTTCTCAAGTAAATGCCTGGCAAAGATATCACCATTGGCTAGGAATAGAGCCTGTCCTTAGCCCGAGATGGCACAGGGCTGGTCTGTCAACTAAGACAGGCTGAATGGTGTGTTTGTTAGCAGCAATGTCAAGTGGCTAGGCATAGGGAGATGCACACACAAGAACTCCTTCTACATGCCCCACAACAACCAATCCTTTGATCTGGGAACAGCTCCAGGTCTTATGAAGCCCAGTCGTGACAACATGACTGTGGAGAGGGAGTTGTCCCCTCCAGAAGGCAAAAGAAAGAGGAGTGGCTTGTTCTGGCATGTCTCTGAAAGACTGTGTAGCCTTGCATTCCTTGATTCCATGGTGACAGTGGTTTGACCTGTTTAGAAAGCAGAATGCAAAGAATATAGTAACACAACCTGTGACATGTGGGGCATGTGATCCTAGGAGACCCCTTTGGCAACATGGAGGAACAAAAGTCCAGGTAACTCCCCCAGTGATCAAGAAGGAAATCCTCCACCAGATAGTTGTTGGTTGTGTGTGGGTTGGAGCTCATTGTGGTAGAGTATCCTGTGGCTGACTGATGTTTTCCTTCTACTTTAGTACAGATGCCCAGACCTCACCATCACCAGGCACAGTGTCTTCTTCTCTGGGACTGTGCTGCATACGTCCTGCCACATACATTGCAACATCCTGTCTTGTGATAACATTTCTTATGAGTTGAAGAATCCTCACTTCCTATGTGTTACAGTCAGGTGACAACTTCATATACTTTACTAAGTCTTTTAAAAGAGGCACATGCATGTATGTGTGTGTTCATATGTAGTATATGTATGAATAAGACTGTGAGTATACTCGTTTGAATATGGAAGCCATAGGATTTCAAGTGTCAACCTTAGAAATGCTGTCTCCCTCCTTTGACATAGAGTCTCTGTGCTGGATAGTTTTATGTCAACTTGATATAAACTAAAATCATCTGAGAGGAGGACACCTCATTTGAGAAAATGCTTCCATAAGATCAGGTTTTAATTAGTGGTTAATAGGAGAAGGTCTAGTCCATGTGGGTAGTGCCATCCCTCAGCTGGTAGTCTTGCTTCTATAAGAAAGCAGGGAGAGGGAAGAAGACGGGAAGGATTCGTGGGAAGTGGTAGCCAGAAGGGGGACAGTGAGAAGGATGTAAAATGAATAAGTAAAAACGTAAGATTAAATAAAAAATGAAATGAACTTTGTCATAAACTGTAAAACAAGACAAAACAACAACAAAACAACAATAACAACAATAATACCAATAGCCATGAGGAACAAGCCAGTAAGCAGCACCCCTCCATGGATTCTGTATTAGCCCCTGTCTCTAGGTTCCTTCTCTGCTTAGGTCCTGCCCTCACTGCTTTTGATAATGAACTATTATATGGAACTATGAGTGAAAAAAACCTTTTCTCTCCAAGTTGCTTTGGTCATGGCATTTCATTGCAGCAATAGACATCCTAACTAAGGCAGTCTCTCATTGTCCTGTCCTTCACCTATAAAGCTAGGCTGGCTAGTCCACAAGTATCAGGGATCCTCCTGTCTATGCCTTCCCATTCCTGGGATTACAGGTATGTGCTATCATGCTAGAGTTTTTATGTGGGTCCTGGGAATTGAACTCAGTTCCTCATATTTGCAAGGCAAGCTGTGCTGACAGAGCTATCCTTCCTAGCTTATTGATACATTCTGAATACTCCAAGTCACCAGTGAATCCTTCTCCTGTTTTACTGTAGGATGCTCACTTCTGGGTAAATCCCCATAGATGGCTGATTCTAACCATTGTTTGCTGCTTCTACTAATTTCTCCCTCCATTTTGGAAGAATAGTTGAGATCCCCAGCTGATAGTATCTAACAATAGCTTTAGTCTTTCTTATTTTGACAGTATGTTTTATAAGGGAAGAAACATGACCAAACTCTTATTTATAGGACTTTTATTATTTTCTCTAGTTAATTCTCAAGACTGAGATACTTTTGACTTTAATGTTAACCTTTTGCACATGGTGTGTATGTTTTTAATATACAGATTGGGCCTTTCAATATAAGGACCATTGTCTACTTAATTATTTGAGGAAAATGTGTCTTTTCTGAAGAATGAATTATGTTATATAAATAGGGTTCATTTAAATTTTTGTTATAAACCATGACCAGGGTATAGAAATCTTACAGTAATAATAAAATCTAATTTATTTATAACGGATAGTAGAGAGAAGTGGAGTCTATAAGTCACATACAATCTTATTTGATAAGACCCTTCTGAGTGTGTGTGACATTTTTGGGGGAAGTACATCAGCCATCAGATTTTATAGTTCTGACCAGTGTCTGTTGCCCAGCTTGGGTTTTTGGAGGTTTTTGTGCAGTTAGATATGAGGGACAAGTTATGGGTAGAAATGAGGCACAGCTGGTCAACTTTTCAATCATCTCTGGGCAGCTTGATTTGGCTTTGTGCTGATCAGGGCTTTCAAGGTCATAAGTGGATGGGATAGAGGAGGAAGGAAGTCGGCTTGCCTTCTGTATCTCCTACCATGTTCTTCCCCTTGAGCTGTTTTCCAAGCGAGGAGTAGATGGGACTTATGCTTTGAATTCTGCCCAGTAGAAGATAATTGATTTATCAAGTTTAACGGGTCTCCTGATATGTCAGTCATGACTAAATTTCTGAAACAAAATAGCTTCTAAAAAGGAAAAACTTATGCTAGACCCTAGTTTCAGAGACTCCAGCCCATAGTCCATAGCCTGTGGGGGAGACAGTGCTTTATGGTAGAAGGACATACAAAGGAAACATTACATGGTGTTTAGGATATAAAAGGAGAAAGAGGACAAGACTGGGGTTTGGATAGCCTATCCAAAGGCGTATCCCAAATGGTCTAACCTTCCCAGGAGGTTGCACCTGTTAAAGGTTCTACCACCTCCCAACTCACCGTAGGCTGGCCACTAAGTCTTTATCACAAAGGCCTTGGGTATCAGTTTTAGTTGCAGAAGGTTAGTGTTTGACATAATAGTCTATCATCCCAGTACTTCTCGCTGGCCCTCCTTGCTCACCATTTCTTTTTTTCTTGACCTTCTTCCCTGATAAACATACTTTGCTCTTGATTGAACTTTCCTCTCTATACTTCAGGTCATTATAGACTTCTTTATACCCCAGGGAGCAGAAATACCCAAGTATGGAGGGCTGTTCAGTTGTCTGTTTAGTTCCTATCTTTATTTTTCTTGCCTTGAGGACATTTAATAGCTCAGACACTGTCATGGTTGATATTGTCAACTTGACAGGATGTATAATCACCTAGGAGACACACCTCCAGCATGAGACAGCTGGTCACATGGTATTATCCCTCAGGAAGCAGAGAGTTGAAGGCTACTGCTCAGCTTGCTTTCTCTTCATACGGTCCATCACCCCAACCCGTGGACTCAGTACCCCAACCCATGGACCCAGTATCCCAACTGATGGACCAGTGCTGTCCACACCCAGGGTGCGTCTTCCTTCATCAGCTAAACCTTTCTGGAGATACCCTCATAGATACAACTATAGGTGTGTCTCTAAGGGGATTCTGTAGCCAATCAGATTGCCAACGAAGATGAATAATTGACAGGTACAAAACTCCCACTCTTCCTCTTCCAGGTGAACCCATGGATGACAGGCTAATTCATTGATTTTATATGATTATTAGTTTTACCTTTGTGGAGAAGAAAGTCTGCTCCACATGAGTTCAAACTCGGAGCATGTGTTTTAGATAGGAAGGAATACAGAAAAACATTTATTGTCTGCTGCACTTTTAGTTTTGCGGTCAGCTAAGCCGACCTGCTATTTTCTCCTCTCTAACCTTGCAGTACCTATCTAACAAGCTGCCATGCAATTATTGATTTATCTTTAACTGTTTGGGCTGACAAAGAGCTCAGGGTTTTTTTCTTCTATGAAATCTGAAAGCTGCAAAGTCAAATTTTTTAACTTCCTACCTTTCCCCAGAATTCTACAAATCATTGTTTGACTGACGATAGCTGAGAGCTCACCTTCCTTTTAATTATTTTTATCCTACTCAATTCAATTTTTATTTCTTTTAGTAAGTGATCTATCTTTCTCTCTCTAATAAAACTCATACACAGACAAGTCTGGATCACTGAGCTGAGCTCTGGTGGCCTGAAGCAAGTGTTCATAGCAGCTAGGCTACCAGAATAATAGAAAAAGCTGCATTTATAGTTCAATTATTACATGGAAGTTGACAGTCTTGTTTTGATTTAAAGCCCTGTCTCCAATAATAGAAAAAAGAGGATCATAGCTTATCTTGGGCTGTAAGGCTTTGCAGTGGCCTGTAATTCAAAGCTTATCTATGGGAATGACTGGTCTTTAAACATGTAAATCTTCTCCAGGTTCCTGAAACAGCCATCATCCCCTGAGCAGCCCAGGCTCAGTTAAGGAGGAAAAGGTCAGTTTTTACCTTTTCAGGGCATCTTATGAGCTGTCAAACTAAACAAAAACCAATCAGGGGGTCTCCAATGGACACTGGCATTCATTTGGGAAGACAGGAGCAGGGCTATACAAGTATGTGTGCCTATGAAACTGGATATAGTCAAAAAGATTGAGGCCAGGGGAAATAAACAGGAGGAATGCTATTTTATCAGGTATTTTGACACAGCTACTCTTGCTCATTATGACCAAGAAGAATGACCACAGGGTTATATGCCCCATAGATGTACTTTGCATAAAGTTGGTATTCTGACAGGTTCTTTTGAGGAAGTTATTAGTGGGGAGTCATGTGTGAGGACCTTAGCTTTACTTTTCACTTTTTTAATGTTAAGGAGACACAAGAAACAAAGAGACTCTATTGTGATTTGTATGTCTATACATGTGTGTTTACGGGTGTATGTTTGTGTTGCCATGTACATAGAGGTCAGAGAACAAACTTGAGGGCCATTTCTCTGGAGCAATCTATTTTATTTTTTTTTAAGACATGAGCCTGGGGCTCCCCAAGTAGGTGACATTGGTTGTTCACTAAACACAGGGCAATCTGCCTGTATTGACCTCTTCCAAGATCGGAAGACAAACCAATCAGCATACAATGTTTTTGCTGTCTTTGTGCTTCCAGCATTAAGATTGCAGGTGCATGCAACCACAGCAGCATTCTCCCCCTCCTTCCTTGGAGGCTGAGTTTATGTCCCCCTACTTGCACAGAAAGCACTTTACCAACCAAATTGTCTCCCAGCCCTTCACTTCTCTTTTGGCACAGAGTCTTGCCATGTGCTCCTTGATGATCTGGATCTGACTATATAGACTAGCATGGTTTAACCTATTGCAGTCCTTCTATATCTGCTCCCTGAGTGCTGGCATTATAGGCATATGCAACTCCATCTAACTGTACTCTTTTCTCCAGACTCATTCCTGAGTTCTTGGCCAATTCATTAGTTTATGGGTGATATTCCGATAGTCCATAGATTATTTCCACTGGGTTCTAAAACAGGGTTTTGGGCAATATATCATCAATGAATGTTATCCGGACTTTGCGTGGAATTCACCTGCTAAATTATAGAAATCAAAGACAGATGAAATGAAAGGCCTTTTCTCCAATACCCCCTTTAAGGGAGAGGTTGCCACCACATGTAAAATTCCCCCTCCAGTTCTGTTTACAGCACTGCTTTCTGCCTGGCTGGACCTTAGGTAACTGTGATGGTCTGCATATGATTGGCCCAGGGAGTGGCATTATTAGAAGGTATGGCCTTGTTGGAGGAAGTGTGTCACTGTGGGGGTAGGCTTGGAGACCCTCCTCCTATCTGCCTGAAGATGCTCAGTCTGTTCTTAGCTTCCTTCGGGTGAAGATGTAGAACTCAGCTTCTCCTGCACCAGGCCTGCCTGGATGCTGTGATGCTGCCATACTCCCACCTTGATGGTAATGGACTGAACCTCTGAACCTGTAAGCCAGCCCCAATTAAATGTTGTCCTTCATAAAAGTGACTTTGGTCATGGTGTCTGTTCACAGCAATAAGACCCTAACTAAGACAGAAGTTGGTACCAGCCCTTTGGAGGATCCTGTGTGGATTCCAGACATTGAAACAAGCTACCTTGGAGACCCAAAGATGTTAAAGATGCCAGAGTCACGGGCTATCTGCTGAGGAAAGCTGCTAACTAGGAGTGGAACCAGCTCAGGAGAAAGAAGTTTGCTACAGACAACAAAGATGAAAAAGGAAGACCTGAAGACCACTTTGACCTCAGAAATGGAGAAGGCAGAGTTTGGAGTTTTGCCTAGCTGGTTGCCTGTCCTAATTTGGGGATTACAGTTAAGTGAATAGATGTATCTTGGAAGAGACTTTGAACTTTCAACTTTTAATATTGTGGGTACTGCTATAGACTGTGGGGACTTTGGAAGTTGAACTAAATGTACTTTTTTATTATACTAAATTTAGGTATGGCCTCCATAGACCCATGTGTTTAAACAAGCCTTTGGAGGCCAGGGAGTAGAATGTAATGGTTTGCATATGCTTGGCCCAGAGAGTGGCACTATTAGAAGGTGTGGCCTTGTTGGAGGAACTGTGTCACTGTGAGGTGGGCTTGGAGACCCTCCTCCTAGCTGCCTGGGGATGCTTAGTCTGTTCCTGGCTTCCTTCGGGTGAATATGTAGAACTCAGCTCCTCCTGCACCATGCCTGCCTGGATGCTGCCATGCTCCCGTCTTGATGATAATGAACTGAACCTCTGAACCTGTAAGCCAGCCCCAGTTAAATGTTGTCCTTCATAAAACTTACATTGGTCATGGTGTCTGTTCACAGCAATAAGACCCTAACTAAGACAGTAACCATTACATGGTTATGTGCCAATCAGTCTTACATAAGTACATGTCTTACAGAGAGCTTTCTTCTGATCTTTTATCTAGAAGTCTAAGTTCATGGTCTGCTGCATGTATGTGGTACTTTTGTGCCGGTTTGGGGGAGGGGCCATTTTGCTTCTCTATAAGAGTAAATGGCTTGGTCAGTTCACGGTAGCTATGTCAAAGAAGAAAGCACTGGCAATTTTAAAGGTGCTCAGAAGCATTTACTCTAGGCTCTTTCAGCAGAGAAGAGAGGCTCTTGTAGCAATTGCTTGTCTGTAGCCAGCTGTCCTTCAGTTCAGTCTTCTGGTAAGTTCTTGCTGCCACATGGACACTTAAAGGTACCCAGCAGAAAAGGAACAGAAGTGAGTGTAATCCTTCATGGAAGGATAAGTGTCCCTGTTTCATTGAATGTTTACGCTGAGAAAAACAACAACAATTTATTGAGGATACTAGCGATTTTCCAGGACTTTCTAGTCCAATCAGTAAAGAGTATTTAAATACGAGGATGCTTAAAAATCTAGGGACAAAAATTTTGAATCCAACTTAATAGTCCAAAGGTTTAACCTTACATCTCAGTGTGTGATTACTCTAGTTTACCCTACCAAGTCCGTGATTCATGATAGTAGCAGGAGCCTGGTATAGATGTCTCCTGAGAGGCTCTGCTAGAGTCTGACAAATACAGAGGTGAACGCTCACAGCAACCATTGGACTGAGCACGGGGTCCCCAGTGGAGGAGTTAGAGAAAGGACTGAAGTAGCGGGAGGGGTTTGCAACCCCATAAGAAGAACAACAATATCAACCAACCAGACACTCCCCCACCCTGAGCTCCCAGGGACTAAACCACCACCCCAAGAGTACACAGGAATGTACTCCAGCTGCATATATAGAAGAGGATGAGCCTTGTTGGGCATCAATGGGAGGAGAGGCCCTTGGTCCTGTCAAAACTCGATGTCCCACTGTAGGGAAATGCCAGTTCGGGGAGATGGGAGAGAGTGGGTGGGTGGGTGAGTGAGGGATCACCGTCATAGAAGCAGGAGGAGGGGGGTTGGGATAGCAGGTTTCTGGAGGGGAAATCGGAAAAGGGGATAACATTTAAAACGTAAATAAAAAAATCTAATAAAAATGGAATCTTATGTAAAAAATTAAAAATAAAAATAGAATACAATTAAAAAACAAAAAGCAAGAGATACGTGGACCGATTTCTCATTTTGGCTTCATATTATTGAATTAATAAACAGGTCATGTCTTAACCACTGCTGAGTTGTTTAAAAATTTGAAAGGTGCTAACTAGGTTGGACATTCTTTTCTATTGCAATGGGATGCATTCTGGTCACTCAGGCCTAGACAGCTACAGCAATCCCTGTCTTTACTGCATGCCTCTCCCATGTGTAGGTTCTAGTCCCCAGGGTGTCCTCATTATGCAGCTGTAGAATCTGGTTCCCAAATGTACAGGACGCTTACTCCTTTTCTGACTTGTTTCTCCCCTCCTAGCTCAGACTTCTACCCCTCTGTCTTCAGATTGGTTCACAGTGATGGCTAGTTTGTCAACTAGATTTGTCTTAAGAAACACCCAGGTTAGTAAAGCACATCTCCATTTGTGAATGAGTTTCCAGAGATTCCCAGTTATGAGGAATCTCACATAGAATGGATTAGTCCTTTGATAGATTCATAACATAATGGAATGATTGACAGGAGGTGAGGGTAGGAAGGGGGAAAGTTGAAGGAACAAGGTCACTGTGGATGACTTGTGGATGACATGTTGTTCTGGTCCTTTCTGTATCCTCATGTTTTCTATATTTCTCGGGTCCACCACGATGTAAGCTGAACTTCTATGTCCTTCCCTATGAAACTGCAACTAAAATAAACCTTTCCTCTGTGAAGTTCTTCTTGTAGGCTCTTTGGTCACAGTGACTTAAACTATGCTGCTTAGTCCAGAAAAGAAATCTAAGAATTTAAACATATGTATTTGCCATGATTTCTTATCCATTCTGCATTTTATGCTTTGACGTCTTGAATCCTTGCTGATGTACCTGCTTCTCCTAAGCTTAGCTAATTCTACCATTCACACCACAACTCATACTCCAGACACCTTTACTGAATTATTGTCTTCTGTGCCATTATCTATCTGTCCTAATCACCAGAGCTACAAACTGGATGACCGAGGACAACTTTATACACCAGATCTCATTGAAATTATTCAAACTAGTCATTTCTCAGCCTATCTATCTGCCTTGTATGTTCATTCTTGTAGAGACAACAGAAAAGGCCCTGTTAAGCCCTGCTCTATGTTGTCTTTTCTCTAGCCTTTCCTCCCAGGATTCTTCACATGGCATGGTATGCTTCCTCCTTCCAGATCTCTGAGAATGTCAAGCAGTCTTTATGGTCATCGTCTCTTGAGCTGTTGGGACTCATATCTGAAAAACAAGAAAGCTTACATGAAACACTAGAAAACACAAGACATTTTTACTTCCCTGGAAAGTGGATGTTATGACCCCTATTCACAAGAAAGCATTGAGTTATTTCACCTCCACACCTGCAGTGATCCAAAAAAGGCAACAATGATAATTGGTAACATATTAAGAGGATGGATTCCCATTAAATTGTCAGGAAAACCCTGACTTCATAATCAATTAGGCAAGAATAAGCATCTGAGTTATTCATGTTCTGTAAGGCAAACTGTGTTGATATTTCTGAATGCTCTTGTTCATATCCTTGTCACAATTACAGTGAGCATGAGAACATGGCTATGAGGGATTTGTGTCATGGACTTTTAGGGAAGACAATATGTCCTCCCATAGAATAGTTCCATGTGATGGGTTTGTACATAGGTGGAATGTCACAGAAGAAGAAAAGAAGATTCTAATTGTGATGGCTAATCTTCATTAGCTTGACTGGATTTAGAATCACCTAGGAGATATACTTCTGAGCATGGCTATGAGACTATTTCCAGAGAGGTTCAACTAAGGTGGAAAGATCTACCATTTTTCAAAAGGGAAATAGAGAATGCCATCTGAGCATCAGCACTCATCTCTGTTAGCTTTCTGAATGTGGACATAATGTGACCAGCCACTTTATGTTCTTGCTGCTGTGCTTTCCTCACTGCTGTGCATTGCAACCCTTCAAATGGTGAGCCATAACCAACCTTTCCTTTTGGCAGCCACTTGTCATGTGTTTGTTCTCAGCGTCAAGAAAAGCAAAACACTAGTCTAAGACCCAGTTACAACGGGATCAACTTTATGTTACTTGGTGAGGGAACAGGTGTGTGTGTGTGTGTGTGTGTGTGTGTGTGTGTGTGTGTGTGTGTGTGTGTGTGTTGTATTGAATTAGCTATAGAAGTTGAGACATTTATACATCTGTGGGCTGTAGGTCCTTGCTCTGGTGTCCTTCAGAAGTTGGGGATCCTAGTGATTAAGATTCAAATGACCCTGGCTTTGTGTTCTTGCTCTTTTCATAGGTGTGCGACTTGGGACAATGCTGAATCCTCTTTAAACCTTAGATTCTTTTTGGGAAAGTCAGATTTCCCTTTGGTCGAATATGTATGGACATTGCTTGGTAGAGTGCCTGGACATGTGCACATGCCAGTAAATAAATCATGAAGCAAAACTCTTGGGCAAGAGCAGTAGGTTCACCTTGTTTAACAGATGGAATACAACTAGGATTTATATGAACATAATGGAAGAGGAGACCAAGTAGAATCCTGGTATTGAATATCACCACGATACAGTGCATATCTGTAGGTTGTTCGGGATATTTTTGTAACTTGAGTTGATGAAAGTAGGGACTTCCCCAATCTTTCCTTTTTCTTGGGTCAAGTGAAAGAACCTTTGTCCTTCTTTCTGCATCCAACTATTCACTTGTGTGGGAAAAAAAAGAGGAAGGAAAATGAATTATTATCTTCCTCAAAAATGGCTACAGTAAGAATAATTGTAACATTGAGAATGAATTAAAATAAACTCAGAGGGCTTCACTTTTCTCAACACTACGCACCAAGTGCTTTCATTTAGAGCCACGTGTCTCTTGAGTGCCTTAATTTACACATATGAATCTCCTGTGCTTCTTGGCTAGTTTTACTGTCAGTAGCCAACTTACTCCTACATTTGGAAGTTCCAAGTCACCTTTCCTGACATCCTCACAGGTCTGCAAAGTAGAATCTGGTGATCGTCCCTCTGTGTTCTCAAATTTTTTCTCACTCTGAACTTTGTTTTGGAATATGAAAGCAACACATGTGTCAGACAAAATAGACAGCATAGAGACTTTTCTGTCTTCCATTTTGCTGACTTACTTTTCTTTGTTTTTGCTTACTATCACTTCTTGGTCTTGGTGAGAAACAGAACATGTAATAAACACAGTCTCTTGAGGAAATGATACCTTATCAAAGTCAAAAGTAGGAGCTTCCAAACTACTGTATAAAAAAAGTCATTACCTTTGAGTTTCAGGGGGGAAATAGGCTCCCTATTCTAATTAATAAGTTGAGGAAATTGTATAACTATTAACAGTTTTACTTTTTATTTATTTATTTATCTAAAAATATAATTTATATGTATCATAATAGCTAATGCTGTTAACTTGACAGGATCTAGAACAACTTAGAAGGCACACTTCTGGGCATGTCTGTAAGGAAGTTTCTAAATTGGGTTAATAGAGACAGGAAGATCTATCCTAAATGCTGGCAGGACAAACTCAGGGTATGGGGTCTTCAAGTGGATGAGAAGGAGAAAGTTAGCTGAGCACCAACATACAGCTCTCTGGGTCCTGACTACAGATGCAGTGTGACCAGATGCCTCAATCCCCAATGCTTTGTCTTCCCTGCTGTGAAGGACAGCATCTTCTGAGCTGTGATATCTGTGATGGACAGTGTCTGTGAGCTATGCTAAATCTCGATTAAATGTTTTGTTGTGAGAGGCTTAACTAAAACCCAGATGCAGGCAGTGTGATGAACTTACACCATCACACTATCAGTCTGAACCTTACCCTGTCCACAAGGGTTGGCTTTGTAACCACTGTTGCTCCTCTACCTGCCTCGGATTGTTTCACACTAACACTTGAAGCCTCATTGAGCCTACGTCCCTTCTTGTTCTTTGTTATTGCCCTGACAGGAGACACAGAGCAGACAGGTGTATTGATTTTTGTCTCTGCTATGTTCAGACTTGACCTTGGCCAGTTGTAAGTGGAGACTAATTTAAGTATCATTTCCCTGTTTGCAGGCTACGAAATGATAAATGTTTTACTATGAGAGTAATTATTTTTTCTTGAAAAAATGATGTTGTAGGAGTTGTAAGGATAGCTGAGAAGTTGAGAGTACAAGATGCTCTTCCAGAGGACCCAGGTTTGATTCCCAGCACCCACATGATGATTTACAACAGCAGGCACTGCATACACATGGTGCACAGTCATATATGCAGACAAAACATAAAAAAATTGTGTTGTCTGTCTTTATTTTCAGTAGTCTCAATTTACTCTGGGATTTAATGTGATTAGTTCATGTGAGATATAACGAGAGCCTTTGCATAGATCTCAATGACGCTCAGAGTCACATCTGGAGACCATTAACCACTGATGGTATTTGATAGAAAACACATATGCACTTTAGAGGGAGAGATTTTGTTCAAAGGCTTCTTGTAAGGGGGAGATTTTCCTGTAACAGGTAAAGGGCTCTCTCTGTCTGGTAGGCAGTGGCACGGAATGGCAGAGAACATTCTACCCTGTGGTTGGCCTCTTGTTAAGTCTGTGTGATCCATAGACTGAGGCAGTTCCAGGGTCCTGGACTTGGGAAGGGTAGATGCTAAGTCAAATGGGTTAAACATCTTATTTCAATTGCTCTGTGATGACAAGTGAGGCAGCTGATTATATTAATGATTATATTTATTATTGCTATTGTTATTAATTATTTCTTCTGAGTCCTATCTGCCATGACGTAAGCTGCCACAGAACACCTTACTCTCTGCTCCCCTACCTCATCCTCCAGAATCCTGGGGCTAGAGGTGTGTGCCACTCCATACAAAATAGCTAAGGTATTTTGAGACCAGTGATGGAACTTGGCAGGTTTATGTCTAGTCTTGTTGAAGATAAGCAGAAGAAGCATCACTGAGAGTCTGTGGAGAAAAGGGAGGAATCTTTGCAGAAGCCTTTTCCAAAATGCAAAAGAAAGGATTTCTTACCCACCTCTGTATATTAGGATCACCAGCTTCAGTCAAAGCCAGCAATGTCCACGGCTATGCCAATGAGTGAGTAGGTGCCTTTATGCACATCAGGGTGCCAAACTATGATCTAAGCCACTCAGAAGAAGATGGGCTTCTGCCACCTGGTGTAAAACAACAATGATGTCACAGAGACACCAAGAGGACAGACTGTTTCAAGGAGAAATAACAGGGAGTGATCACTGTCAAGAGAGAGGCTTCTTTAGAGAGAAGACCACTTCTTTTAAAAACCATTTATTTATTTATGTTTACATGTATGTGTGTGTATGTGTATGTGTGTGAGTGTGTGTCTGTGCGTATATGTGTATGCCGTATATGTGTATGCCTGTATGTGTGCACTTGTGTGTGTGCTTGTATGTGTGTATGTGTGTACAAATGCATATATGTGCATGTTTCCGTGCATGCACATGCATGTGTGTGTGCCTATGTGTACACTTGTGTGTGTGCTTGTATGTGTGTATGTGTGTGTAAATGTGTATATGTGTATGTTTCTGTGCATGCACATGCATGTGTGTGTGCACATGTGTGTATATTTGTGTGTATGTGCGCGAGTGTATGTGTGTGCGCATGTGTGTGTGTATGTGGGGGTGTGTGTATGCCTGTGTGTATGTGCACTGGCATGTGTGTGAATGAGTGTATGTGTGTGTATGTTTGTGTGCATACACATGCATGTGTTGGTGTGCCTATGTGCACATGTATACGTTTATGTGTGTGTATGTGAGTGGTGTACGTTTGTGTGTATGTGTGTGCACTTGCATGTATGTAAATGTGTGTATGTGTGCATATGTTTGTGTGCATGCACATACATGTATGTGTATTTGTGTACATGTGCACACATGTGTATGTTTGTGTGTATGTTTGTGTGTATATTTATGTGTATGCATGTGAGTGTAGGTGTACATGCACACGTGTGTGGGTTCGTGCATGCCTCTGTGTGTGTGTGTGAGTGTGTGTGTGTGTGGTGTGATAGTAGTGGTCTAAGAACAGCTTGTAAATATTGGTTCTCTCCTTCCACCATGTGGGTGGTGCAGGTATCACAAGCACTAGGCAGCAAGTTCTCTCATCCACTGGATCAATCTTCTCAATTCATAATCCAACTTTTATATTTATGTTTGTATTTTCCTACTCACAATCTTGGTAAGATTAAGTGGGATTTACCACCCCTCCCCCCAGGATCTCCATGTCACCATAGGAGATATTCTCTTCCTTTTGCCTTTCATTCTCTTTATTTATATTTTGGCTCAGATGTTGAATCTTTCATATCCCTTCGTCTCTGTATATACGGATTGATGACTGAATAAATTAAGGAGAAGCATACTGTTTTGTTCCTCTAAAACCTGTATTTATTACTGTGATTTATCTGTCAATTTACATAAAATGCTAGTTAGTACAGCTGAAATTATTAATTCTTCAGAGAATGAGATGATCAACTGTCTCCATAGCTCCAGGCAAAATTTTGTACGTTGATTTGCAGGAATTACACAGACCACAACTTGTTTCTTGAATTAAAATGCATCGCCGATGCTAATTTTAAGGAAGTTTCTATATTGTACTCCCATTTAACCAAACATCACATTTCCTCATTAAAATATCAGCATCTGTAATGAAGTACTTTGCTTTATAATTTAAAATGTCCCACTATGTTGGATGCACATTTGAACATTTAAATGTAATTCTGCTAATGTACTGATTAATTTATGTTATTCTCTTCCACTCACGTGGGAGATTTTAATTGCAATTAGTTAGTTGCTGTCGGGTCTCAGCATGCTATGGGCTGGGGGGGAAGTCCTGATCAGCGTGGAACAATTACTAGGACTTTTGAGCAGGGACAGCATTAGAGAGAGCAAGCAGACCCATTAAAGTTGTGAATCTTAATTTTCCTGGTAATAGCTACGCTTGGGGGGCCAGCATTGGAGCTGAGGAAAAAGCCAAATAAATGGGAATTATCTAAGCACCATAATACAATTAAGCTGTCACAACAACTTTGGGGACTGATCTTTTGTACTCTTTCCACGTCTGTCTCGGCTGCTTGGGGGCTGGTGTAGAAGAGGGACTTTGCTCTCCCCAGAGTCCCAGGCTTTTGATGTATGTGATGTACAGCTGTAACAAGGCATGGGGTACAACATCCGTCTTTCACTCAATGTTGTTGAGCTACAAATTCATGTAATTAATTTTAAAGAGCCATTACTTTGATCTTCATAAATATGCCCAAGATTCAAATGGAAAACCTCACAGGGAATTTTCTCAGGAGGATGATGATGGGGCAAAATGCTATTTCATTAGGGTCTCCTCACTTGTCCATAAATGAGGATCCTACCCCTGAACTCCTTTATTTCAGCTCCTGCTATTACCAGCTGCACTGCTGTATTATGCAGAAAGGCTGCTTGCTTCTCCTGCAAACAAACTGCTGGTGGTTCAATGAGCTACTTGTAATGCTATGCTAAGCTTTGTGATACGCAGCTATAATTTGCTCCGAAGCACTTTCGTTTGGCACAGTGTTATATTACCCCAACTATAGAGAGCACAATGTTCTGAGACTAAATGAAAACATAATCCACAAAGTGGATTCATTATGATTGTGGCAGAGGAGAGTCTTTGGGCCTCCTGACCTGAGATTAGTCTAGTTCCCTCATGTCCTGGACCTCATTGGATAGCAATGATTACATATTATTCCTAGTTTAGGCTGACATATTAGTTACTTCTTTTTGTTATTGTTACTGTAACCAAAATATAGGACAAGAAATATGGTAGGACAAGCATGGTAGGAAAGACCATGACTGCAGGAGTAGGAGGCAGTTGGCCGCATTATGACCACAGTCAGAAATCAAAGATTACACAGGAAGTAAAACTAAGGCTATGAAACCATAAGGCCCTTGTATAGTGATACAGTGCCTTCAGTAAGACCCCACCTCCTGAAGGTTCTATAATCTTCCAAAAAGATGTCAGCATCCAGGGACTAAGTGTTCGAACATAGGAGTCTATGGGACACATTTCACGTTCAAACCACAGAAGGCTGACTTGGGGATCGTATTGTAAATAGCCATAGAAGTTCTGAAAGTACAGAATGTAGTGTGAGTGTAAGACTTGATGGTGTCTTACTTGTACCTTTTATTGCTGAAATGATTAAAATTTATATAACACTGCTACCAAGAAGTAGAATCCTAAGCCTCTGGTCTCTTTCTTTAGTAGATTTTTTTCTTTTTTCTTTTCATTTTTGTTGTCTGGCAACTCTAGTAGACTGCGGAATTTGATACAGGCCTATGAATAAAGAATTACCGAGTCGAGCAGAAATGACTGAAGGACTGGTGTCTCACTAAAATCCCAGCACACCATAGGTGTTCATGAAAGTTAGAAACGTAGAGCCCTGTGCATAGTGGTCACTGTGGTAAAATGCTTTAGTTTGAAGAAGAGCTTAAAAAAGTTAAAGCTGCCCACACCCTTAAACTGTATTACCATTGCAACAATCTGCACATTTCATAGCTCAACAAGTTATGCCCGGTCCCTGCTGCCCATTGAGGGACTTTGATTGTCATACATGGGGTTCAGGCTAAGGAAGGCCTTTCTGTTTCCTGTCTTCATAACTGTGGAATATTGTACATGCTGTAAGCTTTCCACTTCAACCATTTGTAAGTAGGCAGCTTTTTGGCATAAATGTGTGGGACACTATTACTGGGAAGATATATACGAATACTTCCTCAACCCAGCTAGGGACATGACAACAGACCAAGATGCCACTAGAGTTCAACTTGGTGAATCAATGGGTTTTGTTGAGGTTGCTAGCAGGAGTGTGGGAGAATGGTTACTGAATGGAGCAGAAATGACTCAAAGACCATTGCATCACTGAAATCCCAGCCTGGCTGGGTGTCAGTACACAAAAGCTAGAAATTTGGAGCCATCTGCATAACTTTCAAGAAACTCAACAAATTGGAAAGTGTCTCTTTCAGGAAGCTCAGGTTGTCTTAGGCCCTGTGTCCTGGAGACCCAATTTTCCCTCCTCTTTTAGCTGGTATCTGCCTACTTTGCTCAAGCTCACTTCCTCCTTGTTCAGAGTCAGTCACATCAAGCTACCTTCTAGCCTTCTGTCTTCATGTCCGACTAATTAATGCTTTTCTTTTTTCCTCTACTTGTTACAGAAGTCTGAGATCACACTAGGCCATCTATATCAGGGTTAATCTGGGTTTATCACAATGTCCTTAATACTTTGAGCTACTGCAAAGTCCCCTTTGCCATATAATCTAACATGTCTATTGCTCCTGAGAATTAGGATGTTTGATCTCTAGGACCTGACACTTAACTCCTCATGAGCACAGTAATCAGAAGGCCATGTCTGTGCCTGGGGCCGAACCACAGTCTTGGTGTGCACTGTCTCATTCAGCTTGAGGGCAGCTTGAGTCAGACTCTACAGTGTCTTTATTGAGAACATGATGAAGTTGGGGATAAGAAAGTTGACTACTAAGAAGCTGATGCATATTCTGAGCCTGCCTTTCACAGCAGAAAGAAGACATGTTTTGGAACAAGACAGGCGATGGTGTGAATCTGTCTTCCCACTGATTTGTGACTCTCATGTATTTTAATTTCTTTGTGCTTCTATGAAACCTGTTATGGCATGTAGTCCTCATGAAAATAACACTACAGATTAAACAAAGTTGAGACATCTCAAATAAAAACAGACAGACAAACAAAACAGAGTAAAGAGAACATGTAGAGGAAGAATTCCTCAAAAACTGCTGGAGGTTAGATGGAGAGAATTCAAGATTTAGGGCAAAGCTTGTGTCATGGTCAGGCTAATTCTGCCAGATGTATACATTTTCATTTTCATTGGCTATTATATTTGTCAAGGACCCTTTTCTTTTGTTCATTCATTATATATTCAGCTACAAGCTGAGACCCAGCAGATACAGAGCTACAGAATGATCGTTATCTTCATTTTCAAGAGGAGAGGAGTCCTCTTTGTCTTGCCAAGTCAATAGCCTTCACATTTCGAGACTGACATTAGGAGTTAGAACAGGTGTATTTCAGTTAGCCTCATTATTGTATATTTTTTAATTTAAAATTTGTATAGGTCTGGGTCTCCCCACTCTCATGGATTGTCAGCTGATTCAGTTCATGGGAACACTGGGAGCATAGATGTGAGTATGTTCTGTGAATAAACCACACAGGGACCACAGTCAGTAAGCAGATCAACTTTACTTAGGGTGACTGAAGACTTATAAAGTTTTGGGGAACTGAGGGTAGGGATGGGTAAGGGTCATTGTCTGAGTGCTTAGGGTCCCAGAATGCCTCATTAGTATGGGAAGCATTTCAGGAATCTCAGGTGCTGACTGAACAGGTTTCATCAGGAGAAAGGAAACTGGTCCTATAACCTGAGGCTTCATGACACTCCTTAGGTAGAGGCCTAAGTGTGAATTCCCCAGACAAGGTCAGAGAAGGAGAAAGCCTGCTAAATAAGGGAATCTCCTATATTGGGCCTCAACCCAGAGGCTATCCAGTTATGGTAGACTGAGCCCTTAATTAGCAGAGTTTTTCCACATACGAGTGTTTTGCCTGCATGTATATTTGTGTACCACATGCATGCCTAGTGGCTGCAAAGACCAAAGGAGAGCTCCAGACCTTCTGGAACTGGAGTTGCAGAAAGTTGTGAATTGTCATGTGGGTGCTGGGAACTGATCTCAGATCCCTCAGAAGAGCAGCCAGTATTCTTAATTATTGAATCATTTCTCTAGCTCCAGCTTCATTCTTTTTTACCACATACTTCAGAAATGTTTTTTGTTACTTCCTAGGCATACCCTCTTTATTCTTGTTTGCAAAATCTTTACTCTATCCCCATGCTAAGAAGTTGGTCCATTTTATCACATTTTGTGAGGTCTGTCTGCTGAGTGTCCCCTCTCCTTTTCTCCCCATGTCTCCTCTCTTAGACTGTTGTAATTTCTTAACTAGGCACAAATTCTCCTAGGGAGTTTCCAACCTTTGCTCTAACCTCTGTAGTCTTTATGAATATCCTAGTTCCCTTAATAAAATCATGTCATCCTATCTAGAGGATGTGGAGAAGTCTCTTTGGAAGCTGGAGAGATTTAGCTCCTCCTTAGACACCCATCAGGAGTGTCTGCTGGCTCAACTGGCTTTTATTGCACTATTTCTATAGTTTCTCTTTGCGATGTATACCTTATGTTTAAATAGCTATCCTATTGTTGGGACCAGGTTTAACATGCAGATACTTCAAAGCAATTTTCTGTGTATGAGAAAAACAGAAGGACAATTCAAGAAGTTTTTATTTGTTACTAGAGATGTTTGTAATACAGTTTGAATCTTAAATGTCCTTTGTGGAGTCATGCTTTGAATGATTGGTCCCCAGATGGTAGTAGTATCTTGAGATTCTGTGGAACTTTTAAGAGCTGGGTCCTACCCAAGGGATGTGGACCATTAGGGATGAGTTATGATGGTGGCTGACCCTCACTTCCTGTTGGCTCTTTGTTTCTTGGTATGCTTGTCACTGTTCCAGTGCTCTGAAGAATCATTGTGGTGAAGGCAACTCTTATAAAAGAAAACATTTAATTGAGGATTCCCTTTCAGTTTTAGAAAGTTAGTCTATTTTTATTATGGTGGAACATGGTGGCATGAAGGCAAGCATGGTTCTGGAGAAGTAGATGAGAGCTACATTCTGATCCTCAGGCAGAGAGAGAGAGAGAGAGAGAGAGAGAGAGAGAGAGAGAGAGAGAGAGAAAGAGAGAGATGGGAACTGGGCATGGGCTTTTGAAACCTTAAAGCCTATCCCAGGTGACATACTTACCTCCTACCACCCCTCAAGTAGTGCCATACCCTGGTGTCTAAGCATTCAAATATATGAGCTTGTGGAGGTCATTTTTATTTGAACTACCACACTTGGTCTGCAATGATGTGACCCAACATCACCATATATATTCTCACTACCATAAGCCAGGCTACTTTTCCCTGATATGACCAGCTATCTTATTGTTCTATTACTGTGAAGATACATCATGACTGAGACAAGGCAACTTTTATAAAATAAATCATTTACTTGGGAACTTGCTTACCATTTCAGAGGTTTAGTCCATTATCATGGTTGGAAGCATGGTGACATACAGACAGGCATGGAGCTGGAGAAGGAGCTGAGAGTTCTATATCTGGTTCTCCAGGCAGCAGGAAGAGTGTGATACTAGGCCTGTTGCAGACTTTTGGAACCTTAAAACCCAACCCTAGTGACACACTTCATCCATCAAGGCTACACTTCCTAATCCCTTTCAAATAGTGCTGCTCCTAGATGACTAAGGTTTCAAATAAATGATAAGCCTATGGGACTCAGAAAGTAAACAACATTTAGAAGGCCCAGGAAGCAAAAAAAAAAAAAAAAAAAAAAAGAAGTCACAAGTCTCAGGAAGTTCATGAAACTTATGGGATTCACAAAGGCCCTCCTCAAAGTTATGCAGCACTAACAACTGCTGCCTGTAGAAGCCTGTAGGCCTGTGCAGGGTGTTCCAGGGATGCAGCCTTTGTGAACCACCACTTATACTTTTCAATGATGCAGCTGCCTCTGAGTCAACCATTCTACTGTAAATAACATCAGCAAATCCACCTGCTCTATCAATTAATCTTGGGTGGATTTGTTTCTTTGGTCTATTCTCTATGTCTAACCTGGGTGAACAGATTTTTGGTACCATGACATCAGGAAAAATATTACAACATGAAGCCAGCAGGTGCATTGTTACTTCTCCCTACTACATCATAATGGTGGGGGACCACATGTCTTCTTCTTGAAGGGAGTGCCTCCAAGCATCCCTAGAGATCCTTTTCATTGGTCTCATGATAAGCCTCTATGTTCTTATTTCCTGTGCTAGAACCACAGACTTTCTACTTTCTTCAGGAACAACCAGGGCTCTTGCCTATAAGGATGTGACTCTTAGCACACCAGCTCTTAGCATACCAAACCATTGTGCAGCTTCAGGATAAGCATGGACAGGAGCAGAGGTGTTTCTTTACTAAGATGGAAATCCAGTCAACTACACGACTGTTCACTGTTGACCTCTTCTATTGCTTTCTGAAAAAAAAAAATCCAAGCTCCTTGACCATGACTTTTACATCTCTGCAGGAGACCACTCAACATATGGCCCATTCTCTAGCCATGTTGAAATGTTTGTTTTCATGTTTCTGTGCCTTACCTTTGCTGTTCTCTCTCCTTTGAGTTTTGTCTACTTGGCCAGTTCTTATATTTCCCTCATGACACATCATAGGCATCTCCTCCCACCTCTATGAATCTGTCTCTGGCCTTCCTTCCCCTCATTTCTTCAAAGGATAGCACTCCCTCCTCTTTGCTTTTTAATATGTATGTAGATCTCTGTAGGGGAGGAAAATGATTCTCCTCTTCTTTCTCAGATTCAGTGACTAGAGACTTGTGAATTACACTAACAGAGGACAGGTTAATAGGAGAAAAGGCATCTGCTTCCTCGTTGATATTTATATTTTTATGCACATGGAAAGAGGGGGGGAAATCCCAAGAAATAGTGAGAGCAGAAGCTCATAAATCATTTTAACAAAGGGTCATAAATTCCGGGGAGTGAGTAGACAAAGAAAGCAGGGTTAAAGCTTTCAGGGTGGTAAATTGTGGGAAGATAAGTATAAGAGAAACTAAGGGAGGGTTAGGGTTATTTTCATAGCATTTGTTTCTGCAGACTCATCTCAGACAGCTTTTCATCTCCATGCCTATAACTCCTGCAGAGAAGGGATTTATAGCAGCTTTCACTTCTCCCAAGTTTCTGCTGTCAGTCAGATAAGGAAATCTCCTGGAAGGCTTCTTTCCATATCTGTTGATTCTCTATTGCTGTCAGGAACAAGAAATGGCAGCACAGTACATTTGGTGCAGCATATTCTGATCCTCTTCTGCTTTTTTTTCTCCCACCTAACATTTTTTAATTGATTCTCTGGAAGTTTTACATTATGTACCCCAATCAGAACCCCTTCTCAGTCCTTCCTTGTCTGCCACCCCCTTGTGACTTCTTCCCCAACAAAGAGGTAAAGATTAAAATAATATTTAAAAAGGAAAAGAAGGGAAAAAAAGAAAAGTCGCTTTGTCTTATCTATATACTGGGTCATGGCCAAATTCTTAGTGTCCTGTCCCTTTAAATAGAGCTGAGTCCTTCCCTTCCCAAAGCATACCTCTCCCAGAAGCCATCGATTGTGGAGAGCTAACTTCTGCATTTCCATCACATTTTTTTTAAAGAGTTATCTTTGTTGGCTTCTTGTCTAGGTAGGGGTGGGTGGGTAGAGGTTGTTAACAATAATCTTCCATATCTCTTCTTCTCTTTTATATATCTGCAGTCATTAATATCATGGCAAAAGTAGCCTCCCTTCACGGTCAGCAGGAACATGGATCATTGGCCTCCACTCAGTTTCTGAAGACAGCACAGACATGAACTTGCCCACTTTCCTGGCTGGCTTGCCCTGCCCCAGGGTCCAGGGTATTTCAAAGGCATTGGCTGCTAGCTCCTCTTCTGCTCTTTAATAGAAGTGACATTACATCATTAGTGTGCTCATCTGGTCTGTGAACAGAGACTGCCAATCATCTTTCTTTGTATCTAGAATCTGAAGTTTAGACTCAGATGTACAGAGTGTTATATCATTGCCCCAGCTGTTGCCTGGGCCTGGGATATTTAAAAATACTTAAGTGATTTTAGTCTGCAAGCAAGGTGGAAAGCAATTTCTTTGGGCCAGGGTTATGGATCCCAATATTTTTTCAGGACTCTTCCAAACTCTTTGGAGGTACTTTTGTCAGTGGATGCCAGTGGTTATTCTCATTGTGGTATGTTTGAGGGAGAAGTTGGTCAGTCTTTGGTAAGTCCTAAGGTTTGATAGGTGTCATAATGGAACCAGCTCCATGGTGAGGTTTATTTTGAAGTCCTAGATTAGACTATCAGCATGAGAATGAAGCACTCTGGAATGCTAAAGTGAGTGCTGGTAGCAAGAGGGAAACTGGGTTGGAGACTTAGGTTGGACTCATTGAAGCCATGTATATTGGGTAAGACACACAAATTAAGAGTGGTAACAGACAGGAGTCAGATTTTACAAGGAAGACTAGGACTTTGGGTTGTGGGTTTGAGAAAGGATACAGGAGTGATAGGATATGGCAAGTTTTTGACTCCAGTTCTGCTGTGACAGCCAGACTTCATGGCTGAGTCACATAGCTCATTCCATGCATGGCCACAGGGCTGTGGTCCAAGCACTGAGGTCACAGCTTAAACAGAATCCATTACCTTAAGCTCTGAGCCATGGCTCATTTCCATAGAGCTTTGAGCCTGGCTAAGTCTTTCTTCTAGAATGCTAGCCTTCTGGATTTCTGTCTTGGATAAGATTACTTTTCCCACTTAGAGGTTGAAATTATTTTGACAAGCAGGCATGGAAGCTATTAGACACGACCAAGAAGATTTAGATAAAAACAAAATGGAACTTCTGAAAATAAAACTACAATTGTTGTAATTAAAATGATAATTAAAAACCCTCAATAGTGAGTTAGGAAGACCCAAAGAGAATTATTAGAAGATGGATCTGAAAGAAATACTCAGGAGTCAAATGGAAAATATGAAAAACATGCCAGACAATCTAAAAGCATAGAGTGAGAAAGTTCGAGAAAGTATAAGTAAATTTCTAAGGGGGGCCCAGTCAACCCAGCAAGGCGATACTGAAAGAGATGATTGCTAAGAATTCTCTCCATCACATTGGAAAAGACACATATATTTTATTCTGTACCCAGATATAGTACATTGAAACTCCACAATGCTAAAGTGAGATTTTAAAGTTGCCAGAGAGGGTGAAGGCAGATCATCTATAAAACACAGCAAAGAATAGATGTCTCAAAGGAACACAGAACATGGAAGATGTTAGAATAATTGTGAGAGAAAAAAATATCATCTTAGCATCCTATACCCAATGACAGGGGTTTTTATAAAGACTGGGAGATAAGTAAAGACATTTTTAGATAAAAATTTTACAGGAGCTACCACCACCAAGCCAGCTTTAAAAGCCTTGTGAGGGTAAAAAATTAACAATTTTAGAAGGAAGATCTGTGTGGTACAAAAGGAGAGACACATGAAAAATGGGAAAAGATGAATACGAAAAATTTCAATAAAGAATGCCTAGATACGAGAAGAATGCTTTATTTTTGTCTTTAAAAAGACCCAAGGTTAGAAACTTCAAGTGAATAGCCAGTCAGTTGTACCAGAGAGATAATGGTTCTGTGAAAAGACCTTGAAGTCCTTGTATTTTTGGAAAAGGAGTGAAACTGTATTTCATTAAGTATGCATAGTGTAATTTCAAAGGCACCAAAATATCAGTTTTAATTTCAAAGACAGTAAAAAGAATAAATGGATCAGTACTGTGAGAACAAACTAAAATTCTTGATTAAGCCCAGAAAGTCAAAAGAAGAAGCAAGAAGAAAGAATGAGAGGTGGAGAAGAGATGGAAAAATTACATCGAAGATGAGAACAAGTTCAAGTATATCGTTAATATCAATAAACTTAATTTATAACATGAAAGATTGTAGGAAAAATAGATTTAGGTCTCTTCCCGAGACCCAATGCTGTGCTATTTCTGTGAAATACAACTTAAGGACGGAAAAAGCAAAAGAGAATGGAAAAATCTATTATGAGTATTGTATGAATTTCTTGTTTTGATGCTGTGACAAAATAAACAACTTAAGAATGGAATGTATGTTGCCTCACAGTTTGAAGGTACCGTTGGTCCACCATGCAGGAAAGGGATGGTGGAGAAAACATCACTAGCTTGTCACATGTGTCCACAGACCTGAAGCACAGAGAGATGAATCCTGGTTGTCAGCTGGATTTTTCCCTTTTATCAGTCTAGGATCCCAGCAATTTACTTATAATTGAGTAGATTCCATGTTTGTCTAAGAGATAATAATAAAGTATGATAAAATAAAACAAAAACTATACATTAAAGTTGAACAGGTCAAGTCAACAGAAGAAAAGGAGCCAAAAGAGAAGGTATGACAACCAGACCTACTTGTTTATACAGTCTGGAATTCCATAAAAACGCTAAACTAGAAGCCATAATATATACATAGAGGACCTGGTGCAGGCCCTGTGAGTGCTGCTTCAGTCTCTAAGCGTTTATATGAGCTTTGTTCGTGCTGATTTAAAGGGCCTTGTTTACTTGGTATTGTCCATTGCCTTTGGATCTTACACCCTTTCTGCCCCCTCTTCTATAGGGTTCCCTGAACCTTTAGTTGGGGAAGATTTGATGGAGACATTTCATTTAAGGCCTAGTTTTCCAAGGTCTTTCACTCTGAATAACATTTGGTTGTGGGTCTCTGTCCCCATTTGCTACAGGAGGAAACGTCTCAGAATAAAACTGAACAAGGCATTGTTTTATGAGTTCAGCAGAATATTATCAGGAGTCATTTCCTCCTCCTCCTCCTCCTCCTCCTCCTCCTCCTCCTCCTCCTCCTCCTCCTCCTCCTCCTCCTCCTCCTCTTGTTTTACCTTGGGTCCCTGGGCTTTCTAGCCTCTCATTCTTGGTCACTGAAGCAGTATCAGGTATTGGGCCTTAAGTTAAATCAGTTCCTGGTTGGTTGCTCCACAAACTTGGTGCTACCATTGCCCTAGCATATCTTGCAAACAGAATGCCATTGTAGATCAAAGTGTTTGCGACTGGGCAGGTGATTATGTTCCTCTTTTGGTAGATTTGTGCAGAGCACTTTCCTGTACCGAAGACAGTAGTATGTATGGGTACAGGCTCTATGTAGGCATCAACTTTAAGTCTTCGTGTTCAATGAGTTGTGTTTTTGTCGTCTTTAGCAATAGGACCTTGCCATCTGTTTGTGGAGAGCAATAGCCTGAGTTGTTGGGGATTCCAGTGGGACTCCTTTGACCAACAACTCAACTAGATATAATCTAATCCCAATACTGGAAGCTATGGTGACAAGACATGTCCACCTTGGACTCTGTCTCCCCCATGATTTAGTGTATATGTTTTTGGAGTTTCTACTGTATTCGGTTTCTATATTATCCTTTGCATGCCCCTTTAGTTTTATCTATCTCTTCCTGCATTCCTTATTCAACCCTCTTTCCATTGATCCTCCTGTTCAGGTGTTTCCCTCCCAATCCAACCTTAACTATTTATTCTATTTCTACCCGCTAATGAGATCTATCTATTCCCTCTAGTTACTTACTCTATATCTACTTTCCATGGTTTTATGGGTTGTAGCTTGGTTATCACTGACTTAACAGCTAATATACATGTATGAGTGAGTAATACATATTTTTCTTTCTGGGTCTTGGGTAACTTACTCAGGATGATTTTTACCTAGTTTCATCCATTTGCCTGAAATTTTCATGATGTCATATTTTTAAACGATGGAGTAATACTTTATTGTGTAAATGTATCATATTATAATTATATCATTTCCTCTTCTTTCTTCCTTTCAAACCCTTCTATGTATCCCTCCTTTTTCTCTTTCAAATTCATTGGCTCCCTTTTTATTACTGTTGTTTTACACACACACACACACACACACACACACACACACACACACACACAAACCCTGCTCAGTCTGTATAATGTTACCTGTATATGAAAGTTTCAGGGTGTCTGTCTGATATTGGATAACCAATTGGAGCTTTTTCTGGGGGAATACTATTTTTCCAACTCTCAGCATTCCTTAGTTGATTGTAGTTCTTTATGTAGGGTTAAGACCTTTTGAGCTTCCCCCAACCCATATTAGCATACATATTGCTATTTCCTTGTTCAGATCGGTTCATGTTTAGACAGTAATGTTGGTGAGAATTTATGGGTGTAGCTTCTATACTAGGAGAAACAATATCATAGTCGACTCCCTGATCTTCCAGCCCTTATAATATTTTCAACTCCTCTTCTGTAGAGTTTCCTGAGCTTTAGGTACATGAGTTATATTGTAGATGTGTCCACTGGGACTGTGCTCTGCATTTTAATTGGCTGTAGTTTTCCATAATGGTCTCTACCATTATGCAAAGAGACGTTTCCTTGATGAAGATGAGGACTACACTTAACTGTGGTTATATGAACAAACATCTATAATGTACATTGGCTGATTTGGTAAACTGGTGGTTATAGGTTATTCTCCAAGATCCACGAGTTTACTTGTCCTGGGTAGATGGCTTCGTTTCTGGTACCAAGGATGATTTCCTTCTTGTTGAACTGGTCTTAATTAGAGAGGCGTTGTTTATCACCAAGCTATCTGTACTTAGGGTTATCCTGGGATGCTGTTGATTGTTGTGGATCAGGTGCTATAGCCGGGTAGGACTGTTGGTAGCTTCCTGGTTTGGAAATTTACATGACAGTTGGGAGGGTTATTTCTTGGTGATATAATCCCAATTTGCTAGGAGATTTTAATAAATTATCTTCAAAACATATAAAACAAAGTCGTTAAAAACTGAAGAGCTAATGGAGTTCTATGGTTCACCATTGTAGTAGAAGCTTCAAACACATCCCTGTCAACCATTGACATACAAACCAGAATGAAAATTAATGAAGAAAATTTGCATTACACAATTTTTATGTTTGATTTATTCAAGATACAGAGACTTCTGTCTCAGTGTTCATTCTTCATAGAAACTGACGTATTTACAAAAGGGGCCCAACAAGTAAGACATAGGCAAGTATCAACTATCTTCAAAGAATTAGGAATATGCAGACCACGTTCTCTCACCACAATACAGTGAAATTAGAATCAATAGGATGTAGATTGAATTGAAAAGGGGAGGTACCTTGAGGTATGTAGAAATTAAAAACCACCTATCTTAAAGATAAAACTATAGGGAAAAAACACTTAGCTGGGAAATATCCAATCCAATCTAGTGTTTATGTCATTGACCTGAAGGGTGGAAGACCTTGAGGGGCAGAAAATGGTTATAGGCAACTCAGCAGAAAGATTGATCTTGAAGCAATTAAGGCAAAAGCAACTAAATTCCTAACCTAAGAAGATTGCATTTCTCTTTATTGATTACTCCACTGTTTTAAATTCTCTTGCTCAGGTCACTTCTTCAGAGTAGGTTACAAACATTTCTGTTGTGTTGAAGAGTGACAGGAAAACAGACCTTGCAGAAAGAAGACATCCTGGTCTTCTTTCAGAGCTGCCTCCTGTATATGACTTCCCATTTTATTTTGTGGGGCTCCTATGCTTGCAAGCAAGGGCTCTGGGTACCACAGGGCACCCACAGATTTGATACCATAGGCATTGGATATAGTTTTATTTCCAGGTTGTTCATCCCAGAGAAAGGTGCACCCATGTGTTGTATCTAGAACAGCAAAGCTTAATTCCCCTTCAAACACCATTGCATCCTCTGGCTGTTGCTTAGCATAGAGGAAGGCAAAATGGGAGGAGCTCACTCACTTTGTCCTTGTGCCTTAACAAAATTGCAAGGGATGAGAGTCATGTCTGTACCAAATACTGCACACATGTCATCTCAACCCTAAGCTTTCAGATTGTTGACCTAAAAGCTTTCTCATTTGAATTTGAAATTTGTATTTCTATCCTCTTTATGGAATCATTTTACAGGCAAACAAATTACACATCTGATCAAATCTTGCAACCATAGTAAGGTAAATATACCTCTCCAATCACTTCATGAAAACTCTCAAAAGCAGACAAAGAATCATCCTGTTCTTCTTAAAATGCAGTTTTCAAAAATCAATTGAATAATGGGTCTGAAATGAAAATAAGGGAGCTGGATGTGTGGTTGCTACACCCCTGAAAACCTAGTCTCTCAGAAGTGGAACAAGAGGATCTCTGGAGCTTGAGGTCAGCCTGATCTACATGGTAAGTTTGAAGCCATCCTGAGATACACAGTGAAACTCTTTTTGAAAATGAGCTAATGATTATAAAAAAAAACAAACATCAAAGTGGAATTAACATAGTTATAGGAGCTGGAGAAGAGGTTCAATGATTAAGAAAAAGGATTGCTCTTGCAAGGGACCCAAATTAAGTCCTAGAATGCATTTAGGTAGCACACAACTGCCTCTAGCTCTAGTTTCAAGGGATCCTGTGCCTTTTTCTGGCTTCACAGGCAACTGCACTCATGTGCACATACTCACACACAGGCACAAAAGCACATACATTATTAAGAAATGAAAATAATTCTAAAAAAATAAAGAGAACAGCTACAACTCATCCTACAAGTATATGGACATAAAAGGATACCATGTCTTGTTCAAGAAGTATGAGCTTCTACAATAAGGAGGTGAAAAAAAGGAGTGTATATATTCTTGGAGGCAAGAAAGTTATCTGGACTGACTTTATTTTTCCATCACTAGCAAAATTGGTGTTATTTCTCATTCTGGTTCTTCATTTGCTTCTAGCCAATATTATAATTCAAAGGGCTTTCTCCAAAGTTCTTGAAGCACTTTAGAGACATTGCCTAATTAATCTCTTTCACATCCCTGGATATCTGCCATCTTGAGGCCCTGCCTCTGCCAGGGAGCAGGCTTATGGAAAGTGACAACAGCGGTTAAAACAAGCCTTGCCTTCCAAAAGCTGTGAACACAGCTTCTCCTCTGAGACAGGGCAGCACTGCCTGAGAGCCAGAAACCTCCATCAGAGCTAGCAGACACAAACTGCAGACACCTTCTCCCACAGGAAGCCTCTTGCTTTGCTTGTGGCCTGAGCTCAGACTCAGAAAAGGGAGGAGAGGAACACACATTCCTTTTATGTGGCCTTTGATGTCACTTGTGCTGTGACACCCACTTATTCTTCTTTGCCTCTTTTCCAGCTTTGCTTTTTGTGGGGTGGGATCCATCTTTTCTGTGCTGCCCCTGTTGCCGATTATTCAGGGTTTTACATACTATAGATCCCTGATCAGATAGAGCTAAACATCCTTTTAGCCCAGATGACATGTTGTGCAAATAGCTTTTAGCAGTGTCATCCATAGTGTTGTCTTTTCATAGGAAGCACATACATCTCACCAGATGTTACTCACACAGATGGTTCTGCGTCTCCTCAGATACTCTCGATCCTCCTGCCTGCCACTATTTCTTCTCTGTGTGTGATCATCCACATTCTAGAAAGGAGGTGAGATCTGGTGCTGTCTTTCCACTGAGAAGTTCTCAAGCCAGTGCTTCTAGAATTCCATTAGAACATGCCTAATTTTATTGTTTCTTATACCTAATAGCCACAAGCACATTGATATACCAGTATGATTGTTGAAATAACTTTATGACTGAACTATGATGGTGAGCACCTGGCTTAGGTCAAGTCAGAGGTTGAATATAGTTTTTAACTATATTCACAGGAGTCTCATAGAGGCAAAAGTCAAGACTTTCTCCTAAAAATATCAATTTTCTTTCAACTTTCTTCTGTCAGTATCTATACTCTTTTCACCACTCTCTGTCTGTTTTGTTTTTCTGGAAGACATTGTTCTAGGACCCAAATATATAAAGACTAGCAGGATAGTACTTTAGCTGAACTCTTCTGGCACAGGGGTCAGGGGAAGTTCTTTTTTAATGAAAAAGGATCACAGGGAAAGGTCGATGAAACAGTGTGCGATTGAGACTCTAATCATGTGGTTTGGACAAGGTTAAGGCAACTCTTGAAGTAGAATCAGAATGATGTTCAGATAAGAGAGAACCATCCTTAACTAGACCCTGACCTAAGACATGGAGTTGAACAACTGAGAGTGTCTCATTTAGTCTGACTGTGCTGGGAAACAGCAGCAAGGTAAGAAGCAGGGTAACAGGTAGAGAGGCCATCAGTGTCATATCCTTGGGAGCCCTGTGATTCAGGGTATCTGGACCTTGACCCTCAACAATGTGAGAAGTCATTAAATTCTCTAGTGAAATTAAAAAAAACAAACCAAACCAAACCAAACCAAACAAACAAACAAACAAAAAACCCAGAGAGTTGATTTTACCAAGTTCTTTCAGTGGCTTCTCTGAGTTTGTCAAACTGGCAAAGATTGAGAAAAATAAAATATGCTTCAAGTGGACATTGGTACCAAATGTATAACTTTGAAATAGCTAATAGGAGACTAAAGATATTGCTACTTTGGGCTTAGTGGTTCTGCCACTATTGAAAATATATTTTAAGGAAATGATCTCAAATAAAATGAATGTTACAGACCAAAATTATTTTTCAGGTGATTAATTTTTAAAGCAGTAAGCTACTAGGAATAATCTAAGCTGTCTGCCTATGAGGTAACAGATAGGAAACTAATGTATCCAATATTTTATGATGAAACATTTAAAATGCAGTAGGAATAAGGGAGCAGCTGCACGAGGTCTTTGCTACTCAATGCCACACTCATTTTGATGTAAGAATTTTGAACTCTGTCTGCCTCTGTCTGGTTCCAAGGTGAGAATGTGTGAGTTAGGTTGAAGCTCATCTGTCTTGGTCTTATGGATGAGGTGATTATGCAATCTAAGACTACTCAGACATGGTGACTCAAAAGAACAGCTCTGAAAATGCCATGACACTGATATATCTACTTTTCCTGACGGATGTAGACACATTGTTGGTGATTTTTTATGCTCCTAACAGAAATCTAATTAAAGTAGGAAGGTACAAACAGTCTTTAGACAGACTCCAGGAAGACAACATTGTACTGTGGAGTCCATCAGAATTTGGGAGCATGTGACAAGAATTCAACTCTCTTTAAACTTCTTTGTCTTTTGAAGAAATGTCAGCTCAGCACTCTGTATGAATGAAAGGAACAAATAGAGAAAATATTACTTTGGAGTGCTTTCTTTTCTCCTTAAAAATAGCTTTACCATATGTGCCGACATGAGGATCCTGGAATAAACTATTAAAACATCCCCAAACATTCAGAATTAACCTACCATCATACTATAGAGTACCTTTTATTAAATGAAATGGGAAAAATGTTTTTTTTTCTTTGAAACTTGCCGGAGTGTATCATCTAGAAGCAACCATGAAAAGTTCTGAGAATATGGACTTGGAACTTTGGTGACTGTCAGAAAAGTCTCTTGGAGTTACTTCCAAAGGCAAAAGCGTGGTTTCTAAACCTGAATTACCTTGCTTTAGGTGAGGAAAAGAACTGAGACATAAGAAGTGGGTTATTTTGGGACTTTTGTGGATCCCACTTGAGGTTTAATTAAGACATGGAGGCATCTATACAGTTTAACGCTGTTGGCCTTTTGCTGGGGCAGCCTCTCAGCCAGCTATTAACTTATCCCCTGCTTCTGTGGCACTCCATCTACTTCCAACATCTCCCTTCTTCTCCACTATGAGTCATGTCTCCTTCATCTCTGCCTGCCCAGAAGTCCCACTCCTGTTCTTTAGGTCCGGTTCTGGTGTCAGCTCTTTACTATATATAAAAAGCTACCTTCCAGTCTGAACCAATTAGCCCCAAGACACTGCCAGCTGCTCTTATGGTTGCCCTTTGGCACTGAGGGCTGTGTTGTGACTTTCACCACCTCGAGCTTGCTTTTTAATAAGATAATCCCAGAGAATCATCTCTTAGACAGGTGAGGAAGGACAAGCATTTACATATAGGAAATTGGTGATGGGCCATAAAAATGATGATGTCAAAATCCTGCCAGAACCTGGCTCTCTACCAGCACAGCAATGAACAATGAAAATACAAGGACACACCTTCCTAGGACGTGAGGAAGGTCATCCCGTCAATGAGTAGTGAATATTATAGGGACTGGAGAGATGGCTCAGTGGTTAAGAGCACTCACTCCCTGTTCTTCCAGACGGCTGCAGTTCAAGTTTCAGCATCTACCTCAGGTGGTTCATAGCCACGCACAACTCTAGTTCCAAGGAATCCTACATCTTCTGGCCTTTTTGAGTATTCCCACTCATGTGTACCTAACCTCTTCTCCACAGGCACACAAATAATTTAAAAAGTTTTCAAAGAGAAATGAACATTTTAGAACGATTTTTCTTCTGGGGTGTTATCTTCAGTCGGTATTCGTGTTGGGAATATCTCAAGACACATTCAGACATTTGGAAGTAATAAGGTTGAAGGTGACTGGTGGCACTCAAAGTCACTGCTATTCTCTGCAAAACACAATAAAAGCGCAGAGACCAAAGGCTGTATGAGAAAATGAAATATTGATTGAGGAGTAGATATGATGTTGTGTGATATTGTTATTAGACTCAATTCGGTGCTGTTAATTTGAGGTTGCACCCATTTGCAGAAGATTACACCAGTTAGCAAGGCATTATTGAAGTCCGGGGAGCTTACATCATTGGCATCCCCCATTTTTTTCTCAGCAGTGTAAGACTACTATGCCCAATCAATATGCTTTTGTGGCTTACATAGGCTCATTTCCAGAGGGCTTGTGACAGTCGGCAAAGCCAACTTTCATTTACGTGTCCCCTCTTCCTGTATCCTCAGTTTAATCACCACCCCATTCCTACTTCCCACTAATTATCATGAGACTTATGGGATGCCCAAAGAAAGAAACTCCTCTGTGTTTTTGGCACTCTTCTGTAACCCTAACAGCACTCATTGCAGAACCACTTAGAAGCAAAACTGGGGAAAGTATCCAAGGGTCCAGACTCTGAATGTTGTTCTTCTTGCTGTGTATTTTATCTTCACAGTTGCCTTAGCTGTAGACCCAAGGAGTCTCTGGGTCAGCAATCTCTTTATGAACATTTACATTTACAAGGTTTTAAATGTATCCTGGATGAGTTTCCCTTGGTCCTTAAATGCCATGATGTTGCTTTAATATGGAAAGCCTTACCCATGGTTTTATAGCCTTGTCTGATGATTCTGTATTGTAGAGTTGAAGTTTTTAATTTTAATGGTGATAAAATTCACAGTCCCAAAAACATAAGTCTTGTGTCAAATAGCAAAGCCACTCATGCTGGCCAGGTAGCTAACCAAATATGAGTCTCTGTTCTCAACAGTTTCTCTACTGTTCCCTTTAGTCTCTACTGTACTGTCAATAATTTATATTTCTATAAGATGAAGGTACTTGGGTTGGAGAGATGGCTCAGTGGTTAAGAGCACTGACTGGTCTTCCAGAAGTCCTGAGTTCAAATCCCAGTAACCGCATGGTGGTTTACAACTATCTGTTATGAGATCTGATGCCCTCTTCTGGTGTGTCTGAAGACAGCTACAGTGTACTTATATATAATAAATAAGTAAATCTTTAAAAAACAAAGATAAAGGTACTTAACATTTCTCATGTCTTAATGTTTCCTTCCCTTGGGCCATTTGCCCTGGCGGGGGCAGGTGTTCTCCCTTCACGCCCAACTTTAAAAATCAAGGAGACACTTCCAATACTACTTCTAGTTTCTCTTGCTATGGTAAACCACACATAGATCACTTTTCTAATTGTCTGTGTTATTTTCCATTATGCTGACAAGGACAAACACAGCACATCATGTAGGACTCAACCTCACTGAATTATATTTGGCAGCATTCATTCCAACCTGCACAGGTGAACATCTGTACCCTCCCTGCTGTCACAAGCACACCTCAAGAGCCAGTCCCTCCTGAACCATCCATAGCCACTGCTAACTGACTCTTTTCCTCAACTGCCATGGCTCTGGCTGACAATGGCATTCCCAAAGTGACTGTGGTTTATCTTTCCCAATCAAAGTGGGAACCATTTGTGTCTCCTTACATTCCAGAGCACCATAAATTGGGTAATAGGTTTGTCAATGCCTACAGAGATAATTTGTGTGGAGGAGATTAAAGCAAATGCTGTAGGCTGTGGATGTAATCCTCTCAATATCCTACTCCTCCTACTTTCAGGACAACTTAGAAAATGTCTGGAGGAAGCAGCTTCCTTCTCTCATGCTAAACTAGCTCTGAGTTGCTTCTGGGCAAAGACTGTCATCCCAACTCTTTTCTGACAGTGGGAACATTTACAGTACAACCTAACAAAGTGAAATGTAGGTCCCCAGTTGCCCCAATGCAGAAGCACTAATACTGCAATTCTGGTTACAGTGGCATCTCCAATTACTGAAATGTGAAGTCATTCTCTTCAGAAAATGACTTCTCTTTGAGGAAATGAATGTTGGTGAAAGGTTATAACATACACCCCAGGGGCTTCCAATCTGTTTTCTGGTGGAGCAGGCGAATTAGATGTTCCCTGTCTGATTCCTTCTCTAGAAGCAACAGTGCTTACCAACAGGCTGTGACCACGAAGGCTACGGAGTATCACCATATGAAACTCTGGTTGTGAAACCATTGAGCAAAGGTGGAGAATTTTTGCAGCAGTGGCAGTAATCAAGAATACAATTTTAAAACAGCAGAACCGTCATCTGTATAAGGACAGGGATCATGCTTTTAAAAAAAGATCCTGGCTGTTTGTAATTCTCAAGAGCAGAGGGAATGGCTGTCATGGGCCATTGGATGATTTCTTCCTTATGGGATGGATTCATTTGTTTTGTTTTTGAATGGACACTTATCTTGTACTTACTCTGTGCCAGGAGTGTGGCTAGGTATTGAGGATTTCATAGTAATTATGGCTGATGGGGACATTTCTCCATAGGATAGCAAAGTAATGGTCAAGTTTTGTTGCTTGAGGTGACTTCTACCAAACCATAGCCAATTCTAATCAGTGAACACCAGGCCACTGTTTCCACAGGAAGTGCAAGGTTTGGTTCCCACAAACCTCTAGTCACCAGCTCATCAATATATAGCCTTGTCTTGTGTGCATTTATTTGAGTGTGTGTGTGTGTGTGTGTGTGTGTGTGTGTGTGTGTGTAGAGCAGGTGTACACTTGTATGCAATGTGGTCTCTGAGGATAGAATGCAGGCCCTTAAGCTTGTTGGCAAGCAAACACTCTTACCTGCTAAGCCATCTCATTACCCATTAAAGACACTGTTTCATAGATGTCTTTGCTTTATTAACATTGAACTCAGGACCAATCTATGCTTGTGGCAAGTTTTCCTGATATATCATGTTTTGTCCACAAACATTCAGCTTGCGTGTAGTCACTTTCAGGAGTTTGCAACAATTGGCAGAGTCAACTTTGTTATCACTACATTACCCCTTTAGGTACACTGGAGTATTAGATTGAGAGGGTATTTCAACCAGGGAACTTGATAAACAAAGCACAAAGTGTGTGATATATTCCTACAAAGACACGTGCACTAAGTTCTTCAATTTCATCTATGAATATTGGTTCAGAGTGACTTAGAGTTTGGCTACAGATGACCTAGGAAATGGTGCAATATTGACCTTGGGGTGATAAATTCTAGCAAGCAGATGTTTTTGTAAATCTAGAATCTTTGAAAGATGATAATCAACTTCTAATGTTGTAAAATCTTAAAGGTAGGGCTTCCCAGCCTTCTGCTAGAGTACAGGTTCATCCACCCAAGACATTTTCTGTACGTGATAAGAAGTGGTGTAGTTCTTGGTCAGAAGGTCCCTGACACGATATTGAGGAAGTCATAGACGGAGCTGAGGATTTAGTTGATAAAATCTCAACATCAATTAGTACAAGGGAAGTAAAGAAAGTAGACAGTGAGGGGTTTGCCTTTAATTGAGGACATATTGGTTTTCTATTTCTGTTATAGAATACCTTACCAGCAAACATCTCAGAGGAGAAAAGTGTATATTTTAGCTTATAGTTCCTGAAGGGATACAGTCCATCATTGTGGGCAAGGTATGGCAGCAGGATAATGAGGCCATCCTGGTAGTCAGGAGCAGAGAGGTCACATTTTATATGTATACAGGAGAGATAGAGATATAGATAAATAGATAGATAAAATGAGAGAGAGAGAGAGAGAGAGAGAGAGAGAGAGAGAGAGAGAGAGAGAGAAAGAACATGAAATAATCAAGATATAAAATCTCAAGGTCTGCCCCCAATGACATATGTCTTCCAGCAAGGTCCATGGTTCCATAACCTCTCAAAAACACCAACTGAAGACCAAGTATTCAACACATGGGCATTTCTCATACACGTTACAGTGAGGGGTAACTTACCAAAGTGGAGCTTTATCAGCTCACATTCTTAACGTTTTGAGGTTACAGTATAATTTAAAAATTCATAGAGCTAAAACATGGCTGTAATATAAGTATGTCTTTGCTTTTGAAGCTATGGTACTGCAAGAATTGAAAATAGAAGAGAAAGTCTGATCTGAGAAGTGGCTAAAATAAGCAATAGGAAGACTGAACATGCATCAAGCACCAGGTGTGCTTTCAGATGCTGCACAAGGCAGTACAAGAAAGTGAAGTTGGTTTTCTAAACTGCTCACCATATCAAGGCCAGAGTGCAATGTGCTGGGAAGTTATTATGGCTCCAGATGTATAACCCACAGATTCTGATTTGGAAATCAAAACTAAACTCAAGTTCCCAAGAAGACAAGCTCGTTTGCAAAAGGATTTGTTGATGATCTAACAAGTTAAAAGAAGTCTTTGGTGGCAGGATTGTCCTAGGTAATTGGGGATTTGGAGATGAATGTGTTCAGACAAAAGTCTTGTAAAGACAGGGGCAGAAACGGTCATACATCTATGCTAAGGAGAACAAGAGAGTTAGCCACCACCAAGAAGGGAATGGAATGACTTCTCTGCATAGATGTTAGAAGCAAACTATTCTGCTGATACCCTGACCCCAGACTTCCAGCCCTGAGAGCTGCAAGTCAGTACAACTGTGTAGCTTGAGATTCCTTGTTGGTAGTGCTTTGGTAAGGCAACATTGAGAGCTAGATCAGATCTTGGACAGATGAGTAGACCTCTGTGCAGATATATGGGTCTTATCAGCAGTTCCAGTGGCCTTCAAAGGCTCATGCTTCCAATGGCAGAAATAGGCCCCAACTTAGGTGTCACCACTGACAAGTGTCCACCTTGCAGGCCTCAAGACTTTGTTATATTCTGTGTTCTGGGAGGAGTGTGGGACAGTGCCTCTAGAGCCAGATGGCTGTACTGTCTTTCCATCATGAACTTTGCAGTGATTTGTCTTCAGAGGAATGAATGCTTTCCCTAGATTTGGATTTGCTCTGCAGCCCATCTGCATGGGTTCAAATACTCACTCTGTTACTTACCATCTATGCTGTGCTGAAAAGTTACCAACATCTTTCCACGCCCGCCTCTCTGTTTTCATAATGAAGATAAAAAGCGTCTGTTCATGTTTCCCAGCACTATTGTGTTACACTGCCATACTAGAATGACTTAGCACAACAGGAATATATTTTTCACTGTTGTAGAAAAACCTGAAACCAGAATTTGGCAGGGTCATAGTGTCTGAAAAGAGTCTGATGAGGAATGCTCCACAGACTTTCAGGTTTTGGAGGCTGCTGGCATCCCTAGGCTAGCATCCCCACCCTAAATCTCTGCCGTCTCTTCTTGTGCGTATGTGGGTTAAACTTCTTTCATTTCCTCTCTTTAAAAGTCTATGGTTGGACTAAGGATAATCCATTAGTTTTAGCTAAGACACCACCCAAAGCCTTACTTACTGTAACACATATCTACACAGAGACTGCTTCCTCTTAGGAGCGATGCATAGGTCCATGGATTAGGAGCAAAGTCTCAGGTGTATCTTTGGGTGGCTGTTATTTGCTTTTCATAGTTTCACTTAATTTGTATAAAATGTTAAGAAAATGACAAGCAAAGAGGTCTCCATGGGAAAGCATCTGACGGTGGTCATAGAGAAGAACAGCACAGCCACCCCAGGAGTTTGCATCAGAACCCTGTGGCAGGGCTGCTATTACTTAAATCAGAGAACATTTCTGTTAAAAATATTTGCGTGTGATTAATAATCCTGACTGACACCAGCAACCTGGGCATTATCAGTGTGTTACGGCTGTACAAACAACCTATCACTAAGGTGGAAATTTCCCTTTTACTGTACCTGGCAAATGCTTTTAAAAATGAGAGGATGATGCCTACTCCTGAGAAATGACCAAGTCATTTTGAGATTGATTTTCCTTCTGGGACCCACACATTCTCGTTTTAAGTAGGAGACAGAATGCTCTGTGTGAAACTCGAATTAAGGTATATATTCATTGATCAACAGTATACTGCCTTTTCCATGCGACTTGGCACTTCAGTGAGATATTTAGCATTAATTACTTGAAAAATCTATAAAACACTTTATAAAACATTCTACAAACTGTTTCATGTATTCTTTGCTCTGATACTTAATAAAGTCAATGCTGTTAGGACAATATTTCAATAAACGGTAAGAAAGAAGACGGTGTTAGGCAAGGTGAAAGATTTAAACTATTGGAGAGAAGAGACAACATTGTGGAATTCTGGAAAGACAGAGGCCTGTCTTCCTGGGATCCTGATTTATCTCTAAATATTAATCTCTGAGGTCAATGTCTTACTTATCTGTCACATGCCTTAAGGACACCAACCTTGCTTGAACTGTGGTGCATAGTAGAATTTGTATATATTCATGTAGCATAAAAGCATTTGTCCTTATTATTGATTATATGCCCAGTTTTGATTAGGACAAATCCTCATTTTTCTCTAAACATTTTCAAATACCCTAAGTAAAATACAGATTTTGGAGGAAGCTGTTAGTAACCTGCTGAGACATCTTTCACATCTTAGGAAATTTCTACCTTGTAGACTCTTGTGAACTTAAGTTCTCAGAAAAAAAAAGATGACTAATAATATCTGCTGTTACTGTAGAGGATTGGAATGTAGTAGGTCCCAAGTCAAAGCATCTTGGACTTCCTTTTCCTCTCGCAACAGCCATTTACTGATCACATCTTTGTATGATCTAACCTCTTTGTCAGCATTTTAGGACATACGGACAAGCCCCTATCTTTTACCAGTTTAAAAGCTAAGAATGTCATCAGATAGCATCTTAGGTCTCTTCACTTGCTACAGTCGGCTTACCTGATGTTTCTACCGTCTATTTGAGAAGTGCATTGGTTTGCCCATTTTCTTTGCAATTATAGAAACTTCATGGAACGATTTTCAAACTATAATACACCATTTAGAGCTACCCGAACCCATGTTCCTGGGCTGTAACCACTCATGTTTGGCTCTAGAATTAGGTATCTTTTATTCCCTCTGAGGTGAGAGCCATGTCTTTGCACTGACACCTTAACAGATTGAGACTGGATTTCTATCTAGCACTTACAGGTTGTTCAAGTTATAGTCTACTTAACTGCCTGCCCCCCAGTGAAAAACTATATCCTATACTTGGCTTTTTTATATGTATTGTGAAGTGTATTATTCTTTTCATGTGTAGATGTGTTTGGATGGGTATGTGCATGAACATGTATGTGAGGTCCAAGACTGGTGTTGGGAGTACTTGACCACATTCTCCCTTCCTTATTCACTGAGGCAGGGTCTCTCCATTGAGTCTAGAGTTTACAGATTCAGACCATCTAATTAGCCAGCTTGATCCGGGGTCCTTTGTCTCTACCTCCTGAAAACTGGTATTAGATGTGGGGTGCCACACTCAATTGGCAATTATGTGGGTTCTAGGGATTTGAACTCTGGTCCTTATACCCCGTGGCAAGGACTTTTGCCCAGTAACTCGTCTCTTCAGCCCCATTCATGGACTCTGATGTAAAGCAAAATCATTCTGGCCCTTGAGCCAATCAAGTAGCACCACAATTTCTTTCTTCAAATGATTTGTTTGTTATTATAGAACAAAGACAATTTCTTGTGTTACATTCTTTGGGGAGGAAATTACTAGCCTTAAATTTGTTTTATATGTCTTCATTCCCTTAAGAGGAATTTTTTAGTTGGTTGATAGTTTCATTTTCAAATAACAGTAAACTACACACAACAAATTAAGCATTTCCTTTAAGTTTATAATTTAGTGGTGTCTTTGTCCTCAGTGTTGTCCAAATCATCACTGTTGTCCATTTCTATAATGTCTTCATCTTCCACAACCAAACCTATATGCTTGATGATATAATAACTCCACACCCATAAGCTACATGCTTGATAATGTAAGAACTTCACACTCCTTCCTTCCTTTAGCTCTGGTGACCTCCACACTGTGTTCCATCTCTATTCATTTGCCTATTCTACATAGCTCTTATAATGGGTATTTGTGCTTTTGTGTTTCTTTTATTTCACTTACTAGAATGTTTCCATCCATGTTGCGGCATGCTTTAGAACTTCAATCCTTGTACCATGTTTTGGCTATTTATTCCTGTTATATTCCATTTCAGATTATGACTTCTGACTAGCAGAGGTCATGTATAGTATGTCTTCATGCTCCCAATATCTACTATGGAAAAGTAATAATAATAGACACATAATGTCTATTGGAGATTTAGTGGCACAGAAGGAGTTACAGAATGTCTGTTACTTAGGGGTTCATGAACTTCTCACTAGGTCTGACACCTACTCCTGAAAGGTGAGACCATCATTTCAGCTAAGACCCCTGACATCCCTGACTTGCTCCTCTCACTCCTGCCTCTTCAGGAAAGACCACACCACAGATGGGCTTGACTTTGGGACAGAGGGGAGGACACTGGACTGCACACAGGCAGGGAGCCTGAGCCTTACCGCTTTACTGTGGTGAACAAATATAAGTGCAGAGGCATTTTCCGAAGGTAAATTTAATTGCTTCCTTATCTGGCATTTTGCAATACCTTCCTTTAGCCTGGATAATCAAAAGTGGCTTTCAAAGCAGATTCAATATGGAATGGAATTAAATAAAAGTTGATCCTGTCAACTTGGTCAAAGGCAGCCTAGTAAGTGATGTGCCTCAGCCTTTAAAAACAACCTAGGAAGTGTCTACAAATAGGGAAACAGCTAAGCTGTGGTACCATCTGACTGCAGGAGATTTCTCTCTGTCCTGTGATTGACTTTTGTGTCTTTTTCTGTTTGGGGCTCTTAGGTACATTTATTTCAGATTTAACTCCAGTTTGATGATATAGCTTCATTAATTTCCAGAGAGAGAAGATCCCGTGCAGAGGATTGGAATGTATGTAGATGCTCAAATAACAGACAGTAGGTGAAGGCTGAAGGTCCAGAAGCCATAGCTCCCTGTGAGAGGGCTCTGAGCCCTTCAGATAGCCATGGGTGAGGAAGATGGAGATGTGACTTTTCTGCAGGTAGTCAGAACCAAGTTTGACTTTTCAATTGCTTATGTTTTATTTTAATATCTTATTTAATTTATTGTATCTTTTTGCCCTGGCAGTGATGGAACCCTGGCAATTAGGCAGGTTCTCTGTCAAGCTATAATCAAGCATTCAGTCTCCACTTTGGTAGCTGAGTGACTCTAGGCATATTGTGTTCTGATATTGACTTCTTTCTTGTGAGGCTACGTGGAGGATTAATATATATTCATGTAGAATTAATGTCCTACAGGAGGTTTAGAAAGTATGCTAATGATCATTTTTTTGATGTGGCCCCTTTTCACAAAAACAAAACAAAACAAGCAAACAACAGCAACAGCAACAGCAACAACAACAACAACAACAACAACACCCTATAAAGGCAAAGGACATATCTGACCTTCACTTAGAAGGGCTGTGGAACTTTCTGAGTAGCATAGCTTGAGAAAGTTCAGGGCAATAGAGTTGCTGTGATTCGCTAATGAAAATATAGGACACCAAGTTAACCACCAATTTATATTAAACAATAGTTATTTTTTAGTATAAGTATATTCTAGCCAATATTTGTGATTTAAATACAAAACTTACACTGTTCGAATTTAACTAGACGTTATAATCTTATCTTGCTGTGAAATACATAGGACTTTGCTGCGGTAAAATAAAAATAAAAATGGCTTTCTTTTATCCCCCACTTGATCTGGCACCATAGTGCCCCAAGACATCTGTTAGATATCTGCATCTCAGTCAGCAAAGCGTCTCACCTACTCTGCTCCATCCCAAATCACGCTGCCGATGGCTACTCTCTGACTCTGGCAACAATCTCTAGTTCGATAAGATATAATTGCCCACTTAAATAAGATATAATTTGCTCATCTACACATCTACCCCTTAAGAATAATCATAACAACCTGTAGACATACAGAGAGGAATCTTAACATCTGCTTCCATGTTTTCTCCGCTTCCTTCTTCTCTGCTCCAGTCTCCTCCTCCATCCCTCTAAAACTTCTTGTCCCCACCCAGGCCTTCCTCATTTATCTTGTATCTACCTTCACCTGCATAATGACATCATCCTACAGGGCTTCATATCTAAAAGGTCTGATTTAGGTTCATTTCTGTGGTTTTGCTTATTTTGAGAGAGGGTCATGGAGGCAAACAGACTTGAGTCCCAGCCTCAGTTTTGCCTCTGACATGACAGTTTGTATGACTGAGAATAGCTTGTGTAGTCTCCTGCAGCTTTTTGTCTGTAAAGTGTGTACTCGTATTAGTAATACAGTCAGAAAATGCTTACAAAATATTTAGTACAGGGTCTGGAATTCAGTTTTCCATGAAATGGTGGCTGTCATAGCTTCGAGGCCTTCCTCTGCCTAGTCTTTGCTTCTCTGTTTACCTGGAGTAGACGCCTATGTCTTTGCATTCTCCTCTCTTGGCATACCTGTCTCACAGAGCTGTCTGCTCTTTACTTGAATGTTTCCAGACTTTGTCATAAGCACCTTTGTCATAAGCCAGCAATCATGGCTTTTTGTGCTTGTGATTCCTGATATTATGTGTTATCTGCCTAAAACTGTGACTATAAATAAACAAAATCAAAATGATAAAAGGGGGACACTTAGAGAGATGGCTCAGAGGCTAAGAGCACTTAACCTTTCTTGCAAAGGTCCTCAGTGCCATTCACACCAGTTGGACAGATCATAGGGGCCTAAAACTCCAGCTCCAGGGCATTTGATGCCCTCTTTGGTCTTCTGGAAGAACCTGCACCCATGTACATAGATTCTCTCATAATTAATTATTAAAAAACTTAAAAGAAAGAAAGGGAAAATAGCTAACATTTATTGTGTGCACGATATGCTGCTTAGTGCATTCACCAAAATTGTTCCATTTAATCTTAGTGGCATATTACAGGTATCTGAAGTAACACTTCCATTTAAAATGTAAAAAAACCCACCCTTCAGTCTTCCATGATTTTAATTTATTTTTTCCTTTGGATTTTCAGTTGATTTTCTGCTGGCAGGATGTCTTTTTCTTTTGGATGAATCCTGCTTTGGCTGCTGAATTTTTAGGGAGAAACATAAAGGTAAGGAAGGGTGAGGGCAGAAGTTAGAGAAGCAAATATCAATGGTCCATTATCCTGTTACTTCAAAACTGTCTGTTGAGTGAATAAATGAATAGCCTACTAGATAGCAACAAAACACAACACACATGTGAGCAGACATGGAAATAATGCACTCAGAGTCCTTAAGCATCAGGAAACAGCTCATGTTTGAATGGGGCCTCATTTGAAGATAAAGTGCAGTGTGGTAAACCTCCTGTGTTTATTGTTTCAATTTTGGTTGGTCTTTCGAGCTCAGCCAATAGGTAGTGACTGCTAACTCTCTAGCTATTGATTTTGATGGCTTTGCTTCCCAGGTAGGCATATATTATCCTAGGTGGAGGTAGGAAGGGACCGTGCTTACTCCAATTTCTGTAATCTCTCAAGAAGTCTCTCGCAGGATCAACATTTTAACATTATAGGTATGCTTACCTGGAAATTTGTTTTCTTGTTTCTATTTCTATTCTAGCCAAGATTAGACACTTACTGTGCAAACATTCCCTCAAATACAGGACACCTGAAGGTGTAGCTGCCAGCTTCCAGTATAGCCTAGAAATAATTATTACTGCTGAATTCCCTATTAGAACTATACTACGGTCATTAAATAGGATATAGAGGCACCTACTGTAGCTTAATATAGAATTTGTTTTCAAATAAGTCCTGGTATTTGAAGCATTTACTAACCCTCTTATCTGCAGAGAATGAGATCTTTATAGTTTCAAATGTGGGAAAATTTCTAGAAAGAGTTGTGGTCCTTCCCAAGAGTTACGGTTTCTAAGAGACATCATGACCAAGGCTACTCTTATAAAGGAAAGCATTAATTGGGACTGATTTGCAGTTTTAGACTTTAGTCTATTACGGTGGGCAGATATAGTACTGGAGAGATAACTGAGAGTTTTACATCTGGATGTAGGCAACAGGAAGAGAGACTGGGCCTGGCTCCAGCATTTGAAACCACAAAGCCCAGCCCCAGTACTAGACTCCTAAAAAAGGCCACACCCACTCTAAGAAGGCCACACCTCCTAAGTGTTACTCCCTATGAACCTCCCGATGAGCCTATGGAGGCCATTTTCATTCAAACCACTACAAGTACAAACTAGTTGATAGTAGCTAAGCTAGGCTCCCTCGGGTTTTCCTGTGACTAATGTAATACACAAGGGGAATTTCACTTCACCTTCTCTTTCTTTTTTAAAAATTAATTAATTAATTAATTTACATTCCAAATAATGTACCTCTAGGTTCCCCTCTAAGAGTTCTTCCCCATTCCCTTCCCTTCTGAGAGGGTATGAACTGCCCTCCTCCTGGGGCATCAAGTCTCTACAGGATTAGGTGCACTCTCTTCCACTAAGGCCAGACAAGGCGGCCCTCTGTTACATATGTGCCAGGGGCATCTGACGCTCTTTGGTTGGTGGCTTAGTCTCTGGGAGCTCCCAGGGCTCCAGGTTAGTTGTCACCGTTGGTTTTCCTATGGGGTTGGAATCCTCTTTAGTTCCTTCAGTCCTTCCCCAAACCCTTCAATAGGGGTCCCCAGCCTCAGTCCAATGCTTAGCTGTGAGTATCTGCATCTGTCTCAGGGAGTTGCTGGCAGAGCCTCTCAGAGGACAGCCATGCTAGGTTCCTCTCTAAACGTATAACATGACATCAGCAATACTGTTAGGGTTTGGTGTCCACTTGTGGGATCCCAAGTTAGGTCGGTTATAGGTTTGCCATTCTTTCTGTCTCTGGCCCATTTTTGTCCCTGAATTTATTTTAGACAGAAGCAATTTTGGGTCAAAAATTTTGAAGGTAGACCGCTGTCCCCACCACTCAACTTGGAGCCCTGTCTGACTACTGAAGGTGGTCTCTTCAGGTTCCATATCCCCACTGTTGGGCATTACAGCTAAGGTTACCCATGTTACATCCTGGGAGCCTCCCCAATCCTGGGTCTCTGGGACTTTCTAGAGGTTCCCCTCATGGCAGTTGCATATTTCCATTCATTTTCTTGTCCCTCTGGGCTTCTCTCCTGTCTCCCCATAGTTCATTTTCCAAAAAGGAGGAATGGGCTATTTTAAGCCATTGGACTTGTGTAAAAGTTAGAAGACAGTTTTCAAAAGCTGGTTCTCTCTTTTTACCATGTGAGTCCCAGGGATTGAACTCAGGCCTTCATGCTTGGCAGCAAGCACCTTTGTTCATTGAGTCGTCTCTCTGACTTCCATTTCCATGTTTCTAAAAGAACATTAAAAAGAACACAAATACCTTCCAAACCAAAACATACATAAATAACTAAGCATTGATACGTAGAATATTATTCTTTGCTAAATGTAACTTCTCCATTTGGAGAAAGGCCTTCTATTTTTGAGATAAAAGATTTAAGATCATGGCTGACTCTGAAGGTTCAGGTGGGATTCTTGAACACTCCCAAGCACCTATCTCTTAGAACACTATAAATGCAAACTTGGAGACAGGAAACGATCTCAGGCAACCTTCAGTGTTTCATCCAAACATCTATCATTGACATTGCTGGTGTTAGACACACAATTAAAAATCCACATAAAATTAAAATCCTGTTAGTCTACCTTGGTGAGAATGGAAAACACTGTTAATAGTGTCTGCCATAATGAAAATGGAAAAATGCAAGTTGAATCACAACTCACGGCTATAAAATAAAGAAGATTTTAAAGTCAAGAAAGTATAATTAGGAAGCCGGCGCTAGACTGTGAGCACAGTTAAACTACACAGAAACACAGCAACGGTCTGGTTTTCCTTAAGTCAAATAAACAACTAATTATTTTTATTTATTTAGTTTTGTTATGTGAGTACACTGTTGCTCTCTTCAAACATACCAGAAGAGGGCATCAGATGCCATTACAGATGATTGTGAGCCACCATGTGGTTGCTGGGAATTGAACTCAGGACCTCTGGAAGAACAGTCAGTGCTCTTAACCACTGAGCCATCTCTCCAGCCCCCTAAACAACTAATTTTAAGTTCAAAAGAATTAGTTAATGCTTTCAAAATATTCCTTTTGGATGCATTCCATAAAACCAGCTATTTAAATTTCCATCAGAACCATCAGAAGAAACTCTTGCTATAGAGTTGAAATTTTACATTGTCAACTAACCACAGAGACAGCAACGTGCTTATGGCAGAGAATGCGGGTGCATAAATGGACCCTGTCAAAATCCTCTTACCAATACAAATATTTTGAATGTATAGTGATCTATAATATGTAGGTGGTTTTAGTGTGGAAGGGAAATGGATGTTTAAATGTGTTGGCTAAAGTGGTTCTGTTTATGTAGGAAATCCAAAAAGTGAAAATAATGACACTGCTGAAAGTTTTCATTTATTGGTTACCTAGTAGGGTAGCTCAATGGCAGATAACAGGCTTCCAGGACACAGGTATTATTACACCCGTTTTAAGATATAGAGTTAAATTTCAGAAGGATTGAAGGATAGTAGTTAGCATTGTAGAGATGGGGGATTGAACCCAGAGCTTCTTGAATGCTAGACAAACACTCCAAGGCTAAGCTTCATCTCCAGTACTAAATGATTATTTTGAGGTCCTTGGTTAATTTTTGCTGTCAATTTGGTTGTATCTGGAGTTCACCAGTGGGTGTGTCTATCGGGGAATTGAGGAAGGAAGACCCCTTCCATGTTTGGACTTGGATCCTTGACTTAGGAACCAACAGGAGAGAACTTACCTCTCTCTGCTTCTTGACTGCTGGTGCAGTGTGACCAGTTACTCCTGCTGCTATGCCTTCTCCCCTGCTGTGGACTAGGTTCTCCAATCACAGGCCACGCCCCCACCACACTTTCTTACAGCTATGAGAAAAAGCAAGGATTATAAGTTGTGCAACTTCTTAGTGGTAAGAGGTAAGTTTCAATATTAGATCTGTTAATTTTGTGGAGTTTCACCATGGGAAACTGTTTGACGAATAATATAAATGATATTGGGGTTATCTGTTAGTCTGTGCCTTCCAATTATAATGCATAGTTATGAGCTGATCGCTGCTACAAGGCCATATCCAACAGGACTACTATGAATCTTAAGAAATCCCTTTATTTAGATACTGCTGGCATCAGTTCAGTTTCCTTTCTCATACTCATAGAAATGATATCTTGACCTTGTGCAGTCCTTGTTGATAGCTCCTCCCTGTTTCTTACCATCATACACCCCCCCCATGACCCGTGATGTGTGCCAAGGTCTCTGGTCTCAGGGAGGTCATGTGGGGTTTTTTTTGTTTTTTTTTTTTACACATTTTTTTTGTCACTGTAGAAATCTGGATTGTTCCATGATTAATTGATAGTTTCTTTTTTTAGAAAGTAATATACAGAAAAGAGACTGAGATTTGTACCTACAATTTCATGGTCAGAGGGCAGATGAAACACTAAAAGCAAGCAAGTAAATAGGCAGCCAATCAAGCAAGTAAGCAAACAGAATAACTCTTAATTCTTTGCACATAAACTTTGAAATACATTCTAAATTTAATCCTTGAGTTTCTCCCAAATACTTCTCATCTCCCATATCCCCTTAATATATTTCTTAAAACTAGTCTTTGCTCACTCCCTTGTACCTTCCTGTCCTCACTTGTTCATGCTTTCCATTATCACTGATTAAGTTCCTGCCAGGTATCATCCTAAGCATAGAAGCTATGGCTCAAGTCAGGTTGTCAACTTGATTGGTTTAAGAAACCAAGGGCATTAATGTGGCATCCATTGTGTCAACAAGAATGTTTCTAGAAAGGAAAAAAAAAGACTTGTGTTGTATGTGTATCTGATACCATCACACTGACTGGTGTGTCCAAGCCTGAGTGCAAATGGGAAATAGAGAGGAAGTGAATGCCAGCACTCTTCATTCTACTCTTAGACCCTCTAGATAGGAAGAGTCTCAGCCCCATGTTCTCAGTGCCATCCATTTCTCCATGACCTTCCTGCTACCTTGGCCTGTACCCTCTTAAGTCTTTCTTCATTTAAATTGTACACCTCATGTATTTTGTCATAAGAATAAAAACAGGTAACTAGTAAAGGGTACAAAGGTAAATGCAAGGGGCCCCTGCTATCCAGGAGATTTTGGCTTCCTTTGTACAGACATGGCATTTCCATTATGACCATACAACAGCATAATATGTGTGAAGAATGCAAGTAAAAATAAGGAATAGCTCTAACTACAGGGACACTGTTTAGAGTCCCACTCCCAAACTCAGTGACTTCAAACAATAACCCTTTATTCCCAGTCATTACATTACACTGTGTAGTCAATTAGTCAATTAGTCTGTCGTGGGTAATAAAATAATGTCGACTGTGTTGCTTTAAGCAAAACAACAAGCTCTGTATTATCACAGTTGTGTGGGTTAGAAGTCCCAGACGAGCTATTGAGTTCTTGGAGGTTGTCTCTCTATGACTTGCAGATGGCTGTCTTAGTTCTTTCTCCACAGGTTCTGTCTCTCAAGTACAGACACTTCCACATTCTAATCTCTTCTTAGGGCACCAGAGAGATTACATTACAGTCCATCTATATGAGCTCATTTGATATCAACTACTTCTTTTGAGGCCATAACTCCAACCACTGTCACTTGGGCTAATCATGAGTAAAATGGAAACTTGAAGGCTTTTGGCAATGTCAGTTAGATGATGTTTTGGTGGGGCAAACATATAAAAGAGTGTTTTCCTGAGGTGGACACAGGTGAAAGACTAAGGCAGACCAGGAAGAAATGATTTGCTAAAGTTGACACAGGTGAAAAGATGTTCTAAAGCAAGCACATGAAAGGACACATGAGGAAGGATTCTTCGCTAATGACACCATGCATTGGTCTGCTTTACATTGCATAGTTGAGCTGGATTTGTTGGGACTTCATGGAGAGAAATGCACAAAAAAACTTCTGGTGGAAGTGTTGTATCACTTCCTTGGACTCAAGCTGATTGGCAGAGTGATATCAGCTGAGACAGATACATGTGCCGAGGCAAGACCCATGGAGGATGCATGACGTTTGGAGGGAGTAAAATAGAACTTGACAGACAGTGACGAAGGCTAGGCTTGGCTTGCTTATAGAAGTGCAACACTTATTATTGGTCTTGCACCTTTGCTGGTCTTCACTTCCCTGGGACAGGCACAGCCAAGAACTTCTCCTGGTGTTCCTTCTTGTCCCTACCGCCGACTTGGGCAGAGGCTGAGGCCTGGCTGTCTCTGCTAGGTTGTGTCACCTCTGCTGATTCCTGTTTGCTATCCCGACTCTACCAACTGCACTGTTGATATGTCTGTGAAGTGTTTGCAAGTGGATCAAGCTGCTGCTGCTAACCTGTGAACCGAACTGCCGATTTTCAGACAACACAGATGAGAGTAGCTCCAGAGAATCCTTTCTAACAGGTTCACTTTTCCTGTATACTTTCTTCTCCACTACCTCTGGTGGGCGGTGGGCTACAGGGGAGGCTACAGTGTTTAAGAACCATTATTAAAAATAAGGTTTGAAAATAATTAACGTTACACATGAGGACTTTAGGAGCTATGGGTTAGCACTTAAGCTTATGGAATTTTTGAAGAGAGCGTAATTAAATCCATATCAGAGGGGGCTTTAGTTATGCTGGGCTCTAGTAACTTTGATGGATCTCACACATCACAATCTGCTGGGCTTCTAGGGTGTATTGTTTTTATAGCAGAAGTCGGAAGATTCCAGAAAGATGAGCAGAATCAGAACATTTCTTAAAGCCTTACCCCAGAGTTTTTGTATTTATGCCCAAATTCTCAAATTCCAGAGATCAAAGCCAACTTTAATAGGACAAGGAGAAAACTTTGGCTTTAGTAGGAAGACATGCAGAGTCACAGACAAGCTATATAGACACAGGGAGGGGTAGCATACTAGGATCAAGAGTTCTCACCCACAAGTGGAACACATTGATTTGGGATAGAATTTCTTACACTTGAAATGAGTTATGTATTTATTTTGCTTCTGCAAATTTAGCACTGGATAGTTTTGATCAAATTCTAAAATGTGCTGTGGTCTGAGTTTGTTTGTATGCTCCTGAAATTCATATATTGAAAATTGTCACCAATGAACAGTATTGCAGACTGCTTTCGGGGGTGATTAAATCATGAGGGAAGTTAACTCATGAGTGGATTATGAGAAAACTCAATGGAAGTTTAATTGCTTTTATTATCACGAGGAAACAGTAAGACAGTACCATCTATGGTAGTTTATCATATCAGATAGTGACTATGTGGGTACCTCAATCTTGAACTTCCTGTTCTTCAGAAATATGGGCAATAAATCAATATTATTTATTTATTTTCAATACTATTTATAACTTGCTTAGTCTTGAGACAATTTGTTTTTGTAGTCCAAATGGACTAAGGCCATATGCTTGTACAATAGTATGAAAAATTATTTCCTGTAATAACTATCAATAGTCACAGTAGGTAAATAAAAAGAATCTCAATTTAGTGTCCAGTTGAACCTTGTATCAGTAGAAGGGGCTCAATACAGTATAGCTTCCTGCCTACAGATCCTCTCAGAAGGCTCTGTCTGGAGTGTGAGATGAGGAAGCCCCACCAGCTACTACCCTATTGTTGGGGAAAACATTTCAAAGCATATGTCTCCCAATAAGGGGTCAGTATATTTAGAAAAAATATGATTTGTTAATAACATAGTATAAGCCATTTAAGTGACTCATAAGGAACTGAAGTGGAAGGGGCACTGTGCAAAAAGGAACTGCTGCCAGCATATTTTCTGAGAGGGGAAATTGGAATGGTGCCCCTCTGGTTACTTGGTAGGCAGCCCTTGGCTCAATCCACACCTGTCTCATTCAGGTGGCCTGGCTCCATCAGAGATAAGGAGGAAAGGATCCCTATGTGGGAGATGAGTATCTGTGGGATTTGCTCTCAGATAAGAAAGAGAAGAAAAACAGATCAGACCACCTCAGGGAAAGGAAAGAAATTTATGGGAACAAAATAATTACAGCAACTCTGAAGTAGAAAGAGAAAAAGTGGAAAAATGAGCAAAAAAAAAAAGGAAGAAAGAAAAGCAAGATGAAAATATCCCTTGTTGGATTTTTCTGCCTCCTGCAGGCTATAGCTATATTCTCCAAGGTCCATACATTTTGTGAGATTTGCCATTTTTATATTTTCCCTTCTCTGTATGTGATGACTAGCTAAAGAAAAATTAGTCAAAGGATATACAGGGTAATTTGGATGACCATCTTTTAACTGAATACTTTAAGGCAATTGTATGCTGTGTGTTCACTGGAGTGTGCCATCATAGATGGGCAGACTAGAAGCCAAAAGATATTCTTTTGCATTGGGCAAAAAAATCATTCATGATAGCTCAAATATGGTAAACATGGAGGTTAAATAACACACAACATGTAGCTAGGCACTTAACATGAAACAGCCAGAATGTTCTGGTATTGACAAAGGATACTCTTGAGTCACTGTGTACATAAGCCATTGCAATATATACGTATTGGTTCTGATCCTTCTTCCTGTCTTCTTGTGCTGAGAATTGAATGCAGAGCTTCATGTACACCATGCAAGCATCCTACTAAATCAGCCGCATCTTAAGCCTCTTTATAATAACTTGATAGGATAGTATTAAATGAGAAATTAGAGGTTTTTCCTTTAGATTTTGGTACTTTGGTTTTTGACATGAAATTAGGCTGTGTGGTCCATCAATGAAGTGAATCAGAGCTAAATTTCAGGTTAATATTGAAAGAAAAAAATGTAAGTGTTAGAGTTCGGGAATCACTGAAGGAAAACTCCAGACTCAAATAGTTTGCAAAAGCAAAGAGCATTTATTCTGCAGAAACAGCCAGCATGCTGCGGTTACCACCACATCAAAATGGTGATGACCCCTGACAAAGGTGGCTCACAGGTCTTCTCATAGGGAACTGGGGAACTTTCTAAAAGGATTAGGAAATCTCTAATGTGATTGGTAGGAACCAGAGCTCTTACATTAGAACAGTTTTGATTGGCTCAATCTAGAACCTCATTGGTGGGTGTTTGGATACCCCATATGGACTACATTCCTATTCCTGCATTGTGAATGATCAACCACTGGATGAACTGCCCTACCCTGAGATAAGGTATCTCCCATTTATGTGGCTCTCTTCAGGATATTCCTCGGGTGAGGGATTTTATTGTCTTGTTCCTGGACTTTTGGGGTCTGCTCCAGGAGCAGATGACCTATGGCCTAGTTTCTGAGTGGAGACAAAATGGGATGAATAAGCGTCTTCATAAGTAGAGATCCTGAGAGCTTCCTGGGTGATCTGTCTTGCTTAAAACCAATGGTAGGAAGCAAAACCAGAAAGAACTGTGTCCCCTCTCTTCGATCAAACTGAATGAGAATGATTTGTTCTCTGCAAAAGCAAACACATCAATGATCTAAAAAACTCATATTCTGGGTTAGAACTACAGCTCAATTGGTTGAGTACTTGTCTATCACACTTGTTGTCCTGGGTTCAATCCCAGCACATCTTAAAATGCCAAATGTGACAGTATATGATTGAAATCCCAGAACCTGGGCAGTGAGGTCAGGAGGATCAAGAGTTCAAGGTCATCTTTGGTTGCCTAGAACGTTTGAAGCCAAACTAGACAATCAGAAACTGTCTCAGCAGGGCAGAGTGGTACACACCTTTAATACCAGGACTCAGCAGACAGAGATAGGAAGGTCTCTGTTTTAGAAATGTCTTTAACCCAACCCAGGGTTTCTACCCAGTTTTTGGTTAAAACCAGTTCCTGGATAAAAACCACACAGAGTCTTCATGTTTTTAATAAGTCTTAAGCAGCACAATAGCTGAGCAGCTGCCTACCCACCATGCTGTTAGGCTCTACTTTCCTATTGATAACCCTGAGTTATTGCTATTTACTATGCTCCGTCTGGGCTGCTCTCAACTCCAATTGGGCAGCCCACAGGGCTATGCTTTCTTGACCCATGGTGACTTCTCCTTCCTCTTCTGTGTGTTCTTCTTTCTCTCTGTCCCCACATCCCAGGAAGCCTTGTCTGCCCAGGTTTTAGCTGTTGACATCTCTATTCATCATCAGAATTAACTTGGGTGCAGGGTCACAGAGGTGTTCTTTAGACTCCATCTCTTGGGGACCACACTTAGCATTACAATAGACAGTAAAAGACAAAACCTCTATAGATCTCTGTAAATTCGAGGCCTGCCAGGTCTACAGAGTGAGCTCCAGGGCTACAGAGTGAGACTGTTTAGAAACAAGCAATAAGTGAATAAACAGAAACCCTGTCTCAAAGAATAAAAGTGAAAGATAATACTGCATTGTACCTTTCTTTTTAAAATTTCCTTTGCAGAGTTGTTGTAAGGTTGTAGAGTTGCCTCAGAGCTATGCACATACTAGGTTTTTATTTAGTTAAGTGTTTTTTTTTTGTTTTAAAGATATTATAATAAAAACGAGGATTTATTTTGTCTGTGGAAATAGAGCAGGGCCAGAGCCATGGGCTCTACATCCTTGAATACAACCAATCACAGAGTGAAGGTATTTCCTCAAAATTACATCCATGTGAAATATGCGCTGCTTTTCATCATTGCCATCCCATGAAAAAATACAGCACAACACCCCTTTACACAGCATTTACATTGGATATTAGGCATACATGATCAGGAAATGATTTTCAGTGTATAGAGAGTTGTGTGTAGGTTATAAGCAAATACTGTGTGAGGCTTTTGTGTAAGAGACTTGAGCATCATTTGGTTTTTGTACTGGCAGGTGGTTCAGAAATTGGTCTCCCATGGATACCAAGGGATGGCTAGAAATTCTTCATAGGGCAGATGAAATGAGGAGGTGCTAGGAGGGGGGTGGTAAAGATTTTTTGGAAAGAGCTTCCAATGGCTATTCTAACAACAGAAACAAAGCATTGTCAGACAGCTCAGCTTTATTCCTTTACAGGAATGGGAACCAGAAAAGCAAGATCTTATTGTAATAAACCAGATATGTATAATAAACAGAACCTGCTCCTTCCGGATGCCTCCTGGAGGAATCTGTTGTCTTCTTGTTGCTCTTCCCGTACATGCTTCTGGAGGCCCCTGCACTTTGGGGCATGTGACCCCTTACTCCTAACTCCTTTAACCTCCATGTGCTGTTGTCACTTGTTACTGTTGACCTCTTAAAAATACCAATAGGCCTATGTTTAGGGTCCATTATAATAATCCAAAATAACCCTCTCACTTCAAGATCCTTAAGCACACCTGCAAAGTCTTGTTTGCCGTGCAAGGAAATATCAAAATGATTCAGGGGTTAGGCTGTAGACACCTTGGGAAACAATACTCAGTTTAATTCTGAGAGACAAAGCTGTGTGAGGGCCCAGGTTAGAAGAAGGAATATGTAGTAGAGTTGGGGCTGGAACAGTCAGTAATTATACACAGGAAAATGTGTTCAGTTGGAGAGATGAAATGATCGCTTGATGTACTCTCATTAGAAAGAAATAATGAACACAAGAGAAACTCAGGATGTGAACTTTTTGAAAGAGAATAAAAGAAATGAGGACATTGTTATTCTCTTAACTATAGAAAGGGATGTGAATGTTGATAATCAGCCATTCTTGTAGCCACAGTGGGATGTTAGTAACCAGCTATTGTTCACATAATCACAGCCACGTTGATTTAAATATCCGAGAAAGCCTCTCTGGGTTCCTGATTGAAGTCATTAACTACTGGGAAAATGTTGTACACTGAGAGCTTGCTTTGTCCTCCAAAGACACTTACAGCTCCAATGTGATGGTATTATGAGGTCAGGAGGATGGGACCTCAAGATAGGATTAGTACATCATAGGGGCTGAAAAGGCCAGAATAATCTTGTTCCACCAAGGGAGATGACAACCTTCCATTGGCCAAAGAAGCCAATCCTTATCAGGCAATGAATCTCCTGACTCTTTTTGACTTCCCAGGCTCCAGAAATATATATATATATATATATCTTACAAGATATGGGGGGTATGCGCTCATTGGTTGTAAAAGCCCAAACAAGTGGAGGCAAAAGATTTTGGCGAACATTTTGGAATCTTCTGAAAAGATTAAAGATTTTGAAACATTACCACTGAGTGTAGTGGTGTACCCTTAGAAGAGGCATGCTCACTGTAGATAATAGAAGCTGATTTTTTAATACAATGAGTCATAATTGGCCCATTTCGTGGGCTTGTTCTTCGGCTTTTGTCTCATCCCACTAACTTTCAAAACATTTCTGGCTAGAAAAGAGCAGTCACGTGTTCTAGGGATCTGAGTGACTGAGTGCTGCCAAGGCAGGCAACAGAGGGAAGAACTTGGTTTGGGTTGTGCATACCTCCCTCTTCTCATAATGAATGTTGCTACCTAGTGCCCAGGCCTACAATATGGTATCTACCCATTCCTCTCAGAACAATGAACCCAGCAAACTTCAGGTCTCCACCTGTACTGGGCTTCTCATACACCCTCTCTGAACAACAAAATAGGTGTCTTTTTCCCCTGAGAGCAATCAAACCTGGACAGTTTTTATTCAAGTATATTCCCACTGTATCTGGAATGAGGAATGGAGAGGCCAATCTAGCCTGAACTGGTTTGGAGGTGTGGGAAGCAAAAAAAAAAAAAAAAAAAAAAGTGTTCACAGGTAAAGTTCTAGGGAGATCCTCCCTTTATACTCTTATGCCTACTATGCATAAGTAACAGAATATGATTAAAATCAGATGCACTATGGGATGGGTCATGCAAAGTAGAGAACTTATTGCATGATATAATCAGTCAAGTCAAAATATAGAATTGCCTATCCGTACTCCTTAGCAACCAAATTTCTTCCCCTCTTTCCCATAAAGGGACATTCCCAACAGTAATGGGGGCCCTTGATTGCTTTCTCTCTCCTATGGCTAATAGTCCTTTGGACTGTGTTTTCTTTCTAGCTTTTGCTATTGAATTAACTTTGCCTTTGAATCAAACCTCCTCACTACTTTGTAAATGTGTGTAAGCCCTTATTTTCAATTCTTTGAGCAAGAGGCGGAGAACATAGGAATGCTCAGCCCAGACCCCACCCATTACGAGCATCACTAACATAGGAATGCTCAGCCCAGACTCCACCCATTTCGAACATCACTAACATAGGAATGCTCAGCCCAGACTCCACCCATTTCGAACATCACTAACTGGTTGCTGACGCTCGGGAGCTCCTGCTCTCATTTATAATTATAAAATGAGGTGGGCTTTGCTGAACCTCTTCACTGTGTGTAGCCACCCCTCAGACTGAAAGTCCCTTGTTTGTCACATACATCTATGCACACGCATGCGCTTTCCGTAAAGGTTGCATTCCCCCTTGGCGATGTGCCTTGTGTTTCATTGCTCTGCTCTTGCCATCCTGGAATTCTTAGTAATTGTCAACAAGGTGGCTTGCGTCCTCATTTTGCACTGGACCGTGAAAACTTTGTAACTCTCATCCTATCCACACAGTCTCAAGCAGCATCCCTGTCACTTACCTCAGTTTGGCCATGCCCCTCCAAACTTAAAAAACAACGCATGCTTCTGCAAATTATTACATGAGAGCAGTAGAATAATCCCGATGAACTGGGAAGCAATCACCTTCTTCTACTGAGTTATTTCAGGCACTCGTAGGCGTCACTTTTTCACTGTAACAACCCATTGAAGTCCATCTTACAGAACTGGGAATCAAGCCTTTGCTATAGGAAACTAACTCAGATTGAAACTGAACACATAGGTAGTTGTTGGTAGCCGCCTGTACCAGCTGTTGTCTGTTAGTAGCCAGCGTACCTCGCCCAACGTGCGGCCGATTTCCTTGAGTGAGTCAACAGGGCACAGCTGTTGTCCACCCCGAAGGACGCAGTACGCATGAGCCAAGCACGTCACAGCCCGCTCTCGGGCCATGCAAATTGGGCATTGGGGCTTGCACCAATCTGGTAGCGACACGAGTCTCCTAAGCATATATAAGCAGTGCCTTTTCCTCGCTCGGGGTCCCCTGTCCCTGTTCAAGAGAGCTGTACAATAAAGGATTGTTCCCAGAAGAATCCTGTTGCCCCGCGTCGTTCTTGCTGGCGAGATGTTGGGCGCCCGACAGGTAGTGTTGCCAGAGATCACTCTGGGTTTCTAGAGCTCATGATTTACCAAACTTCAGTGGACTCTCCCTCCCCACATCCCTTGAAAGCATTTGGGTTTTATGATTTAGTATTTTAGGAAGAATAATTGCCTTACTGGCTGATCTCTCTCTCTCTCTCTCTCTCTCTCTCTCTCTCTCTCTCTCTCTCTCTCTCTCTCTCACACACACACACACACACACACACACACACACACACACACTTGGTTTAGTTTTAGGCATATACAACTGCAAGAAGGTTATTACTCATTACAAAACATAATGAAAGCTTTGCTTATATTATTTGTCAGGTTAGTGTTTAAATATCCATATATAAAATATGGGTGGTTAGGGAAATTAATGTGCGTGTACAAAGTGCACTGACTAAACCATGAAAATCATATTTGTGAAAGATCTATAATATGGAAAATAATTTGTATAATGTAACTTAATTACCACATTTTCACCATGGGAAAAGACATAGAGAAAAGACTTGTAGGAAGTATTTTAGTGCCTTTATATGTTTCCCAAATTTTCTATAATTTCTATTTTTAGAGATGGAAAATGCAGGGCCTGCCTAATTAATATTTACTTTGAATATATTCTATGCTAGTCACTGTTCTTTAGTTTGTCTTATTATGATACCATGGGCCTAAACTAGGATTTTCTTTTTCTATTTTTCTATTTTATATAATTAATAAAACAGTGCTTGTATAAAAATTCACACGAAGTTGCTAGAGAGCATACAAGTTCCAAAAATGTCCTGAGTTTGTGGTACATTCAGTTTTCTGAGGGTGCACTCAGATCAGTTTAACAGGCAGACATGATATGGTATCTCATTCTCTTTGGTAAAACTATTCTTGTTATTTATTCCTCACAGTAGTCGCTCTGATATCCACTTTGTGCAGGGTCTGTGCTTCCTGGAATGTCAGACAAGTAAGGTTGGATCTACAAGAGGCAAGGTGCTAGACAAGTGCTCTACCACTGAGCCTCAGTTGGAGTCCTGGACTTGACACTGTTCTTGACACTAGTAATAAAGTTCTTGCCCCTTAGTAATATTGTCTTCATCTTAATGATTCCAAACAATTCTTTAGTCATCCACACCAAGCTGAAGGGTACCACCATCAGTTTCATAGACAACAACTTAAAAACAAACAAAATCCAATATATAGGAAAGACCTTGGACAGTTAAATTTTTTACCTAATAGGCTCAGTGTTTGGGATGTTTTTATTTGGGAACTTTAATTCTAGAAGTGTACAGTAGTTGTCCCTTTAGGTCTGGAACATTTGTAAATTACCCAAGCATATTTGTTCCAGTTCCATTCACACATTACACACAGTGCCAGAGCAACACATAGCTTGGGACTTTGGGATCCACCTTGAAATCTTTCATTCCAGTACCTAATGCTTGTTTTTCTTTTAAAGATTTATTTTTGTGTATATGTGTTCATCTACCTGGGTTTATGTGTATTGTAGGCATGTAGTGTCCATGGTGGCCAAGAGTGGATGAAACTTGGGTTGCAGGCAGTTGTAAGCTATCAAGTGGTGCTAGAAAGTGAACAAGAACCTAGAGAGCTCTTAACCACTGATGTTGAAGTGAACTCAGTGTTAACTAGTCAAATAACTTCACGAACTATATCAGCTCAGTTTTTTTTCTTAAAACTGGGATCAAATACCACACAAGGAGTGGTTTAAAGCAGAAAGCATTTATTTTGGTTCAAAATTTGAGGGCCCATCATGGAGGAAAGGCATAGCAGCAGGATAAGCTTCAGCCGTACTACTGAAAATATGAGGCTCACACCTGGGCAACAGGAGACTGGGAATGAAGACCGGCTGCAAACCTCCAGATGTGTTCCTGAGTGATCTGCTTCCTCTGGTTATACTCCACTTCCTAGAGTTTCCCAAACCTCCCCAGACAGCACCACCAGCTTGGGAAAAGTGTTCAAACATGCGATGAGCTGAGCCTGGGAGGAACATTTTACATTTAAATCATACATGCATATGTCTGTTAGGGAGTTATGAAAGCTTTAGCCCCAAACTTTATTGATATCTTGTCAATCTATATATTTATAGGTTCAGACAGATTCTGATCATTATTATTGTCTCAGCTCAGTAATTCTGTCAAACTAGATGAAGTCAGGTGGCATGCCCATGCCTGGTATACCATTTCATATGTGTATCCCATCCACTAGTTCTTAAAGTCTACTGCCTGCATGCAAATTTCTGAGTACTGATTCACTGTCTGTTAAACAGTGCTTCTTTGAATTTCCCTGGTGAATAATATCAAGCTCATGTGGCTAGGGTCAGGAATTTGCTTTCCTGTAAATCAGAACAGTATTTCCCTATAATGCTTGCTGTAGTGAATGGAGAATCACAAATACCTTGATAGGTGGTCCTTGAGATAGAAAAAAAATAGTCTTTAATCCTGGCCAGCCTGAAGACCATGGGCACGCCTTGGCCTTGTCTCTGTTGTCCTGAGGGCTCTTGGAGAGAGGTGAACTCTGTTAATTAAACACCACCCATCTAAAATAATGCTTACCAGCCCAGAGAGATTTCAGAAGCACTATAAATGTGAATTTTATTTTGCATTTAAAAAGCCATGCTTTACACAACTGACATGTTGGAGAAAAGATTGATAGTGGGGAGGACTGCTTAAGAACAGGAGAAGGGCTGGGAATTTGCATATTAATTTATGTACCCACGACGAATGCAGACAGCCATAAAATGCACTTGTAATAATTATACTACCATTGAACTGTGGGCTTTTAATTAAATGGAATGTTTTTATCTTGTGTTTTTCACGTTAACCACGTTGCTATGGATGTCAAGCTGTTCTTGCAAATCAAAGCATTGGAGATGCCTGATCTGGGCTTTCATCGCTGTGGAAGGCAGTGGTCTGCATTCCAGGAGTGTGGCAGCTGGGTCTTGGTGCCCTGGGCCAGCTCTGGGCACCTCAGCTTTATACATTCTTTAAAGGGAGCGTTGGAGATGCAGCTTAGTCAGGGGAGAGGCATGCCAACCCCTGGCTTTGGAAATAAAGGAATGAGGTATATAAGCTACGAGCCTTTTCAGTAAATTAGAAAAGGAACTCTGGCTTTTTTTTTTTTTCCTTCTTTTCTTGAGATGTGCCTGAAGTGTTTATTTTGATCACTGTCTACATAGTGGACATCAGTGTTCCAGACAGAAATGATTTTCACACTCTTCAGTGTAATACGGGCACGTCCTCCCTCTCCTTCCATTCTATGCCTTCTTCAAAAGAGCCGTTAAGCAGCATCACTTGTGATTGATATAAGTGATTGCCAGTGTGTTTCGATGGTTTGGTTGGGACTTGCTAAGCCTCTTGTTTTTCATCTGATTTCCACCGTCTGCTCTTCAGCTATGATTTTCAAGGACTGGGCATATCTGTGTAAGTCAATGGGAGCAGGCGCAAGAGAGGCTTGACGCATCAGGATTGGGGCTGGGGAATGTCTTTGTTGATATCAGACAAGTATCACTTAGTTTCTGTTTATATATCCAAGGGAGTGAATAGACAGACTGACATACATATACTCAGGCCCAGGAATTTTTATAATGGCCCTGCCATAGATAGTTTTCTTTTGGTTATGAGTAATATATAAATAACTTAATAAAAAAAGGGAGGATTTATTACAGAGACTTAAGTAAGTCTCACAGATATCCAGGACTAGGAGGAGGGTGAAGAAATAAATCCTGCAGAAACTGAAAAGTTGGCAAAACAAACAAACAAACAAACAACAACAAAAAAAATGAAAGAAGGGTCTGTCCATCTAATAGTCTCTGTTTCTTTTTATTGTTGTTCTGTTTGTTTGTATTTGAGCTTCGTTGTTTGCTTTTGGCAGCTGGGCTTTTCTTGCAGCTTTGCATGCAGAACAGGTAGAACTAGTTATCCAGACCTCCTCAGCCCTGACCTTGCTTCAAAGCAGGCCTGTCTGTCTATCATTCTTTTGTATTCAATTTTGTAGGTGCCCAGGGAAGGGATCCTGGCCTGGTCTAGATCTATTGCCAAAATCCATTAATTAGTTGTGGAGTGGTGTGTGTGTGTGTGTGTGTGTGTGTGTGTGTGTGTGTGTGTGTGTGTGTGTGTGTGTGTTGGAAGGAGAGGGAGAGAGAGAGAGAGAGAGAGAGAGAGAGAGAGAGAGAGAGAGAGAGAGAGAGAGAGAGAGAAAGAAACTGGTCAGGCTGAACAACATGACTGTGGACTAGCTAGAGAAGGCAATTACTATCAACCCAGATATCCTTATCTCTATGCCTGTTCCTTTACATGTTCACTGATTTATTTAAGAGTTTTCCTAATCAAAAGACCATGAAAACAGGATTCTCCTTGGTAAGATCTTGGCAGTTCTTATCCTCTTAAAGCTAGGGAAATTCTAAACTTATCACTGTTCTTCACACAAGCCTCTTGGGAGAGGGCTGGTGTGACCACGTGTTCGTACAGATGATGTACGAGCCAGTTAGTGTATGTGTGTAAGCCTCTTTCTTTTCCTTAGTAAACATGGAAAAGAACGCTCTGAAAGCAGATCTCTAAGATTTTACCAAAGGGCCGCTTCCCTGTCCCAAGTACAGATGGGCAAGATTGAGCCTCTGCCCTTCTAGTGTGCTTAGTTCCACACTATGGGCTTAGACCAAGCCAACCAGAAAAGTCATTTTACCTGCATGAGGAAAAGTTCGTTATGAGGAAGGAGGCAAAAGGATTTTGGATACAGCTTTTTTTGTAGATAGCAGAATCAGAAAGCACATGCTCCTACACAGTGTGAGTACACAATATAAAACTTTAGCTTTTGGTTCCCATTTGCAGTTTATATAGGTCACAATGCCCTGGACTGAGGTGGTACCCAAAGAGCCTCTGAAGAGGATAGGAGAGGCCCTCAGATCCCAGACTCACCAAGCAGCACATACTCTACAAAGAAAGAATTGTAATGGATTATAATGGCTATAATTTGATTTAGGGCACATTCTAGATTATTTAACGACTTTTAAGAGTGATGACCTACAGAATCTTTCTGATTCTGGAAAAGGAACATGGGTTTGGATCTATAAGATTTTGCTCTTATAGTAGCTTGTAAGAGCCAGCTAGTTTGTGTGTTCTGAGGTCTGTGTGTGTCTGCATGGTGACCGTCTGGCCTTCAGTGTTGCTGGCTGTGGTGGATGGGCTGGACGGGCTTCCTGACATTCCTCTCCAGTCCCCAAGTCTTCCTTAATGATAAAAAATATTGCCTGCATTGGCTAGTGCCATGGCTGTTGATGTTGGGAGATAAAGAGCCTTGACTCAATTCAAGGTCACCCTAAACTACAAAGTGAGTCCCAGGTCAGACTGGGCTACTCAGGACCCTGTCTCAATAACAACAACAATAAATCTTTTTCACTTTTTATTTTTTAAAGAGCCCTGACTCTGAGAATCCAAATATTCTTTAGTGATTTTGAACAGGATAGGAATTTATCACAGTTAGTTGGCTTTAATTTGGTACTTGAAGGTATGAATAAAGACCATTTGAATTTTCAGTGCAAGGTATTAACAATGCAATAACTTTCCTTTGTTCCTGTCAGTGTATCAGTTAGGATTTATCTGTAAAAGCACATTGTATTTCTAGAAAAGTAAAAGTTGGCAAATGACATCGTCTTCCTTTCTCAGCCCCTGTATAACATCTCTACTGATCAAATAAGGTGATTTCACAGCTTGGTATTCGGTCAAGTCAGCTAGGCTGGTCATCTGAGTCTGTTCGCTTGGGACATCTGCATGTATTTGAGAGTCAGGCCCACAGTAGTTGTCCCACTGACAGGACCGTTTGCTGTCTGAGTGCTGCTTGCTGCTCTACTTCATTTTACTGAGGATCTTTGCAGACATCAGTTGTGGACTGAATTGTGTTCCCAAAAGATACACTGCAGTCTTAGCCCCTGAGAGCTTGGAATGTGACCTCACTTGGAACTGGGGTAGTTAAAATTAGTTAAGATGATCTCATCTTGGGCTGGGAAGGTCTCAGTCGATTAGGATTGGTGTCCTTATGAGAAGATCACCATAGGAAGATAGACACATAGGAACTGCCTCAGTAGACAGTGTAGGCAGAGACACAGGTGATATAGCTGAAAGCCAAGGACAACCAGAGGTTGTCAGCTTCCCTCAGAAGCCAGAAGGAGGTAAGGAAGGCATCAGCCCAGAGTTACTGAGGAGGCTCAGTTTTGCTGGCCTCTTGTCTCCTATCCTCCAGTCCCAAAGTGATTGAAAGAATGAATTTTCATTCATCATTTGTTAAAACAGCAGCTTTTGGAGAGGAATAGAGAAATGGGTCAAGTCCGAAAAACCCACATGCCCCACAAGCTATAGAGTTCCTGCTATAGCTTGGGGGCTTCAGTATAGGTTGGCCAAGGTTGTAAGAACTATCAATCGCAGACAAGGTGGCTATATACCTGAAAGTACTTGTCATTCTGGTGGTGGTACACTGAAGATGAAGGTGTAAGAAGTTTATTTCTTTTCCCTCTATTTCCCCTCCTGCTGATATTTCTTTTCTTGCCTTGGAGATTTCAGCCTTCCTGTGTGCTCCCCTCTCTATGGGAATCTGAGTCATAATTTCTCCTTAAGAGAAGGCTAGTCTTTTTGGACTAGGGTCAGTCAACATGATCTCATATCTTACTTACCTCTTTAATGGTCCTATCTGAAAAATATAGTCACATTCTTCAGGAGTAAAGTAGAGTGAGAGTGTCCACGTAGGAATTAGAGCAATATTCAGGTCCATTTATCACCAACTAGACTGGATCCTTTGTTAGAACACCCAGCATTATCCATGCAGTTTGGTGTCTTCAGAGCCTATGGTGGAACCTGGCGGAAAGTCATCACTTGGAATGTTGAGTGAATGAATGAACGTGCTTGAAATAAAAACCAAACCAAACAACAAGAACTCAGGCTTTTGCTTCTGCCTTTTTCTGCATGTAGCCCTCAACCTCCACTTGAAATCAAGTCCATGATGGAAATGCGCATACAGGAAGAGAGAGGCTAAACAGGCAGACATTGCCAGATGGGAAAAGGTACATTGTTGCAGAGCAGAACTAGCAACGCCATATGGCCTTTTGCTGTTATTCTCAGTATAACTCTCTTAACTATATTGGAGGTGCAAAGTGGAAATATGCCCATGTATATATTATGATTCTTGTTTCATAATCAAGACTAAAAGGTGCTAGAAAACAAAGGGAGAAGACGCTGCCCCACATGGGATTTGCTATCATCACCAGATGCCCAGCTGTGTTGATTGACCTGAAGCAGGGCCTGAGCACAGCTCTCTTGCTGTCTTCTGCTGATCTCAAGGCTGGCTGTCCCCAAGTGTACTGAAATGCTGATTCTGTTTGTGGCTATTCCTCTCTTAAAATAGCAAAGTACTTGACATTTGAATTCATTTCCCCCCCAGTAGATAAGAAGTAGGTGTTCTGGCATAATTTATGAAAATACATCGATGTTTACATGGAAGAAACGAATCTTTTATCTTTTCAGAGTTTTTCTTTCATGTGTACGTGCAGCACACCGAGAGACTGTTCCACAACAGATCTGGAGTGAGATATACTCTAGGGCTAGATTTGCCCTTGTTCTGGCACTTACTGACCTATTCTATTCAGAGGCAGGTCTTTATAAATGTTAAGTCAGTGCTGCTCAAACTTTTCTGTGATTTTCTTTGGTTGTTTAATTAAAAGGTACAGTGCTTGTTTATTATTACTGGAGGGTCTAAGTTAATGGTTCGGTGTGGGACTTAGAAGTCTGAATTTTTATTTCTAAAAAATGTTGATGTATTGAATTAGTTGAGACATGAATGTTTGGGTGTGTGAGCCTAAAACTGTACATGTAGAGACTAGAACAAGACATTGGGTGACTTCTATTGCTCTCTGCTGTGTTTCCTTGAGATAGGGATTCTTCACTGAACTGGAAGTTCATCTTTTGGCTAGTCTAGCTGGCCAATGAGCGCTCAGCATTTACCTGTCTCTGCTCCTCACCTTCTAAAAGCATAGCTATGCCTGGCTTTCCATGTTGGTGCTAGGGAGAAAGGACCTCTCCTTAGACTCAGGAATCTAAGTTTCCCACGAGGTTCTCATGCAGATAGTACTTGGGTCACTGTTCTTGGAGAACTCCTGGCTTGGTTGGTAGCTCACCTTGAAGAGGTGGCCCTTGCTGTAGCTTTGCTAGTGTATAATAAAACTGTGACTTGCAAGCTTAAACAAAGCGTGTTTGTGTGGGATTTCTAGATTGTGTCCCTGGGATAGTATATACTTGCAAGAGTCTACCATGGGGGCTTGCCTTTTCTGCTTTTGTTCTATCTGAGAAGTTTTAGCTTCTAACAGCCATGTTTTAAGATTCTTTCTCCCCTGGTTTTACTTGACTCACCAGAGTTCAGATATAATTTTTTTTTAAAGTAATGACAAGTGATGTTAGCTTGTGAAAATATAATCATGTTGCATGGCCTATTGACTTGGGCTTTACAGCAGCGTCTTGCACGTTTAGACTAACCTGTCAGTGGTGAGATTCAAGACATACCTGGAATTCCCAGGAAGGGTGTTCTTTTGCTGCTCTGAGAAGCAATCATTTTCACACCCATTATTTCCAACTTAATTTCAAATGTTTGTTGCTGAGGGAAATGGTCTTGGCTTATGCTGGGGAGCCCTTTTGCTGAGACCTGAGCTGTCTGTGTTTATAGAACGACTATTCTAGCTTGGACAGACAGTTATTTCTCTCATATGCATGTGCTGAGGACTAAATGAGAAAGAAACCCATGAAAAGTAATGGGTGACCACACCACCCATGGCAGCTCATCTCTGCATATACATTTGCTTTCTTTTACCTTCAACATAAAAATTCTTTGCTAGTCTCCCTTGGTATTACACAAAATTGCACATCTGATATTTTATGCACCAATCACTCCCGAAGACACCCCTGCAATTTCAATGCTACTGGGAGCAGCTGCTGTCCATATTCTGGGTAAAGGGCTAATGGAAGATGAGCAATAAATATTACAACAATTACGACTACATGCTTTCACTTTAAGCAGCAAAGCCCAAGATTTCTATGGAGATAGGAGTACATCAAACAGTATTTTTTTTTTAACGGCCACATCTAAACTGGACAATAATGGCATATCAATAAACTTCAATTACACTCAAGAAAATACCGAAAGTGAACGTCTGGTGATGCTCAATAAAATCTACCAGCACATTAGAGTTATAGAGAGCAGTGACATCCATCTGGTATTTTTCTGTGACTTCTAGTCAATTACTGCATTTCATCCCATGTAATCCTTTTTTATCTGCAGTTCCTGCTGGTGTGGTAATTCTCACTTTGCTACATCTGCAGCTTTACTGTGAATTTTTATCGCCTATGAGTCAGGACATCCCTTCCTGCCCCTGGATGTTGCTGAACTGTATCTGTTGAGGAAGATTTAATTGCATTGTGGTATAAAATATGGATTTAGCGATGCACGAAAAATAAGGAAAGTGATGGGCAGCATACTAAAACGTGGGCATGCATGGAAATAAAATACAGAGCTTTCAAGTGTGGCTTCTATATGAACATTGGGTATGGACCGCACAATGTGGTTTTAGGGAATGAAACATGAAAAGGAGAAACAAAGCCAAAGAAGGGAAAGCAACCCCATTAGATGGTCATCTTCTAGAAAGCAAAGGTTGTACGTATCCTGTGCAGAGAATTGGATTTGCATAACTTTTAGGTTATATATGAAAATGTGTATGCGTGCATGATATACGTATAGATTGTACATTTGTATGATTGTTATAAAGCATAGTTTGTGTTTTACAGGGTTGAGCAGACTTTTCAGAACAGTTTTAGATCCCCAACAAAATTGGAAGAAGGATACAGAGATTTTTCATATGTCTTCTGTCCCTTCTTATCCACAGGCTCTCCAGCTATCAACATCCCACAACTCCAGAGTGATCCATTAGTTACCAAACACATTGCCTCCTTGCTAACACCTCATCCAAAGCCCATGGTTTCCGTGAGGGTTCATTCTCGGTTCTGTACATTCTGTAGCCTGGAAAATGTATGAAGATGTGTGTCCAGGGATCCATCTACTCATCTCTATTTCCACAAAACCCTGAAGCACTGACCCTATGATCTTCATCCTTCATTTAGTCAAATGGAAATAGATGGCAACCATGAGGCAGACAGCGTCAGGAACCTGTACTTTTCTTACTCCTCCACCACTAGCACACCAACCCCTTACAAGTTGTTTTTTCCTTCTGCCCTCTTGGTTCCTTCAGTCCCATACAATGTTTGCTATGATCATACTATTAATCCCCAGGCACATCCATTTTTAATAGTGCTAAGAATGGGTCCACTCACTCATTCATTTCTCTATTGCTCTGCTACAGGGTGACTTTGTGGAAGTTGGGATGGAGGAGAGGAAGAATTCAGATTGACCATTGCTGTTGTCCCTAGACTGTGCGGATCTTCCCTTAATGTGGCTATCCCATTGTTGTCTCGGCCATATTGGGCTTACTATTAATTGTCCCAACAGTCTCTGAAGTTCTGGGTATTGGACATGCAGTCATAGTCTTAGATCTATGCAGGCTGAAAGACTGTACACATGTATTCTAAAATGATAGAAATAAAAGAAACTGTTAGCTCCACCAGTTACTCCTGTATCCCAGACTGCTCTATAAAAGGGATCATGCTATTTTTCCTTCAAAGGAGGTGGGTACCAGGGTGGACCTGGAGAGCTCTTGGGTGCTCTTGCCCCATCATAGCCATGACCACAGGCCGTGAGTTACCAGTCACTGCCTCCTCTTCCACATGCATGTCTCTGCCTGTGGCAATCAGAGCACCTTCCTTCATAGAACTGAAGTTTTTTGTTTTTATTTTGTTTTTCTGTTTTTTACACCCCTCCCCCCATGTTCATGTACTGTCCCCTGCTCAGACTATAATGAGATAGAGAGATCAATGTATTTTCTAAGCAGGATGAGCAGCAGAGAACCTTAACCCACTGCCCAAGCCCCTCCCTGCCCACAGTAGGCTGTCAGGACAGCTCTGACCCCAGTAGTATTTCAAGGATCCAGAAATTATCACCCAGCTGACCTAGGGCTCTTCTACTCTTCTCAGAAACTGTGAGTAGGTGAGGACTCTTTCTGTACTAGTGTCTGCTGCCGGGATTCTGAGATCCTCAGTTTCCAAGAGAAGAAAGTGATGAAACTACATAGCAGCAGGCAGCTATGGGCAGCCGGGCGCAGCTGTGGGCAGCCGCGGGCAACCACAGGGAGCAGTAGGCGTCAGCTGTTTGTGTTACAGCACCTGTGAAGACCTTGGTAGTTAGGATTCCACAGCCTCTGACTATGGCTGGTGTTGCAGCTTTGAAGCCCAGGTATCAGAAACCCTTAGCCCTTAAGCAACGCTTCTGGAGCTTTTTTACTGAATAAAACCGACAGTTTCTATTTCCTGTTATAGCCTTCTCTTTGTGCCCAACCTCAGCATGTCCCCGTTTCTCACCTTTTCTTTTATTTTTTTAAAAATTGGATATATTTCTTTATTTACATTTCAAATGTTATTCCCTTTCCCGGTTTCCTGTCTATAAGGCCCCTATCCCTTCCCCCTTCCCCATAAGGGGGTTCCCCCTCTTCCATCTCCCTTACCACTCCCCCAACATTACCCTGCACTGGGGGTCCAATCTTGGCAGGACCAAGGGCTTCCCCTTCTACTGGTGCCCGACAAGGCCATCCTCTGCTACATATGCAGTTGGAGCCCTGGGTCAGTCTATGTATAGTTTTTGGGTAGTGGTTTAGTTCCTGAAAGCTCTGTTTTGTTGGCATTGTTGTTCTTACGGGGTTTTAAGACCCTTCAGCTCTTTTAATCCTTTCTCTGATTCCTACAACGGGGGTCCTGTTCTCAGTTCAGTGGTTTGCTGCCAGCATTCGCCTCTGTATTTGACATGCTCTGGCTGTGTCTCTCAGGAGAGATCTATATCCGGTTCCTGTCAGCATGCACTTTTTAGCTTCATCAATCTTATCTAGTTTTGGTGGAAATATATGCATGCCACATGTTGGGCAGGCTCTGAGTGACTGTTCCTTCAGTCTCTGCTCTAAACTTTGCCTTCATATCCCCTCCTATGGATATTCTTGTTTCCCCTTTTAAGAAGGAGTGAAGCATTCACATTTTGGTCATCCTTCTTCTTGAGCTTCATGTGGTCTTTTCTTACTTCTATCATTCCTGGTTGGTTTTGGCATGGTCATTCTTGAGGACTACTTAGGTGACCTTGTGGCTATTGAACCTGACAGCCTGTCATTTGATATCTATCTTTATCTCTATCTCCATCTCCATCTCTCTCTGTCTCTTTTTCCATCTTATCTATCTCTATCTCTATACAATCTATCTCTAACGATCTCTATGATATATTAATATATGCCATATATAATATATTATACATATAATATACAATATAATATGCAAATGTGTATGATTTATAATATATATGTCTTCTGCCCCTATTGATACTGTTTCCTGTCACTGCTGTAGCTCTACTGACAGAGTTCCCACTGACACTGCTCACTACTCTGCTGTCTCAGCTCTGCATTCGTCATCATTGCTGTCATCACTACCAGTTACTAAGACTACTCTACTAAAATTTGTGAAGAAAAGATCCCTTGAGAGAAGTGTTTTGTGGGGCTTAATGTTGTAACTTCAGCAGGGCAGCCCAGGGAGCAGGGAATCTCCCAGCCAGCTCTTAAGTGAGCCAAATAGCCCAGTTAGTCTATTTGGCTGGGGGTGTTTGTGCTCATCATAGTAGGTGTCTATGTAAAGGAAGGCTTGTATTTACTCCAATCATGGAACTGTCTTCCTAGATCCCTCACAGCAGCTCCTTTGCAAAGGTCTCCAGGAAAAATGTTTCCCTTTTGGCCTGGATGGAAATAGTTTCGTGGAAAGATCTGTTTAGTACAGCTGTAGTAGGGGCTGTACCTTCAGGAACTGGTATTATGTGAAGGGAGTCAGCAGCTGCAGTTGTTATGTAGCTTTCTCAAGGAATATATGGGATGCTTGGAATGACTTGACGCTCATCATAAAGATAGTCCATCTGGCTACTTGATGGGTAATCCTTCCCTAAAGGCAGCCAGACCACCAGTAAAGCCATGCAGCTGTCAGATCACTCTATATTCCAGCATATTTACATATATTTCTTGGCATATTTACAGGAAAAATATACAGTACAGGAAGTCCTTATAATAAAGGCTTACACAACTGTAACAGTGGTCAATAGTATTCTAACAGTTCCTGAAATTCCCATATTCACAGCACCAAAGAGAATGTGGGTCTTCAGAGACCTCACAATTCCTTAGAATTAGGGATTCTGCCATGTCCTTGGCCTCTGGCTCTCTTTCTTTAGTGTTTCCTAGTATGAGAAAAGAGGTAGCACAGAGGTTTTTATGAATTCATGAAACAACATTACTTTTAGCTATGGTCATCAAACCATTGCTAAGCCAAGAAAGACACAGCCAGCCTTGGCAAAAACAGATATCAGCATAACGTAGCATTGTTATTTCATTAGTTTTTTGTCACTCTGATACAATATGATAGCCAAAAACAATCGAGGAAGAATTTATTTTGTCTTATTGTTTCAGGTGTCTAGAGTTTGTAATGATGGGGAAGGGGTAGCATGCCAACCAGGAACAGGAAGCTGTCTGATCACATTTCATCTGCATATAGGAAGCAGCAGCAGGAGCGAGAGAGAGAGAGAGAGAGAGAGAGAGAGAGAGAGAGAGAGAGAGAGAGAGAGAGAGAGAGAGAACAGGAAGCAGGACAAGGCTTTAAACTCTTACAACTCTTTCCCTGTGATATGCTATATGTAGGATTTCGTTTGCTAGGAATGGTCAGCTGTGAAACTTAGTTTTCAGCTCTCCTCAAATGTCCTGACTGATGAATTTACAAGGTTGTTTTAGGACAGCTCGTTCATTGGACATTGTGATTGCAACTCAGAATAAGGAAATTTGACTGTTCCCAGTTTCAGAGGGCACAGAGAACTGTGCAGTGAGGTGTCCCTCCCTTCCTTTAGTATGTCCCAGCAGATGCAGTGACTTCAACTTTCAACTGAGCACTGGTGAGTTTGGAGAGATAAGAAAGCTTATGGCTTATTTAGAATGCTGTGTGGTCTCCTTCTATCGAGACTCGGTCTCCAAACTTGTGCTACTGCCTCCTTCTGCCAGGTTTAGTCTTAAAGTATTTCCAGGGTATGATTATGTGCTGTCTTCTTGTTTGATGCACTAATCACATGTGGTTATTTCCAAATGCTATGAAAACTGAGTCGCTTCTGTTTTCATGATGCATAGGTCTGTTGGTGGGCATTGTTCATTACTCCCATTCTTAGGAAACATGGTTTCCAACAACAAGACTAGGACATTTTAGTTAAATGTTCCATTAAATATTAACACAGTGTTAAAAATTGAGCTAGTACCATCTTGATACAGATCTGATATACCAGCCAGGAAAAAAAAAAAAAACTAAGTCATTACTCAGTTCATGTTACTTAAAATCACGTGAAGACTAATGATGTTACTGTGAACCATGGATCAGTTTGTCAACAAGTTAAGAGAAAAGCAATCTAAAAGCTATTGCAGGACATCATTTTGACGTCATGCTAAAAATTCTATTTTTTTTCAGGCTTAGTGTTTATCATTTAAGGTATGGAACATTCTTCCTAAGCTCTGCACTCATTTTTTGGGATACTGCAGAGAGGTTTCCTGGAAATGAGACTTTGGTATGAAAAACAGGAAATCATTGTCGAGCGCTATTGTCTTGCCAGCAAGAACGCATGCGCGGACACCAGGATCCTTCTGCAGCAAAGCGTTTATTACATCTTGAAGAGGAGGACCCCAAGCCCCAGAATGGCGCCGCTTATATACACCCTAGCGCGGCGCATCCACACCGGATTGGTCGCTTACCCATGATCTCATAGGCACGCCCGGGAGTGGGCAAAGACCTGGCACGAACACAATCTTGCACATGCGCACACAGCTAGCTTCCTGAAAGGAAGTCGGGCTGGCGCGGCGGAAGCCAGCGCCATCTTGTAATGGCGAATGCTATCCCGGCTTTCCACGTGGGGCACAGTGGAAGCCAGCGCCATCTTGTGGTGGCGAATGTTATTGCGGCTTTCCACAAATCATGAACAAAACAGGGTGGTCATGTGTCCTTCTACCCACAGTACTTTGTATCCAAACTTAGTCACTTGTTTCTAGCTGCAAGTGAGTCGGGAAAACTGAGTACTAGGCTGACTCTGAATTTGCTTAGCTTATTCCTATCTTTCAAATAATTTCAGATATGAGATCTTCTGAGTTCTGAGCTTGGGCAGTTGGATCCTATGACAGTTATTGTATTATAACACATATTCTCCTCTTTATTTTTCTTGCCACCGTCCCTCTCTTCTTTCTCTCTCTACATGTCTTCCCTCTCACCTCCTTTCCTTTGTCTTTTCCATCATGTGTGTTAGCCATGGGACAAAGTCATCGCCAATCCGCCAGACTGTTTTCTAAGGTGGTTGTAACATTTTGAATTTGTACCAGCAGCTTGTGAGTATTTCCATTGCTTCACATCTTTGTCAGGATAAGGCATGGTCAGGATTTTACATATTAGGTATTCTACTAGAGGGACAAAAGTGTCTTCAAAGACTTTAATGATCTTTATAGTCTTGGTGACTAGCTCATAGGATGTGCCACTGTTGCAAGAGATCAAGGAATAACCAAGACCACAAGTGTGGGAGTTCACCACTTAATCTTTGAAGTTTCTTTACTTATGCAGGTAGTAAATTACATCTGAGTTGTGATCACAAACTCACTGGTTCACAGAGTAAAAAGATTCAGCGGGGAGAGAGTGGTGGCGATGTGAAAACTCAGTTTTTCCTGAGGTTCTAAAGTTGACTCTCAATTTGTGAATGTTAGCAAGATACTGAGAGATGTGGATCACTGTGTGGGAAAGTCAATACTAATTTGTGTGGTATTTGGAACACCAGGGTACTAGTAGTAAAACATCATGCCTTCCTCGATCTCTTAGGGTATGCAGGCAGGTGGTACATCCTTTATAGATAAGGGTGACCTTGATTATTTGATTATTTTTTATTTGAGATTAATTTTGATTATTTTGGACAATCAAGATGAGTTGGACATGAGACAGAAGATATGAAGATTTCACATCTAAGAACCTAGCATACCTGGTCCTCTGCCCATTTCAACTTCCCCCAGAGAACAGTACTTACTGGCTGATTTTCATAACTTTTATCATTGTGAATTCCCCAAGCCAGGACACGCACAATGTGCTGCGGACATGTAGGTGATTGCCTTTCAGAGCCTGGAGAGGCTTGCTTTCCCCTTAGTGGGGCTAAATGTGGGAAAATGAATCCGAGAGACCAGCAAAGTGGGGCCTGTCATTTCAATTACCATTTTGTTTGTTGTCTTCCTACATGTTTCTCTTCTGGTGATATATCACACATGTTCATAATTTATGGAGAGAGAAGAAATTACATGCCACATACAACAATCTGGTAAATATTTATGAATATTCTGCTTCTTAATGTGGGAGTGTGAAAATAACAACTCCTGATTGCATATTAGCAATTAATATAAGCCTTGAGAAGCAGACAGAAGATCCATAGTCCTAAAACAACAGTCTTTGCTTCTGCACAGGGTGCTCTTGTTAAATTGTCTTTCTCTTTTTTCTGACACGCTTGACTCCCTTTTCATTACTTTCCTAACAAACCCCGAAGCTGTGCTCCCACTGAACCCATACGCTCTCATCAGGGACACAGTGAAATGCTTTCTGAGTTTTGTGTGGAATGGACAGCAAGAAAGAAAAGCACCCCCTTTGCAATTTTAATTAGAATTTGGGTCTCCGCAGGCTGGTTAGCCATGTTGGAGTTAGAGAGAGCTATTGGAAGAGGCCATTTCTGACCCTCCTATGGTCCAGGCAGTTTTGCTTAGATTGGTGGCCACAGCTTGCATCACCAGCTCTGCGCGGTCATAAGGAGCACACAGCACTTCAGTCATTAAAGAGACTGGATGCTGAGTGCAGGAACATCCCACGTTTGGCCAAAGGGTTTTTAAAGCGCCCTTTGTCTGTGGTTAGTATCATTACCTGAATAGCTGAGGACATTATATAGAGAATATCCCACTTGTCATCAGGGTAGCAATTGCCCTTTGGATGACCTTCGGAGTTCCAGAGTCCTTACCAGGAGGTTAGGACCAATGTCATCCTATCCAGGACCACTGTGGAAAGTAACTCTGGTTTCTCTACTGGTTTTCCACTCTGGAGTCATCTAGATGCAAGGACCTGCAAGTGTATTGAACCCTCAGTTTCTTCATCATGTTCAGGCTTTCACAACTGATCCCATTTCAATGCCCCATTTTGAGCTTTGTTTACTTTGCATTCATACACTATTTGGTTTGAGGAAAGAACTTTCCTACTAAACGTTGTACTCAGTCCACCATACTAGAGAAATGCAATGGGAGAAATTCAAAATGTGGGTACTGTGTACTATAGATGATCGTTTCTCCATCAAAGACATTGAATGTGGGAAATGAATGTGCCCAAGTAGTCTAGCTCCCTCCCTATGAGTTCTTTCCTTTTTCTTCTGCAAAAGCCAGTTATTTCTTTTTGAAGGATATTTGTCATCAACATATAAAGATAATATTATTTTTCCTACCCTTATTAGTACATCAGAGGAGATATTAATATTTCCCCTGACCTGACTAAGGCTACTGAAGATTGCCTTTCTTTCCTCTTCTTGTTTGTAGCAAAACTTAAAGTATTGTCTGTAGTCACCTCTGATTTCTCTCCTTTCTCCTTCCCCTATGCCTCTTCTTCCTCTTCTTCCTCTTTTTCTTCCTTCCCTTCTTCTTCTTTTCCCTGGCTTGTTTCCCAAATTGTTTTGTGTCTCCATTGAAACTATTTTTATGAGGCATGTTAATGGTAATAGAAAATCCAGTGGTCAATTATCGGCCTTATCCTAGTTGACCTGCTAGCAGAAACCTGGTCAAGTTCACCTGCATTGAAAACACATTGCCTCCCCATTACCCTCTGTGTGTTTTCTCCCTCTTTATTATTATTTATATTATTAGTAGTAGTATTAGTATTAAATGTTTTTATTAATTATTCCATTCATTTATATATCAAATGATACCCTGCTTTCTGGTTATCCCTCCACATCACCCATCATTCCACACCTGCCCTCCCCCATCCCCTTTGCCTCTATGAGAGTACTCCCTCACCCACCCAACCTTCCAGCATCCCCCTATGCTGGGACATCAAACCTCCACAAGACCAAGGGGTCCCCTCCCATTGATGTCAGACAAGGCCATTCTCTGCTACATATGTATTTGGAGCCATGGTTCCTCCCCTGTACACTCTTTAGTTGTTGTTCTAGTCCTGGGAGCACTAGGTGGTCCAGACAGCCTACATTGTTTTTCCTTTGGGGTTGCAATCCCCCTCTGCTTCTCCAGTCTTTCTGCCAGCTCCCCCACCAGGGTCCCTGAGTTCAGTCTGATGGTTGGCTCCATGCATCCACATCTGCATTGGTCAGTTGCTGGCAGAACCTCCCAAGGAACAGCCATACCTGGTCCTTGTTAGCAAGCATCTCTTGGCTACAACAACAACATTGGGGTTTGGGTCTGCACACTTATTATTACATGTTATTCCTGGTTTCTCTTCTTCTTCCTGACATATTTTCTGCCCCAAGACTCATGCTTTTTTCCTTACTTCTTTGCTGTCTATACTGTCTGCATGAATTCATTATTCATATTCCTATCTTTGGAAACTTTTTCTGTACTGAGGACCCATGAATGTTTATCTCTAGTCATCTGCAATTGATATATTGTAGGCCTTTATGTACCACACTTTTCATCTCTCTTACGTGTAGAGGACTTCTCAAACTTGAACATGTCCTAAACTAAATTTGGTATTCCCCACTGTGCCTCCTGATAACCTCCTATCTCAAGCTCCTGCAAACTCTAGTCCTCTGCTTGTTTATATGGTACACTCTAGCATGTTCTCTTCTCTCCTCTTTTGCTTATGATACAATAGGGGTTTCCCAGAAAATATTTGGGACTCTAACTTAAAAGAACATCTAGAATATGACCACTTTCCCCCACCTGCTTCTTCTTCTCTATCCACACAAACATTCTATTTCTTCTAGGTCTTTGCAGTAGTATCCCAGTATGGACTTTGTTTTCTGCTACTGATTCTCAACCCTGCAGCCATGTAATCTCACATAAACCTGAACCAAGTTATCTCTCTCCTTTGATGGAAATTAATTTCTAACTCTATTAATTCCCAACTCACCAAGTACAAAAACCTAAGCTTCTCCTACTGAGGTCAGAGGCTCTTCTTATCTCTGACCTCAAGGTTCACTACCTTTTCTTCTCACAGATTGGGATGCTTGCTGTGCTTTAAGCACCTGCAGATATACTTATTATCTTTGTCATCTTATATTTCCACCAGAATAGAAATTCCATGATGCTCTTGAATTTCCTACTTAGTGAAATCCTTAATCTAGGAAACCATCTCACATAGGGTAGGCAGGCGTTGATCATTTCCTTGAATAAACATACAAATTAATTCTCACCTTAAAATACATCTTTGAGAGAATGTGTTAAAATTACAAAGGAAACTATTTAAATAATAGAAATAATAGCTTCAATTTTCACGTATCTGGAGAAGAAAAATCAAATAAAAAAAATAAAAGCAGGCAAGAAAAGGAATATGAAAGGGTGAGTAGAACAACCAAAAACCAAACAGAATGGCAGAAAGTAGACAATACATCAGGAATCATGATCTGTATGAAGAATACAGTTCTCAGATTTATTTCTAAACATCCAGTCATGCACTCTTTACAAGAGGCAACTATAAAACCAGAAGATTCAGAGAGGTTGAAATTAAGGAAAGGGTAATTATATACTAGACAAATTTTAATAACAAAGTTATAGGAACAATAAATGATCAACTGGCAAGATGTAACTCAAGGAAGGCAAAAGGAAATATGGGTTGTATTAATAGAAGAACTAACCAGAAGATAGAAAAATGAAAGAAATTTACAATATTCATCATAGTTTTGACATGAAAATACAATGATAAATTGAAAATCTACACCATAGAGAGAGTTTTTAACACTCCTTTCTAAGAAACTGACGGATCAGGTCCAAAAAAAAAATGAGGACACTGAGTACCTATAAACAGGATTTTCTTGGGCACTGAGAGAAAACTGTGCTCCAAAAAATGTATGTAGAGCATGGATTTTGAGGGTGTAAAAACAAGGACTCATATCTGAGGACAAATAACCATGCACTGACATGCTGCATTGTATGAGTGTAGGAGTGATTTCAGACTCCAAGTCCATAGGTTTTGATCTTTGCAAACATATGAATTCTGACATTGTCTCAAGCAACAGTTCTGAGTGAGAGCCTAGGTTTACTTAAGAAGAAAAGTAAACTTCACATGCTATTTACATTTCTATTTCATAATTTCCACCATAGTTGGCTTCATAGGAAAACTTTGGTGTTGGACCTTGAGTATGAGAATATCATTCTTGTAATTTCCTACTTAATTATAACCTTTAGAGCTGGATTTTATTTAGGTAAAAATGTAAGAGAGTAAGTAGTGTGAATGCTGTGGATATTAGAAGTATAACAAATGCAAAAGGAAGAAATACTGTACAAGTCCTCTTGTTAACTTATGTGCTTAGATTACAGGTAGAATTTTCAATGTTCCATCTCTAATTCTCTACTCACTGCACTGGAGTTCCTATATCTGTGTCTGGGATGAGCTTTCTACCAGTAAAGACACTGAGGACCTGGTACAACTGCGTGTAGAGTGCAATTAACCCTGCTTTTGCTTTATTCTTCCCTACAGTACAGTCTGTTCTATTGGAATGGATACAACTTTCCTGAAGTATTTGAAATAGCAAGTGTGGCATCTTCCTTGGAGAATGTTTGAGTAAAAAATAGAACATAATCATTCATGCAAATGAATATTTGCATATGTCCATAAAATTATCTAAACATACATATCCAACACATAGCATGTGGAGAGGAAGGAAATAGGGATGTGGGCTAAGGACAGGAGAATAAAAGTAATCATGAGCACATCTCTCCAAAAAATGATTGCTACACCTCAAGCCCAGGGGCATAATTCATTCTAATCTCTGTCTAAAGGCCTAAAGAAAGTAAAAGCTCTCTCTTCCTTTGATACTGGTGAGTGACCTTGGAGCATCTTGCTTGCTTGGCAAGAGCTCTACCAGATACTTTCTCAACCCTAGAGGGGAAAGTGAATGAATGACTTTGAGCCCCTTTCTTCCTACAATCCTTTAAAAACCCAACCAGACCAGAGATGGAAGTTGTGACCTCATGGGGCTTCCTTCATGTACAGTCCATGACTGCTCAGGGAAGTTCAGCCCAAATTCTTTTTATCTTCTTGGTACTTGTAGTGAAAATATTGGAAGTTAGGATGTTTTCCCCTGGAAATTATTCTGCCTTCAAATAATACATGTGTTGTGTAAGGTAATCTAAGCTAACATTTATCTACCTCCATTACCAGTAAACACCCCCACTCCATCATGGAAACCTCTCATCCGTTTCATGAAGATCCTTTTCTTTTAACACATGCCACTACATGCTTTCTACTATATATTACTCACTCATCATAGACAGTGTTTTTGCTATTTTTAGAAATTCAGTAGTTCTTCATATATATATTTCCCTGATGGTGGCTCTTGGTGTATTTGAAAAATGGACAAAATGGCAACCTACTGATTGGGAGAAGATCTTCACTAATCCTATATCCAATAGAGGGCTAATATACAAAATATACAAAAAGTTCACCAAGTTAGACTCCAAAAAACCAAATAGCCCAATTTAGAAATGCGGTATAGAGCTAAACAGAGAATTCTCAACAGAGGGATCATCAATGGCCAAGAAACACTTAACACAATGTTCAACAACCTTAGTCATCAGGGAAATGCAAATCAAAATGATCCTAAAATTCCAATCACCTTACACCAATCAGAATGGCTAAGATCAAAAATTCAAGTGACAGCACATGCTGACAAGGATGTGGAGAAAGGGGAATACTCTTCCATTGCTGGTAGGATTGCAAACCGGTATAAACACTCTGGAAATCAAGCTGGTGGTTCCTTAGAAAATTGGGACTAGTTCTACCTGAAGACCCAGTTATATTGTTCCTGAGCATATACACAAAAGATGCTCAACCATATCACATAACACATGCTCTACTATGCTCATGTCAGCCTTCTTTGTAATAGCCAGAAACTGGAAGCAATCCAGATGTCCCTTAGTTGAAGAATGGATACAGAAAATGTGCTTCATTTACACAACGGAATACTAGTCAGCCATTAAAAACAAGGACATCAAGTATTTTGCAGGCAAATGGATGGAAGTAGAAAATATCATCCTGGGTGAGGTAACCAAAGGACACGCATGATATGTACTCACTGATAAGTGTATATTAGCCAAAAAGTACAGAATACCCATGATGCACCTCATGAACCTTAAGAAGTTAAACAAGAAGGAAGGTCCAAGTTAGGAGGCTTAAATCCCGCTAAGAAGGGAGAACAATTTAATCATGGAAGGTGGAAGGAGGAATCTGGGTGGGAAAGGGGAGATGAAGGAGAAAACCGGAACAGGATCAGGTAGAGTGGGGAGACAGCAGAGAAGTCCAGAGGCCCAGGAGAATCAATGGAAATATGCAGCTGCCTGTTGGGAATGGTCAGGGGAACCTTGAGAAAGTCCTAGAGACCTGGGATGGGGGAGGCTCCCCAGGACTTGATGTGGGCAACCTTAGACAAAATGCCAAACAGTGGGGATATAGAACCTGAAGAGTCCACTTCCAGTAGCTAGACAAGATCTCCAATGGAGGGATGGAAACACCAACCCACCTACAAAACTTTTTACCCAAAATTGCACCTGTCTAAAAGAAAAGTGAGGACAAGAATGGAGCAGAGACTGAAGGAATGTGTGCCCAGTGACTGACCCAACTTGGGATCTATCCCATGGCTGGGCATCAATCCCTGACACTATTCCTGATGCTATGTTGTTCGTGCAGACAGAAGCCTAGCATGGCTATCCTCCAATAGGCTCTACTAGCAGGTGACTGAGACAGATGCAGATACTCACAGTCAAGCACTGAACAGTTAGGGACTCCTATGGAAGAGTTAGGGGAAGGATTAAAGAAACTGAAGGGGATGGCAACCATAGGAAGATCAACAGTGTCAACTAACCTAGATCCTTGGGATCTCTCAGAGACTGAGCCACCAACCAAAGTGTACATATACATGGGCTGGTCTGAGGCCCCAGGCACATATGTAGCCTCAATAGGAGACAATGTGCCTAATACGTAGAGACTTTATGCTCCAGGGTAGGGAAGTATGGGGGCATAAGGAGAGGTGCCTTTCTCAGAGGTGAAGGAAATAGGGGATGGGTAAGAACTCTGGGAAGGGGAACTGGGAGGGGGAGCAACATTTGGGATATAAATAAACAAAATAATTAATTAATAAATTGTCAACTATCATATTTACCTAGTTAAGTAGGAGATACTTTGGCCAGATAATTTTTAAAGGTGGAATTTGGCTATTTCTAACCCTTTAAAAACTCAATGCAGCTAATGAAAACCAAGACAGGAAATGATTTTTTAATAGAAATAAGTTTGGTATTCAAGAATAGAACACATGTAAATTTGGAGACTAATTATAGCCAGCTTTAACTGTGAGCTTAATGTGATTTTAGACTGGAAAATAAAGGAGTTGTTTATGGTTTGGGGTCAGCATCCCTCACAGGTACACCCAGAGGCTGGTCTCCTAGCTGATTCTAGGTCCCACTATACTGGCAATCAATATTAACTACGACACACTTAAAGAACAAAACAGACACAATTTCCTTATCCTTGTTCAAATGAAATATGCTGCCTTAAGTGGCTGAATAACTTAATGTATGACTGTAGGTGTGTCATCAAGTAATTTTCTATTCGCCTTCTCATGTAAGCAAATCCACTCAGTCTACTCACAGATTTGTTTTAAGTATTGGATATAATTCTATGTACAACGAACCTAGCCCTGCACTAGGTAAAAAGCACATGACATTTAAAATCTGCTTTCCTATTAGTGGGGAAAAGCATTGTTGGACAGTAAGGATGGGGTCCAAGCCAGCTGTTTTAATTTTTCTTCTTTTCCATAAGGGAAAGTATTCGTATATGTAGGAGATTCTCTTTGCATTGATTAATTTTGATTAGCACCTCATATTCTCTAGTCTTATTTCTGTGACAGAATGCTTGACAAAAGCAACTTAAGCCAGGGAGATTTCTTTGGCTTAGAGTTTTAGGGGACCGTCACAATCGTGGGAAGTCCATAATGGCAGTTGGTTATGTTGTGTTTACAGTCAGGAAGTAGGGAGATATGAATGTTACTACTCATATTGCTTCCTCCTTTTTCTTCATTCAGGATTCCAGCCCATGGAATGGTCACCCATAGATGGAGTGGGTCTTCATACCTCAATAAATGGAGTCTAGAAACTCCCTCACCGATACTCCCAGAGACCCGTGTCCTGGGAGATTCTAGATGCTTCTGAGTTGACCGTATGACCGTCACACACACCCTAAACACTTTTGAATGGGTCCTGAAGTCATTGATGGTGCTTTATGCCTATGCAGAAAGGAAACCACAAGCAGACATTGTCCCTGCTCTGTGTCTGATTGTGGGTTTGGCACCAAACATTCTGACGTGGAGGTAGTTATTCTGATTATCCCCTGGGTTGGTATCACTCGGACAGTGGACAGTTCTGCATTCAAAGAAGAGCAGCTTCTACCAGGTCTACGTCTAAAGGCCGTTCTTGGTTATGGTGCATCGACCTGTCACTAGCTGCTCAGTGTTTTATGTGGAACAGCAGCATCAACCAGCATTTTGGAACGGCTGAGAAGTGCAGAATCTTAGGCTCTACCAAACCCCAGTGTTATCAGGAATTCTGTAAGTATTTAAAGAATTGTGTATTGCTATAACCAAATACCTGATAAAAATAATTAAGGAAAGATTTGGGGCTCACAGTTCAGTCTGTCACAGTGAGGAAATCACAGCAGGAGCTTGAGGTACCTGGTCCATTGTGCCTGAAGTCTAAAGGCAGAAAAAGCTGAATGCTAGTGCTCAGCTCATCATTCTTCCTGGTTTATTCTGTTTAGGACCCCAGTGTGTGGAGAGGTGAGTGGTGCCACCGGAAGGCAAGGCTGGTCTTCCCACGGTAGTTCTCCTAACCCGGAGAGCCTCTCACAGGCATCCTCAGATTCTGATCACCTAAATGTTTCTAGATTCTACAGTTGACAATATTAACATCATATACACGCACATGTGCACACAGATACACACACACACACACACACACACACACACGCACACACACGCACACACACACACACACTCATATGCACGTTACTTGTTTTTCAGAGAGGCTCACTGCCTTCATCTTCAAAGCGTGTCTCCAGAAACTTCATCGAATCTCATCAAGCTCCTGCATAGATGCTCTCATTTTTATGAAAGTGAAGCAAATCTGGAGGATGAAAGGCGCTTGCTGAGGGGACAGGGTGGGTGGCTGTGGCATAGTGAGTGGGGCCGTGATCATGTGCAGGCAGCTGTCTTCATGTGAGATATCAGGACTCCCTCTGGAGCCACATCTGCCTTTTGATACCAGAGTTAATTAAACAGTTATAATACAGCACGCCATTTGCATGAGACGATGCCTTTTGGAAGTTGTCAAAGTTTCTTTGAAATGAGGAAGATTGATTTGTACACTGTCGTTTAAAAGAGTTGATTAATGTCATGCTATTTATTGTGGCCACCCCTGATCTTTAATTATGAAATTATGCAGCCCGGAATGAGGCTGTTGGCCCCCTCTGCGCTAAGTTTAACTGAACACCACTTTTCTTTGATCTTTTGGCGTGGTGTGGGCTTCAGAATCAATATGCAAACTGCCTTGCTCTCAGACTCTTGATCCCCACTTCTCTTGGGGGTGGTCACAGGTTTTTGAGGGTATAAGCGTGTACCATCTCTGCTGTGACTGGCTGCTTCTGTATTTGCATTTCATGGGCTGCTGGGGAGATTCTCAGGAACTGGCTGAATCTGAGCTGTCTCAGGCTTTTGTTCTGCTTTGCTTGGGATGTGCATTCTCCAGGCAAAAAGCAATTATAAGTGAGCATTAACTTTGCTTAGGAGGTGTGCAAGCTTGTATGAATCAAATGAAAAGGCAAAAGTAAAAAAAGAAAAGAAAAGAAAAGTCATGGTTTTAGTTTCTCATAACATTCTGATCTTTCTTTTCAGAAGGAAGTTGTTCTAAGTTATTGGAGAGAGCTCAATGGAATACAAAGGGTTTTTTATAAAAGTAGAAAGGGAAGCAGAAGAGAGGCCCAGAAGGATGGCAGAGTGAGAGGGACGCAGTCTTCTGTTGCTGTCTTTGAAGATGGAATAGGCACACACTTCTGGGTGTACCCTAGAAGCTGGGGAAAGGCAAGGGTGTGAATTCCACCCTGGAGACTTCCCAGTGAAACACACTCGGCCAGCATGCGATGGACTGCATCCAGTGGAACCTAAGTGGCATTTCTCAACCACAGAGGTGTAAAATAGTATCCTTTGGGTTGTTTTATGCCACTAAAAACTATTCCTATGCCCTTCATATCCGTGACAGTATTAAACATAGGTTGGATTAATTTGACAACCAATAAGATTTAAGACTAAATGCTTCGGTTCTGGACAGGACAATCAAATAATCATAAGCCTTCTTAATCATTGGATTGATGATTTATACTGGTAAGTGTAAGAGTTTTGATACTGTGAAAGAATCTTGCTAGGCAGATTGGTCAGGTTGGGGCCACAATATATAACCTACTTGGTCAGGAGGTCATACATCATGATTTTTTGGGAATTTTACTGTCATCAATAATTCTCTTTAATTCCTTCATCTCGCTTTTATGCACATGAGCCTGTTTTCTGATCATGACACCATGTTTGTCATTGCTGTTGTTGGCACGTCTCCTGTTTGGTGAGGATCCAAACTCCAGGAACTCATGACTGAACTTGTATTTGCTGTGACTCACATTGTAACACAGGTACAGGTTCTTCTCCATGGTTCTTAAGACAACAAAGACCAAACTTCAGGAGCAGACCACCCTGCTGCTGCTTATACTTGCTATTGGGAAGTAATATTTAGATAAATTCCCTTTTAGATGGTTCTGACATTTGATGGTAATTCTGAGTGACATATCTCTTAGACATTGTGCATTAGGTACCTTTTTGTCTTGCTTGTTTTTGTCACTGTTCGACATTTAAAACAACTGTGTTTCGAACTTTAGTCTCATGGTGTGTAGGGTGCTTTTTAGAGATAAATGGAAACCAATGGACCTCTTCTTCTTTAGTGTATGGAGAGCTTTGGTTTGCCATTATCAAGTCTTCTACATAAAATTTTCACAAGTTTTTTTTAACACTTCATCTCTGGTGAATGTTTAAAATGTTTATGTTTAAATGAAAATGTTTAAAGTCATACCATGGCAACTTTTTTTTTTTTTTTCCGGAGCTGGGGACCGAACCCAGGGCCTTGCGCTTCCAAGGCAAGCGCTCTACCACTGAGCTAAATCCCCAACCACCATGGCAACTTTTTGAAGAATATGAAACTTTCAGGCTACCCAGTGTTTTAATAAATCATTCATATTGAGTAAGTGTTAAGAATGACTAGGATATAGCAGCTTAAGGAATAAAATGCTACACTCTCTCTTTTTTTTAAACATTTTTTTATTAGATATATTTCTTTACTTACATTTCAAACGTTATTCCCCTTCCCAGTTTCCTGTCCATAAGCCCCCATTCCTTCCCCTCCCCCTCTCCTCATACAGGTATTTCCCTTATACATGCCCCTTATTGCCCCCCCCCCAATATTTCCCTTCACTGAGGGTCCAACCTTGGCAGGACCAAGGGCTTCCCCTTCCCCTGGTGCCCCAACAAGGCTATTCTCTGCTACATATGCAGTTGGAGCCCTGGGTCAGTCCATGTATAGTCTTTCAGTAGTGGTTTAGTCCCTGGAAGCTCTGGTTGGTTGGTATTGTTGTTTTTATCAGGTTGCAAGCTCCTTCAATTCTTTCAATACTTCCTCTAATTCCCCCCAAGGGGGTCCTATTCTCAGTTCTGTGATTTGCTGCTATCATTGACCTCCGCATTGGTCATTTTCTGGATGTGTCTCTCAGGAGAGATCTATAACTGGTCCCTTTCAGCATACATTTTTTTTTTTTTTGGTTCTTTTTTTCCGGAGCTGGGGACCGAACCCAAGGCCTTGCGCTTCCCAGGCAAGCGCTCTACCACTGAGCTAAATCCCCAACCCCCTCAGCATACATTTTTTAGCTTCATCAATCTTATCTAGTTTTGGTGGCTGTATATATATGGGTCACATGTGGGTCAGGCTCTGAATGGCCATTGCTTGAGTTGCTGCTCTAAACTTTGCTTCCATATCCCCGCCTATGGATATTTTCCCCCCTTTTAAGAAGGAGTGGGAGCATCCGCATTTTGGTTATCTGTTATTTTGGTTTCCTGAGCTTCCTGTGGTCTGTGAATTGCGTTTGGGTAACTCGAACTTTTTGGCTAATATCCATTTATCAATGAGTGCATACCTAGTGTGTTTTTCTGTGATTGAGTAACCTCACTCAGGATGATATTTTCTAGTTCATTCCATTTGCCTATGAATTTCATGAAGTCATTGTTTTTGATAGCTGAGTAATACTCCATTGTGTAGATGTACCACATTTTCTGTATCCATTCCTCTGTTGAAGGGCATTTGGGTTCTTTCCAGCTTCTGGCTATTATAAATAAGGCTGCGATGAACATAGTGGAGCATGTGTCTTTTTTATATGTTGGGTCATCCTTTGGGTATATGCCCAAGAGAGGTATAGCTGGATCCTCAGGCAGTTCAATGTCCAATTTTCTGAGGAACCTCCAGACTGATTTCCAGAATGGTTGTACCAGTCTGCAATCCCACCAACAATGGAGGAGTGTTCCTCTTTCTCCGCATCCTCGCCAGCATCTGCTGTCACCTGAGTTTTTGATCTTAGCCATTCTCACTGGTGTGAGGTGAAATCTCAGGGTTGTTTTGATTTGCATTTCCCTTATGACTAAAGATGTTGAACATTTCTTTAGGTGTTTTCTCAGCCATTCGGCATTCCTCAGCTGTGAATTCTTTGTTTAGCTCTGAACCCCATTTTTTAATAGGGTTATTTGTTTCCCTGCAGTCTAACTTCTTGAGTTCTTTGTATATTTTGGAAATAAGCCCTCTATCTGTTGTAGGATTGGTAAAGATCTTTTCCCAATCTGTTGGTTGCCGTTTTGTCCTAACCAGTGTCCTTTGCCTTACAGAAGCTTTGCAGTTTTATGAGATCCCATTTGTCGGTTCTTGATCTTAGAGCATAAGCCATTGGTGTTTTGTTCAGGAAATTTTTTCCAGTGCCCATGTGTTCGAGATGCTTCCCCAGTTTTTCTTCTATAAGTTTGAGTGTATCTGGTTTGATGTGTAGGTCCTTGATCCACTTGGACTTAAGCTTTGTACAGGGTGATAAGCATGGATCGATCTGCATTCTTCTACATGTTGACCTCCAGTTGAACCAGCACCATTTGCTAAAAATGCTATCTTTTTTTCCATTTGATGGTTTTGGCTCCTTTGTCAAAAATCAAGTGCCCATAGGTGTGTGGGTTCATTTCTGGGTCTTCAATTCTGTTCTATTGGTCTATCTGTCTGTCTCTGTACCAGTACCATGCAGTTTTTATCACTATTGCTCTGTAATACTGCTTGAGGTCAGAGATGGCAATTCCCCCAGACATTCTTTTATTGTTGAGTATAGTTTCACTATCCTGGGTTTTTTGTTATTCCAAATGAATTTGCAAATTGCTCTTTCTATCTCTATAAAGAATTGAATAGGAATTTTGATGGGGATTGCATTTAATCTGTAGATTGCTTTCGGCAAAATGGCCATCTTTAGTATATTAATCCTGCCAATCCATGAGCATGGGAGATCTTTCCATCTTCTGAGATCTTCCTCAATTTCTTTCTTCAGAGACTTGAAGTTCTTGTCATACAGATCTTTCACTTGCTTGGTTAAAGTCTCACCAAGATATTTTATATTATTTGGGACTATTGTGAAGGGTGTCATTTCCCTAATTTCTTTTTCAGCCTGTTTATCCTTTGAGTAGAGGAAGACTACCGATTTGTTTGAGTTAATTTTATACCCAGCCACTTTGCTGAAGTTGTTTATCAGGTTAAGTAGTTCTCTGGTGGAACTTTTGGGGTCACTTAAGTATACTATCATATCATGATGATATCATGATATGATAGTATCGCAAATAGCGATATTTTGATTTCTTCCCTTCCGATTTGTATCCCTTTGACCTCTGGTTAGGACTTCGAGTACTATATTGAATAAGTAGGGAGAGAGTAGGCAGCCTTGTCTAGTCCCTGATTTTTATGGGATTGCTTCAAGTTGCTCTCCATTTAGTTTGATGTTAGCTACTGGTTTGCTCTATATTGCTCTTACTATGTTTAGATATGGCTATCCCCACTCTTATGCAAAGAACGTTAATGTAGTTTAAAGATATTTAAGGATGAGTTTTCTGTGCTAGCATTATGGGAATATTCTGTTTCAACATGGTAGCCATTTGTCAGTGTGGTCACTCTTCTCTTAAAATATGGCCAGCACAACTGAAACATTGAATTTATAATTTCATTCATATTTATTTAAATGCAAAATGCCATATGTGGTAACAAGGCTATGATACTTGAGTTGGAATTGATAAATTATGTTCCAGGGACCAAATTTGGTCTATTTTACTTGTTTAACAAGTGTTACACTTTGTTTGTTTGTTTGTGTTTTATAAAGAAAGTTTATTAGGACTTTAACTATCTTACTTTGTTTTCATGTTTTCTAAACCTTCAGTATATATGCGTTTGTCTGTGCCCGTATATATGCACATGTATGTAACAGTACCTATGGAGGCCAGATGATGTCAGATCCCTTGGAACTGGAATTATCAGTGGTTGTGATTCTCCCAATGTGGATGTGGGTGCTCTTCAGCCCTCTGGAAGACAAACTAGTGCTCTTACCCACATAACCATCTCTCCAGCCCCATCATGCTTTTTAAAATTATTCTGTTGGAATTGAATAGATATATTACAACTAATCTTCAAAGTCTGAAAAGATTTAAGATCTAACCTTTTTTTATAAACATTTGTGAACCCTGGTCTAGATCAGTGATTAATGAACTAAAGCCTTAAAGTACAACAAACGGTAGTCATGTCAGCTCAGAGCTAACTTTGGATATACATAGAAAACTGTGTTCTTGAATATTCTGTTATAGATGAATAGTATCTTCATTAGTATTTTCCATGAAGTTCTTTTCTTTTTTTGCTTGTGTATGGTGTATGCATGTGTGTAAATGCACATTCAGATGTGTGCAGTTGCGCATGTATGTTATAGATCATGTATGTGTGTGTATGTGCATGTGTGGAGGCCAGAGGTTGACATCAGATCTACTCTATAATAACCATCTCTATCTGTTTTGGAAATTTCTCTCATTTGAACCCAAAGGTGACTGATTTGGCTAGTCTAGCCAACAGTTTGCCAGTGATCACTTGTCTCCACCTCCTAATATTGGGATTATAGGCAGCCAGCACATCGCCTGCTGTTATTTTGAGTCCTAGATATTCAAATTCCTGTTCTCGAACTTGTATGGCAAGTTATTTACTCACCAAACCATCTCCTCAGCCCCACTGTTCTTCAAAATGGTGATATTTTTAAGACTTCACATATTAACGTCTTCCCCCTTTCTAACCACCAAGGCGAACTTACACATGAAAGGTCAATCCTTTAAGAAGCTATTTTCTGTAGCGATTGTGTTGCAGATGCACCAAGGGTATGCTTAGCTCTTTGCCATTTCAACTTTTGCACATATGGGTAGGCAATACTAAGTTGATGTTATTTTTATTAATGAGAGCTAAATATGAGAAAATATTTAAAGTATTTGTCCTACCTAGGAATAAAGTAAGAAAAAAATACTTGCATGATAAGGGATTTGTGGGGACTTTTGAGAAAACCATGCAAATTTATTTTTAATATAATGAAATGTGTATTATATAAGACATCAAGAAGAGACTGGTTAATGTGGGAACCACAAACCAGTCCTACTATTTTAGTGTAGGGAGCCGTATTGGATTTGGGCCTGGCCGCTTTGTGACTGCATGGCTCAAAGTGGCTACGTGACTCTGGGCTGTATGGCCATAGATACTCACCCCTAAGATGACTGCCATAAAGTCTTGAGATTGTTGGACAAAAGCCTCTCCCATGAATTTACGGCACAGGAAGATAACAATCACGGAATGCTTCAGCCTGAGCAATTACCAGGTGTCTCCTGAGCAAACACTAGATGTCTCCACCACCTGACCTCTTTGCCTCCTGCTATCACTGCCTGAATACCCTCGCCCCTCCCTCCTTTGTGTTTCGCAAAGGGCGCTCCCCCTATCTGAATGCCTTATAAGCTGTAACACTCATCCCAATAAACAAGACCTTGACAACAGAACCTTGCTTGGTCTCCTTCTTTTCTCCTCCCCTTGACACTCAGGTAGAGCCTCTTCGGGACCCTGAATAACTGAACCCGTTGGATGGGTCATTTTAGTTAGGGTTTCTTTTGCTGTGATAAAACACCATGACTAAAGCAACTTGGGGAGGAAAGAATTTATTTGGTTTAACTTTCACATCACAATTTGTCATAAAGGAAGTCAGGACATGAATTTAAACAGGGCAGGGACCTGGAGGCAGGAACTGATGCAGAGGCCATGGAGGAATGTTGCTTACTAGCTTGCTCACTCTGCTTTCTGATAGAACTTACACCAGACCAGAGATAGCACCGATCACAATGGACTGGACCCTCCCCTATCAATCACTAATTAAGAAAAATGCTCTACAAGCTTGCCTACAGCTCAATCTTTTGAAGGCATTTTCTTAATTGAGGTTCCCTCCTCTCAAATGACTTTACTCCAGCATACATAACATACATGAGGACACCCTGCAAATGGCAGACTAGGGAAGTCATAGGAGAGACAGACAAGTTCCATCTGTTGCTATAGTTTTCTACTCAGGAATCTAATTCACAAAGAGGCATAGCTCCTCTTCCTGCTCCTGAGATCTGTGATTAATCCTGTTTTCTCAAAATAAATTCTTTCTTTTGGCATAAGCAAACAACAACGAAGTAAATTGTGAAGAGATGGAGGTAAGTTGGCCTGAGCTACACAGAAAAGAAAGAAGGAGAGAAAGAAAGAAAGAACAAAAGAAAGAAAGAAGGAAGGAAAGAGCAAAAGAAAGACAGGAAGAGACAGAGGGAGGGAGGGAAGAAGGGAGAGAAGGAGAAAGAAGGAAGGTAGGCAGGGAGAGAGGGAGGGAAAGAGGGAGGTAGGAAGGGAAGAAAATGGTGAACCACATTTTGTTGGGCATTGACCTGGCAAGGACTCTACTGTAGATAGAAGTATGGTAATGTCTTAGGTTATAATCCTTTGAGTATATGTAATATTTAAGGGTAGAAAGGCAAACTGTGAGACACTGTATAGTTAGTATTTACCCAAGTAATCTAGTACATATCGTTTGTTTACACTCAGTTTTGACATGTGCTGTAGTATGCTTAAACCACTATAGACTTTAGTGTGAACATCAATAGTAAGACAAGAAGTTCAGTTTGACCCATAGAAAAGGTGAGACTTGGGAAGTTGAGTGGAGGCTCCAGCACGTAGGAGAGTGAGGGCATAGAGCTGAGTGCTAAGTGTGAGAACTGATAGAAGCAGATGAGAAAGAGAAAGAGTCTCTGAGCTGATGGAAGCACTGAAGAGTTTTTCCATCTCTCATCCTTTGCCAAGGAGGCACAAGATTGACAGTGCAATGAAGGATGACCTCTGTGAGATTATGTGTTGGCAATTAAGTCTGAAGAATATGGCTGCATGTAGGTTAAAAGATGGGGAGCTTGGGTGAGGCAATTGTATATCTTTAGCAATATTTTTAAGGGTATTGATGGTGATTAGCTTGCTACTTCTCCTGTGCCTAAGGAAAGCATTTGTGAAGATTGCTATAAATAACACTATTATTTGACTGGAGTCAGCAGTGTTCTTACTCGACTCCACTACATCAGCAAGAGGCTGGGAAAGAAATTAACTCCACACTTCCAAGGTAAGAAGATAAAGCTGAGAAGAGAATGTCTTTCTTTTGGGACAAACCACAACTAAGAGGTAGGCTGGTGTCTTTGACTTGCCCCTGCTTCCTGCCAATGTAACTAAATGTTGGATGCTAGATTACATGTAAAGAAGAAAGACTGGTTTTGGTTCACAGTTCTGGTGGTTGGAGAGAACAAAAAGTTTGGGGATAGCATCTTACAGTATCCTCAGAGCAGACAAAATCAAATGTATGAAAGGGTGTGAGAAGGAGGGAGGACACTCTTAAGACAAACACTCTCTTTGGAACAAATCCAATCTTGTGAGACCTAATCTGTCCCATGTGGCCAGCATTAACCTTTTCACAAGGGTGGTCACGATTCATCTATCCCTTCCTAAAGGTCCTACCATATTTCAATACCATTAAATTGGGGTTCATATTATAGTACATAAACTTTTGAGGGACAAACCATATCTAGACTACAATAGTTGGCAAGATGTTGATTTCTATATCCTATGATCCTACCTTTCAGGATAACTAAACATTGTGTTGGACAGTCAGATCACGGTCATGTGATCATGACCAAACTAACCCTTCTGTAGCTCAAATTTCCTATTTCTCTGTCCCACTTGCTTCACACTCAACAAGAAGATATGACAATAAACCAAACAAAGTAGACAAAGTTATGAAAGCCTTATAGGAGGTCTTTAGGCTATCAGAGGCACGCACGCTCTCAGAAGTTATGGGATCTCCTCTGCAACTACCTGGATTTTGTCATGAGCATTGTTTTGAAAGCAAAACAAAACACTCCTGCCATGCCCTATTTTGAGGGATGATTGCTTGTTCCTAGATACACCCCACCATGATGTGTTATCTTCTGTCATACTCAAAAGAGGCAAAAACAATATGGCTACCCAATCTTGGAACTTGGACCTCCCAAATCAAATGCTAAATAACTCTCTCTTTATAACTTTGCCTCTAATATTTCATTGTGACAATGTGAAGCTAATAGCTAGTTATAGCAGAGACTATAGAAAGTTTTCTGAGAAACCTCTATTACAGCTTAACTGAAAAATGCATCATCCTTTTGGTGTATGAGGATGATTGTATTTGCAGAGTTGAGCTGTTAGCATTAATCCTTGCTGTTGAAACCATGAAGGGTGAGTTTATAATGAGAACTATGAAAATAAATGAAAATAATCGTAATGAGAAAAGCAAAATCTATCTATCCTGGGCTTTTGGCAAGAGAGTCAGCCTTGTTCACTTGCCTTTATGTAGAAAATGAAAAGCAGGCAGAAAAGAGGAGAGGAAGCTTTGCAGTAGAATGAAGGGACAGAGGCATGCATGCCCTGATTGGAAGATATTGTTATGGGGGAACCAGGTGCAGCTAACAGCAGTGCGGCACTCTGTGATTGGACGGCAGAGCAGAATTGTCTTTCTTCTGGCTGATCCTTATTTAGATGGTGGGAGGGAAATTTAGAAAGTGATTAATCCCATCTGCAGACATCAAACTCCACACAGTTGCTGATGCCTAGAAGTGCTTGCTGACAGGAGCCTGGTATGGCTGCTCCCTGAGAGGTTCTATCAGCACCTGACCAATACAGATGCAGATACTCACAGCCAACCATTGGACTGAGCCCGGGGACCCCAATGGAAGAGCTAGAGGAAGGACTGAAGGAGCTGAAGGGGATTGTTACCCCATAAAAAGAAGAATATCAACTAACTGGACCACCCAGAGCTCCCAGGGTCTAAACCACTAACCAAAGAGCATACATAGAGGGATCCATGGCTCCAGATACATATGTAGTAGAAGGTGGCTTTATCTGGAATCAATGGGAAGGGAGGCCCTTGGTTCTGGGAAGGCTTGATGCCCCAGCATAGGAGGATGATAGAGCAGTGAGGTAGAAGTGGGTGAGTGGTTGGAGGAGTATCCTTAGAGAGGCAAAGGGGGGGAGGGGTGCAGGATATGATGAGAGGTTTGTGGAGGGGTAACCGGGAAGGGAGATACCATTTGAAATATAAATGAGTAAAATGATTAATTTTTTTCTGTTTATTATTTTATTGGATTTTTTAAAATTTACATTTCAAATGTTATTTCCTTTTCCCAGTTTCCTGGACATAAACCCTTATCCCATTCCCTCCTTCTTCTATAAAGGTATTCCTCCCAATCCATCCCCCTTCCCATCCCCTGTCGACATTCCCCTATACTGGGGGTCCAACCTTGGCAGGACCAAGGGCTTCTCCATCCATTGGTGCCCAACAAGGCTATCCTCTGCTACATATGCAGTTGGAGCCACGGGTCAGTCCAAGTATAGTCTTTGGGTGGTGGTTTAGTCCGTGGGAGCTCTGGTTGGTTGGCATTGTTGTCCTTATGGGGTTGCAAGACCCTTCAGCTCTTTTAATCTTTTCTCTAATCCTCCAATGGGGGTTCCGTTCTCAGTTCAGTGGTTTGCTGCTAGCATTCGCCTCTGTATTTGACAAGCTCTGGCTGTGTCTCACAGGAGAGATCTATATCCGGTTCCTGTCAGCATGCACTTCTTAGGTTCATCAATCTTATCTAGTCTTGGTGACTGTATACATATATGGCACATGTGGTGCAGACTCTGAATGGCCGTTCCTTCAGTCGCTGCTTTAAACTCTGCCTCCATATCCCCTCCAATGAATATTTTTGTTCGCCCTTTTAAGAAGGAGTGAAGCATCTGCACTTTCGTCATTCTTATTCTTGAGCTTCATGTGGTCTGTGTATTGTATCTTGGGTAATTCGAGCATTTGGGCTAATATCCACTTATCAGTGACTGTATACCATGTATGTTTTTCTGTGATTGGGTTACCTCACTCAGGATGGTATTTTCTAGTTCCATCCATTTGCCTATGAATTTCATGAAGTCATTGTTTTTGATAGCTGAGTAGTACTCCATTGTGTAAATGTACCATATTTTCTGTATTCATTCCTCTGTTGAAGGGCATCTGGGTTCTTTCCAGCTTCTGGCTATTATACATAAGGCTGCTATGAACATAGTGGCGTATGTGTCTTTGTTGTATGTTGGAGCATCTTTTGGGTATATGCCCAAGAGAGGTATAACTGGGTCCTCAGGTAGTGGAATGTCCAATTTTCTGAGGAACATCCTGACTGATTTCCAGAGTGGTTGTACCAGTTTGCAATCCCACCAACAATGGAGGAATGTTTCTTTTTCTCCATATCCTCACCAATATCTGTTGTTAACCTGAGTTTTTTTTATCATTAAACTAAACTAAATCATTTTAGTCATTCTGACTGGTGTGAGGTGGAATCTCAGGGTTGTTTTGGTTTGCATTTCCCTGATGACTAAGGATGTTGAGCATTTATTTAGATACTTCTCAGCCATTTGATATTCCTCAGCTGAGAATTCTTTGTTTAGCTCTGTACCCCACTTTTTAATAGGGCTATTTGGCTCTCTGGATTCTAACTTCTTGTGTTCTTTGTATATTTTGGATATTAGCCCTCTATCAAATGTAGGGTTGGTAAAGATTTTTCCCAATCTGTTTGTTGTCATTTTGTCCTAATGACAGTGTCCTTTGCCTTACAGAAGCTTTGCAGTTTTATGAGGTCCCATTTGTCAATTCTTGATTTTAGAGGATAAGCCATTAGTGTTTTGTTCAGGAAACTTTCCCCAGTGCCCATGTGATAGAGACTCTTCCCCACTTTTTCTTCCGTTAGTTTGAGTGTATCTGGTTTGATATGGAGGTCCTTGATCCACTTGGACTTAAGCTTTGTACAGGGCAATAACAATTGATTAATTTGCTTTCTTCTACATGCTCACTTCCAGTTGAAACAGCACCATTTGTTGAAAATGCTATCTTTTTCCCATTGGATAGTTTTAGCTCCTTTGTCAAAGATAAGTGACCATAGGTGTGTGGGTTCATTTCTGGGTCTCCAATTCTATTCCACTGGTCTATCTGCCTGTCTCTGTACCAATACCATGCAGTTTTTGTCACTATTGCTCTATAATACTGCTTGAGGTCAGGGATGGTGATTCCCCCAGAAATTCTTTTATTATTGAGTATAGTTTTCGCTATCCTGGGTTTTTTGTTATTCCAAATGAATTTGCAAATTGCTCTTTCTAACTCTATGAAGAATTGAGTTAGAATTTTGATGGGGATTGCATTGAATCTGTTTCCAGATTTGGCAAAATGGTCATTTTTACTATATTATTCCTGCCAATCCATGAGCATTGGAGGCCTTTCCATCTTCTGAGATCTTCTTCAATTTCTTTCTTCAGAGACTTGAAGTTCTTGTCATGCAGATCTTTCACTTGCTTGGTTAAAGTCACACCGAGGTATTTTATATTATTTGTGACTATTGCGAAGAATGTCATTTCCCTAATTTCTTTTTCAGCCTGTTTATCCTTTGAGTAGAGGAAGGCTATTGATTTGTTTGAGTTAATTTTATACCCAGCAACTTTGCTAAAGTTATTTATCAGGCTTAGTACTTCTCTGGTGGAAATTTTGGAGTCGCTTATGTATACTATCATATCATCCATAAATAGTGATATTTTGACTTCTTTCCAGTTTGTATCCTTTTGACCTCCTTTCATTTTAAATGATTAATTTTTAAAAAAGAAAAAGAAAGTTGACAGTGTGTTCTGGATAATTATGGTTGAATTTTTTCAAAAAGTTGTTATTTAGCTTTGTAGATCATTACTACACTCTAGAATAATTCAAGGATTATATGGAGGGCAGATGAGAAGAATTGACCCCTAGGATGGTATAAGTCATTCCCAGAATCCTGTATAAATATGGGGCAAATTGTACAGACTAGTTTAATGTCCTTCCTTTCTTTCTCCCTATACTGAGACACTGAAGGCTAGTGTGTATCACTTCAATGCCTCTGGTACTATTAGCTTGCCTTTCATGTCAAAGTCTCCCATTTACTAAGTAGGAGGTGGCACACACTTTTAAATGCCTAGATTTATATTTACCTTGAGGCTAGCACAACTGCTTGAGAATTTGATGATAGCTGTGGGTTCTCTCCCAGAAATATACACATACACTCAATTTGATATGATTTTTAAAAGTTGTTTTGAATATGGGGCTCACTTAAGCACAGATTTTCATCTGGGCTGCATATTAAAAACATATTGGTATTAGTTTGTACAGTTCCCATTTGGCAGGCTCTATTCCCCAGGATGAGACCTAGACATTAATAGTTTTGAATGTGACTCATAGTTTAATTTTGGCTTAGAGTCATGTAGTGGGTCCATGAATCCTGAATGGTTGGGCCCATGCCTAGATTTTCTTTTTCTGTGGGTTTCTATGAGGAGATGTGTCTCTCAGAGAGAAAGATCAAATGGAAGCAACTTGCCCTGTTCAATTTCTTATGGCTGAGGTAAGATCCAACTGCATGTCCTTTCTCTGACTAGTAAGCAAATGCTCTTGATTCTGCAGGCTGGTTTTACTCACCTGGAGGCACAGTAAGCAGACAGAAGACATTGCCAAGAGATCAGAGATCAAAAGCCTTTCTTAGACTCAAGCAAGAGTTTACTGAACTTGATGCCCAGTGTTCTTGTGATGAACAACTTGCAAATTACATAAGATGACACTTATAGCATCCAGAGAAATTATTTTCTTGTGTCCTTGATGTTTAAACTCATGCTCTATCAAGACTGAAGGCCTACAAAGGCATAGATGCTGAGTACACCAAGGGCATGAGTGCTGAGTCACTCATTGTCCTAGTTTGTTTTTGTTGCTGTGATAAACACTGTGACCAAAAGCAGCTTAGAGATAAAAGGGTTTATTTTGTTTACATGTCCCAATCATAGGCCATCATTGAGAGAAGTAAGGGTAGTGAATCAAGCAGAGCAGGAATTCAAGTAGGGTAGAAATCTGGAGAAAGGATTGGAATGGTTTGCCATCCCCCCATATCTTCCCATCTTCCTTTCTTATACACCCCAGGACAACTTTCCCAGTGGTGGCACTCCCCACAGAGGTCTGGGCCACATCAATCACTAATCAAGAAAACGCTACCACAGACTTGTGTACAGACAAGTTTTAATGGGAGCATTTTCTTTTTTCTTTTTTCTTTTTTTTTTTCCGGAGCTGGGGACTGAACCCAGGGCCTTGCGCTTGCTAGGCAAGTGCTCTACCACTGAGCTAAATCCCCAACCCCCGGAAGCATTTTCTTAATTGAGGTTTCTTCTTCCCAAATGACATTATCTTGTGTCAAGTGGATACAAACAGTCAACAAACAAACCAAAACAACAATAACAACAACAGCAACAACAACAACACCCCAAAATTAGCCAGTATAACCATTGAGCACTAAGCATGTGTTGGCAAGTACCACATGCCACAGGTTTCATCTCTATTACTACTTCTGAGAGTTTTATGAGATAGGCATGACTGGCTGTCTGCATTTTACAGGTTAAGAACCTGGTCTCAAGACGAAATATTTAGCCTACCTTCATACCATGATGATGTGGTAGAGCCATCCACTCTTTGTCTGATTTAGACACTTGGCTCTGACGAAATGTCCAGTGGACACGTTGTATCTTTTTGTTTTTCTTCAGAGTCATTGTGTTGTTTTCTTTAGAGATGAGGACTACATTTGGTTGGTTCTGATTGGAAACTACAATAACCACCATGGAGTTAGTGTCACATCTGATCTGAATGAGTGTAACAGGGATGCTGAATGATAAGCTTTGGCTCGGGCCTCTGGATAATATGCATGTCTTCTGAGTCAGTGTGTGAAGGGACACACGAATACTGATATATTTTTAAAAAGACTAAGCATGTTTTAGCTACTGTCTAAGATACTATTTCCTGCCTCAAAGAACTATTTAAAGGTTAAGTAAAAATTATAACATGATTGAGTGGCTGGGAATTGGAGTCAGTGACTTTTATGCTTTACCAAGCATGGTATATAAGAACAGTGGAATCTGGCCTTGGACACCTCAGTGTCACCAACCATGCTGAGGCCAGAGTGAGTTAATTAATTAATTTTGTAGTACGGGGAAACCAATCTAGGACCTTTAGCATTCTGTCACCAAACTACCTTCCCAGCCATGACGCATTTAATTTTTAAATTAAAGGACCCGGAACAGGCTTTGGGCTGTGAGAATGTCAGAGTGCAGATTGAAAAAACTTGTTGGTGTGGTATGTCTGTTAATCTTGCTTTTCAGCCTAATTAGATTGAGACACCTAGAAAACTGGCAAAGAACACTTGTGACTATGTCTCTGAGGAAGTTTCAGGGAGGATTAGAGTGGGTCAGTGAAGTGGGAAAGACCCACTGTACATGGGTGGCACCATCCAACAGGTGAGGGTTCCAGATGCAACACAAAACAGAATGGGGAGCTCATGTGAGTACCTGCTCAATGTATCTTGGGCAGGAGAGGTTTCTGCTGCTGCTACTTTTGGATTATTCAACCTCAGGCTTTGCACTTGTCCTGTTGACTTTCTGTGGGCTTCTAGGCTACTGGTCTTAGATTGGAGTTACATCATTGGTCCTTTTTGTCCCGAAGCTTCCAGATTCTATAGCTGGCAGCTGCCAATTTCCCTGATTCTCCAGCCTGCAGGAGATGGAAGCCAATCTAATAAGTCCCTCCTTATGTATATTCTAATAGTTTTGTTTGTTTGGGAAAACTGATGACTGTAGATTTGCAGGCAAAAAGCACAGGAAATAAGTAGCCTCTGAGGAACGGCATGCCTTAGTTGAACAGTATGCTACTTTTGTTGTTGACTTGACACAAACTAGTGTCATCTGAGAAAAGGGAACCTCAGTGAGAAAATGCCATCAGACAGACTGGCCTGTTGGTTCCAGCCTTGTTTTAGAAGGACCAGGATGAGTGCTTCTTGACTGGCCCATTTCCCTGCTGTGCTCTCATAAAATAAAAGCATGTTGTATCTGTGTCTCGAAAGACCACAGAAAAATTACCTGTTGGGGAGGGGGCTGACTGAGTCACTGCAGGGAGTGTGGTGCAAAGGATGGAAGGTGTCTGCTTATGCCATTCAAAGCCATTACTTTTTCCCTATCAGTGGCTCCTGGGCTGGCCTAACCTTGGGACATGGAATCTGGGTGTTTATAATTGTTTATTGTAAGCAAGAAAAAGGCATTTCTTATTCTGAAAGGAAAGGCCTCTCCCTTGTGTATTGTTCCTCTTCTTTAAAAGAGTAAAAGAAAGAAAAAAGCCACATTTTGTTCTGTGTTCTCCTGAATAGTATTCTTTGTTTCCAGGTCTCTGACTGAAAGACTGAGTTCAGGGTGATGAGATTTCAGCATTAGTTTGCCATAGTCAGACTTTCCAGCTTGAAGCACTACTGGATGTACAAACACTCAGAGTGTTGGAGAGCTGTTTTCATAGGAAGGCAAGGTACAGCATTCACATAGACATCAGTCTGGTTTTTGGCATGAAACTTGCAACACTGAGGTTCAATGCCGTGTAACAGCTGAGGCTTCTGGAGCTCCTTGCAGCTCACCCATTCCTATCTTGTCTTGTAGAGCCTTGGATTTTTGTTTGTTTTTAGCCAATATTAACTCTTGAATGGAAGCGATGAGATCTTTGGATGTGCTTGGCTTTGTGTTTTGCACACTGACATAGAAATGTGCAAGTGTTTCCAATTTCAGTTTTTTGCTTTCATGAAAAAGAAATATAAAAGCATTAGAACATTTAGAGAGATGGCTTAGACACTAGAGTGCTTGCCTTGCAAAAGTTTGATTTCTAGAACCTACATAGAAACTCCTGGCAGAGTGGTACATATTTGTAATTCTAGCACTGGGGAGGTAGAGATAAACATATGCCTGAGATTTACTATTTGGCCAGCTTAGTATAACTGGTAAGGTCCAGGACAGTGAGAGACCCTGTCTCAGAAATAAAACAAAACAAAAACAAGCAAACAACAAAACAAACAACAATAAAAAAGTAGTGTCTGAGGAGTTAAACCTTAGTTTGTCCTCTGACCTCCATATGCATACACAGACACAGACACAGACACAGACACAGACAGACAGACAGACAGACACACACACACACACATGCTTACACACACACATATAGGATACATACAGACAGAGTAAAGATGAAAAGAAAAGGCATTAGAAATAGGAGATTTGAATATGAAACTCCGAATTGAACTTGAGGCTGTTGTCTAGCTGACTAGTGTGGTAGGAAGAACAGAGGTGGCAGATTTAAGAGTCAACTCTTCTGAAGAAATGAAATAGAAAGGGTAAATCACTCCAGGCATTTGCCAGTTGGTTCTGCTCTCTCCAAGAGACCAACTGGGCCCAGGAACTAGTATCAGAATCTTGAGGCTACAAGAAACAAAGTGTGGCCACCAGTGTGCTGGGCAGCAGACATTCCCTTGTTAGTCTTCAATGTTTGTGAAGTACAGACTAGTGGTGGGATTGCCTATTGGGGTTTATCAGCTGAAGGCCTCCATGGTGTTAAGAGTGGGGTGCCTGAGCAGCTTGTGTGTGGTATGGATCTGGACAAAACTTAAAAGTGTCAGTTATCTGCTCTGCATAAAGTACTCTCATAATTAATATGTTAAAACATCAATCATTTAGTAACTAATCATTTCTGTACATGGAGAGTTTGTGTGCAGTTTAGCTGAGTGCCTCTGTGTCTCTTCCCCAACCCTGTCCTCCTCTTCCCCCAAACACCTCGATCTAGCAGTCTCGTGTGAAGATTGGATGGAAGGGAATTTTGCTTCTGTACTTATTTATGGCAACATTAACAGCTTCAACATTTCATGGTCTATGGAAATAAGAACCTGTTTAGTGCTTGCTTTTGGCTATAGAGCCACTAACTCCTTAGTCCCTTGCCACTTGGGCTTCCAAACAATCAGCTGACTTCTCCTAGAAAGAGCAAACAAGAGAATTAAAGGGCATCCAGGTTGGAAGCCAGTATTTACAAGCCCATATTCTTTCCCATAACTTCTGCCATATATTTTTTGGAAATGAACAAGTACTTCAAGAGAGAGGATTACTCAGGACTGTGAATGCAGGGGCAGAGCTCAACCACAGTTACTTTGGGAAGTCAAAACATATGAAGGTGCAAGAGATAGTAACAGGAAAGACCGGTGCACACATGTGTAGTGAGTGGGAAAATTCAAAACCGGAAAATGGAAAACAAGCTCGTAAGAGCTGCAATTTAAACAGTCAGGAATGACAAATTGAGACAATGCTATTTTAAGAGCTAGAATAAATTTTGCTGAACTCATAGAAAGAACAGGGATATATCTGACCCTAAGATTAAATATTCCACACCATAAGTATTTGTTAAGTGTGTGAAGCGGAATGTTTTACATTTTTTCTTTGTTATAATAAATGACCTTCTATTTTCTCATAATAGCTTCTTAGAATTTTAATCTCTGATGGGGTATTCCCAGAGGAATTAGTGTCTCTCTAATTAGAGAAGATATTTTCCAAATGTTTAGTCAATATTTGCTTTGGGGAGTAGAAGAGGTACTATTCCTTTAAACACAAGGTAAACAGATGTGAAGAAAGACTCTTTATATATATAAATATTATATAAAATATAATTACATAAAATTATCCTTATGTGTTCTGTATGTAGTTTTAGAAAACTAAAAACTACTATGATTTTTATGGCTTTTGAAATATCTTTTTTTTTCCTTTTTCTTACTTATTCTTTAATCAATTTACAGTCCAGACTTTATCCCCAGCTTGATCCACCCTCCAACTGTTCCAAATCCCATACCTCCCTCACCCCATCTCCAAGAGGATGTCCCTACTGCCCCACCCCACCAGAACTCCCCACACCCTGGGGCCCCAAGTCTCTTGAGGGTTAGGTGCATCTTCTCTGACTGAGTCCAGACCTGGCAGTCCTCTGCTGTATACGTGTTGAGGGCCTCATATCAGCTGGTGAATGCTGCCTGGTTGTTGGCTCAGTGTCTGAGAGATCCCAGGAGTCCAGGTTAGTTGAGACTGCTAGTCTTCCTATAGGGTCGTCCTCCTCAGCTTCTTCCAGCTTTTCCTTAATCCAACCATAGGGGTCACCAGCTTCTGTCTATTGGTTCAGTGTAAATATTTGCATTTGACTCTTTCAGATGCTTGTTGAGTCTTTCATGAGGGCAGTCATGATAAGCCCCTGTTTACAAGTATAGTGTCAGGCCTTGGGGCCTCCCCCTGAGCTGGATCCCAAATTGTGCCTGTCACTGGACCTCCTTTTCCTCAGACTCGTCTCCATTTTTGTCCTGGTAGTTCTTTTAGATCGGAACCATTCTGGGTCAGAGTTTTTGACTGTGGGATGGCAACCCCATCCCTCCACTCGATGCCCTGTTTTTCTACTGGAGGTAGACCCTACAAGTTCCCTTTATCCACTGTAGGGCATTTCATCTAAGGTCCCTTCCTTTGAGTCATGAGAGTCTCTCACCTCCCAGGTTTCTGGTACATTCTAGAGGGTCCTCTCACCTCCTACCTCCTGAGATTGCTGTCTCCATTATTTCTGCTGGCCCTTAGGACTTCAGTCCTGCCCTCCCCCTCTTCCTTTCTCTGTCACCTCTCCCTCCCAGGTCCCTCTCTCTCGTCTCCTCCTCCTGTGATTGCTTTCATCTGCCCTCAAGTGGGATTGAGGCGTCCTTACTTGGGTCCTTTGGCTTGTTAGCCTTCTTGAGTTCTGTGGATTGTATCCTGGTAATTCTATACTTTTTTTTTGCTAATATCCACTCATGAGTGAGTACATACTATGTATATCCTTTTGGGTCTGAGGTACCTCACGCAGGATGATATTTTCTATTTCCATCTGTTTGCCTGCAAAACTCATGTTGTCTTTGTTCTTAATTGCTGAGTAGTATTCCATTGTGTAAATGAACCACATTTTCTGTATCCATTCTTCTATTGTGGAACATCTGGGTTGTTTCCAGCTTTTGGCTATCGCAAATAAGGCTGCTATTAACATAGTGTAACACGTGCCCCTGTGGAATGGTATAGCTGGGTCTTCAGGTAGGTCTATTTCCAATTTTCTGAGGAACCTCCAGATTGATTTCCAGAGTGGTTTGCAATTCCTTGAGCAATGGAGGTGTGTTCCTCTTTCTCCACATCCTTGCCAACATGTGTTGTCAAGGTCAAGCATTCGTCTTTAATGCTTCTCCCTCCTTCTTCCAAACTGACCCCTCTCCCTTCCCCAATTTAAGCTCCTCACTCATCTGAGTTTTTGATCTTAGCCATTCTGATTGGTGTAAGGTGCAGTCTCAAGGTTATTTTGATTTGCATTTCCCTGAAACAATAAGGACTTTGAACATTTCTTTAAGTGCTTCACAGCCATTGGAGACTCCTCTGTTATAAATTCTGTCTAGTTCTATACCCCATTTTTTTGATTGGGTTGTTTGGTTTCTTCGTGGTTAACTTCTCCAGTTCTTTATACATTTTGGATATTAGCCCTCTCTCAGATGTGGGGTTAGTCAAGATTTTTTCCCAATCTGTATGTTGCCGATTTGTCCTATTGCTATGCCCTTTGCCTTATAGAAGCTTTCCAGTTTCATGAGGTCCCATTTATCAATTCTCGATCTTAGAGTGTGAGCCTTTGGAGTTCTGTTTAGGAAATTTCCCCATATGCCAATGAGTTCGAGGCTATTTTCCACGTTCTCTTTTATTAGATTCAGTGTATCTGGTTTTATGTTGAAGTCCTTGATCCACTTGGACTTGAGCTTTGTGCCAGGTGACAAATATGGATGGCTCTATTTTCATTTTTCAACATACAGATTTCCAGTTAGACCAGCATCATTTATTGAAGATGTTTTCTTTTTTCCACTGTATATTTCTGGCTTCTTTTTCAAAGATCAAGTATCTGTAAGTATGTGGGTTTATTTCTGGGTCTTCAATTCTATTCCATTGATCAACGTGTCTGTGTCTGTACTAATACCATGTGGTTTTTATCACTATTGCTCTATAATATAGTTTGATGTCAGAGAAGGTGACTCCCCAGAAGTTCTTTTATCATTAAGAATTGTTTTTGCTAGTCTGGTTTTTTTGCTTTTCCAGATGAATTTGAGAATTGGTCTTTAACGCTTCTCCCTCCTTCTCCCAAAATGACCCCTCTCCCTTCCCCAATTTAAGCTCCTCGCTCATTTTTCTCTTTTCCTCATTCACAGGGAATTTGAGTCACCCTGTTATCTGAGTCATGAGCCAGCTCTGCAGCTGAGAGAGAACTTAAACTCTCCTTTACAAGGGCGGGGTCCATGGTGGATCACGAGGAAGTCATTCATGACCACTCTCTTATTTTCATTACCTCTCCAGACCAGGGAAGGGTATGTGCATAAGGAAGGCAGAATCCTCAATAATTCAGTCCTCAAAACGATCAATCTCAATAAAAATGACCTCATTCCCAATTCAACTTCAATCTCAAAACCCATAAAAAGGGACTGGATAGGGCAACAGATTTTTTTTTCTTCCTCAGAACCTCTTTTATACCATAAGGATTTTTCTCATGTTCCCCTTATTCCCCATCACATTCGCTCTGCTCAGTCTTTGTTTTGGTTCTTTATTTTTCTTGTATAAGATAATAAATTTAGAAGCCACTGGCTCAGGGTGGCTTTGGTGACAGCGACAATCCAGCACACTACCTCCCCAAGTTAAGCTCCTCAAAAGCTCACCACGAATTGAGAAGGGTTATATCACTCTCAAAAAACCGACATTGCAGCGACTCCAGGTGATCCCTGATATGAGAGAAGGTGCCCTGGTGATTATAAACACAGAAACAAACTGAGCAGGAGCTCCCTGGCCAGATATTTTAGCTGGAAGGAAAAGGGACCCGGAAAAAGAGGGAGGACTGTCTTGGGAAACTCAGAGTGTCCAAAGTAGAGAAAAGACCAGGTTTTTTATTGGGATTTTTGTATGGGTCTTGGATGTATTAATAATAAGGATTTAGTTTTTAAATATAAGAAATTCCTTCTTCATGGTTTAAGGAGATTTTCCCATGTGAAACACAGGCTATGGGCAGTTTGTTCCTGGAGATATCCTGGCATTCTTCTGTATGATGGTTTCTTCCTTTATGACTAGTGACAGGCACATTTTCCACCAAGCAGAGACTGGATGAGTGGCACGAAAGCTTTTATCTTCATAAAGGTGAATATTTAGAGTCCTCTGCTTCAGGGAAAATCACAGGAACTCTGTTGCAGAGGAGCTAACAAAACCATAAAGAAAACCAGAATATTTTATCCCAAACAAGCATCTTCATTTTTAGCTCAATACAATTATAAGTGCTGAAAAAAGCCACTCCCTGTCCTCCACCTTGTTAGTCTGGTAAAAACTTCTCAACAGATAACTTTAGACATTTTTCTTAATCCTTATTTTTCATTTATTCAATGCGTGTGTGTGAACATCAAAGACCGTTTTTTATAAGTTCTCTTACTGGGACGGGGTGCATGCCAATTAGGCTAGGCAGAGACCCCCGGGGATCCTCTGCAGTGGTGCATTATGGGTATACACACCATGCCAGGCTTTTCACATGGCTTCTGGGAATTGACTCAGGTCCTCATGCTTGTACAGTGAGTAATTTACTGATTGAGCCACCCTCTAGCTCCTACAGCTCCAGATTCTTACCAGGGGCACCTGTAAACACAAAACTCCATCCAGTCAGCTTCCCCTATTGATTTCTCTTCCCCACTTTCCTTCCCACTCTCGGAAGCCAATATCACTTTATTTTCTCTTTCCCAGTCAATCTTCTCATTTTCCAGTCAATCCATCACTCCCTGCTCAATATCTCTATATTCTAACTTACTGCATTGAGTTACTGTCTGCTGGGGTTGCTTTTACTTGATGTGCTAATTAACAAGTTGCATTGATGAAATTGTTTGCTTTTCCTCTGGCTCCTAACTCTAGGTTGATGTGGTATTAAGCCTTCTTTGCAACACTCTTCTAGTATGGTCTTGGGTGTCTTATAGGTGAAATCAAGAGAGGCTGAGATGATCCTCCCCCACCACCTTCACTGGAGAAAACTTTTTGGAACACTAAGTAAAGAGAGTTTTGGTCCTAATCTAAGCCCCAGAAAACCCCTTCCCCCTGCTGGGTTTCCATTTTCCTTTCCCTATGAGATTTAAAGGAAATTTCCTTTTCCTATAAATGAAAGCAAACAACTCATGTCCTATGGTGATGGTAATAAAGATTCCGTTTGGTCTCAAGCTATTTGGTAAATAAGAGATATGGCAGAAAAGATGAGTTACCATGAGAATTATTATAGTAATGACAGAGGTACCTAAGTTCTCATCTTAGAATCAATACCTTCAGGTGACCAATCCTGGGATGTTGTAGAGTTACTTTTCAATCTAAGACAGTGTCTAGTATCTAGTCTGCTCCTGATCAGGTGAAAACATTGTGCAAGTAGCCTTTCATCGCTGGGATAAGGGTAGCTGTGGTTGTATGAGTGTGCCAAGGATGGATTATTTTCAGCGGCATAAAGGCTGGCACCCTGAATCAGTTAGCTTTTATTGACCAGTGGCTTCTCAACTTTTCTTTGAACTCTGACAACTTGTTTCCACATTCCAAGCAACCTACCTTAATGCCCCTATGCTATCTTTTTCCTCTAAAGGTTTGGAATTTTCACTTGTGCCTCTGCTCTAACACCATTGAAACTATATCTGTTATTTCAGTGGTAACCCCATGAAATAACATTTGAAAGCACAAGCATGATTCAGTCACAGTAGTTGTAATTATTGGAGCACTCAAGGATGTGAGTTCCAGATGGTCTTTGAGTTGTTCATTTGAAGTATTAATATTTGCATTATGATAAATATTTCTATCTTTGTTTCCAGCCTTTGGAATTATAGCACATCAGAATTGGGAACATTTTCATAAATACTTCTGAAGTTTGGGAAGAGGGCTGCATGTGGAGAGCGGGAAAAATGAAAAGATCCAGCAGTATTGTGAACTACTGTGGATGTTTCTGGACATTTTATGTAGTTCTAACAGCAATGTTTGCTTAGAAAGTAATGTTATATTCTCCTAAAACCCACTGTGTAGACTGTGGAGGTCTGCCATGGTTTGAGAGGTCTCTATTGCTCAAGAAAAAGGAGATTTAAGACACCCAAAGTCCTAATCCACTGCTTTTGAAGAGTTAATTTGACACATGAGTTTCAAAGATTTTCTTTTCTCAATATTTTTAAATAAACAGAATTAATCCATCTATATTCATCAAAGGGCATCTGACTGTCAAGCTTTCCTCAGCTCCTGGTTCAGATTATGGCTGTACTTCAGCTGCAAGTTCAGTCCACCTGACTTCCAGACCTAGTTCTGATTGAAGAAATAACCATCAGCCTCATGGGCAGTTGGGGACTGTGCTGGCCCCTTTTATCCAACCCAAAACAAGCTGCAGTTATCTGAGAGGAGGCAACCTCAAATGAGAAAAATGTCTCCATAAGAGTGGGCTGCAGGCATGCTTGTTTTTTAAACAGTGATTAGTGTGGCAGGGCCCAGTCCATTGTGAGTGTTGTCATCCCTGGGTTGGTGGTCCTGGGTTCTATAAGAAAGCAGGCCGAGCATGGCATGGGTGTACTCACTAAGCAGGCCTCTGCATCCTTCCTGGAAATGCCTGCTTCCAGACTCCTGCCCTGTGTGAGTTCCTGTCCCTAACTTCCTTCAATAATGGATCATGATGTGAAAGTGTAAGGTGAATAAACCCCTTTCTCTCCAAGTTGCCTTAGATCATGATGTTTCCTCATGACAATAGTAACCTTAACTAAGTCAGGGCCAATACCCTTGAGAGACTCTGGTAAGTCAGATAGATTCATAAAGGGCACTAGAATTCTTGATTTCTCTCCTTAGTTCTCCAGTTTTTGTTTGCTGCTGTGTTGGGTTGATCCAGCAGGTCCCTGGGTTTCTCTCCATTTTCTCTAGGTCACAATGCAGATGTCCTAGCTGGTATACCTCATGTCTGAGAAAGCCCCAATGGATGTGAAAGTGAAAAATGAAAGCAGAGACAAGTTTTTGCACAGGAGTCCAAGCATCCAGAAATGAATGGCATCATGATGCCCAGAGTATAAGGAAGACATCCCAATTTTGGGTCACACAGACCCACATTCAAATCCAGAGACAGTTCTGTATCATTGACTAAGACACTCAGCCTCTCCAAACACTGTGTTTTTATCTTCAGGTGTATGTGAAATTATAAAATTTATAGGATTGTTGTAGAGAGTAAAGTGTGAAAAGGACTAAAATGGAAATGTCTCATTTGTCACCCAGCAAACATGAAAACAAATGTTAGATATTATTATGGTTATTACCATGCTAAAAATTTATTACTAACTACGAAAACCCAACACCCCTACCAAAATGGGGTTTTTAAGTAACTCTGCTAGGTAACAGAGACTCATGGGAAGTTTTCATAAAGAATAGAAATGTTAAAACAGTAAACTTAAAAATCTTTTTGAAAGGAGAATGGCTTTTTATTTCACAGGGGGGAAGAATTCTCTTGGGATTCCCTAGTTGAAACAAGTCAACAAGTTCTGATCAAAGTACCAGGAAAGATTACAGCCTACATTGGGATATCAAATGGTGAGTTCTGCAAAAAGATGTTCAGCAACCGTGAGTCATTTAAAGGATTGCCCTGTTGTGTTATCACTATACAAGTCCTCAACTCAATGCACTAGTCAAGTTATCTTTGAGACACTTTTGTGCCTAGTAAGTGACAGTGTCTGAGGTCTTAATGATGGAGATTTTTTTTTATTAACTTGAGTATTTCTTATTTACATTTCGAGCGTTATTCCCTTTCCCGGTTTCCAGGCCAACATCCCCCTATCCCCTCCCTCTTCCCTTCTTTATGGGTGTTCCCCTCTCCATTCTCCCCCCATTGCCACCCTCCCCCCAACAATCACGTTCACTGGGGGTTCAGTCTTAGCAGGACCAAGGGCTTCCCCTTCCACTGATGATCTTACTAGGATATTCACTGCTACTTATGAGGTCAGAGTCCAGGGTCAGTCCATGTACAGTCTTTAGGTAGTGGCTTAGTCCTGGAAGCTCTGGTTGCTTGGCATTGTTGTTCATATGGGGTCTCAAGACCCTTCAAGCTCTTCCAGTTCTTTCTCTGATAATGATGGAGATTTTTTAATTCAAAGAGTAGCCAATGCAATGTAGGGAACTTCAAGAGAGAAAGAGATGGGCAGTCTTGTCAGTGGGGAGAGATCATTCAAGGGCTTGATGGACAGATGTGGGGTGGTTCAGTGCTACCAGCCACATCAACTGCATCAGGAGGAGAGCAGCCATCCACAGAAGAAAGAAGGCATTGCTCTTGGGAGTGTCTACAGTTATACAAAATCAATAGAAATTTGAGTTTTACTGTGTGTGTGTGTGTGTGTGTGTGTGTGTGTGTGTGTGTGTAAGACAGAGAGAGAGGCACAGAGACAGACAGAGACAGAGACAGAGGGGGAGGGTGTATCTATTGTAGGCATTTTTGCCTAGTTTGAAGCAGGGTCTTTTTGGGTTTCTGCTGCACACATCAGGAGAGCTGGACTGTTAGCTTCCAGAGATTCTCCTGTCTCTACCTCACATTCTGCCAGAGGTTCTGAGATTACAGGTGTGTGCTGAGATATCTGCCTTTTATATAGGGTCTGACCATCCAATCTTAGGCCTTTAAACTGTATAGCAAGTACTTTACCTGCTGAACCATCTTCTTAGCCATGGCAGTCTTGAGTTGTCTTCATGAAGATGTCACAGTTTTGTAATTTGATCAGCATACCTCAGTATGACCGTAAAACAAAACATTTACATATAGATTTTTAGAAGCTAATAAAATGACCATCATACCTTTGAATTTTGCCATTGTTTTAGTCCATTGCTATTGCAAACTACTTGAAGCTGAGTTAATTTATAAAGAAAAGAGGATTGGTACTGTTGGGGTACATGGGAATTTTCAGGTCACTTTTCTAGAAACTGCCAATAATTTTCACGGGTGTCCTACCATTTCATATTTCCATTAACAACATCTTTTTCTTCAGTTTGTTAATAATCTTACTAGATATAGACTATATTCTTGGCTGGTGAGATTTCTTTTTCTTTTTCAACATTGTTAACATTTTTCTTGCTTGTGTATAACTGCAGATTTTTTTGTTTTGTTTTGTTCTGTCCCCTTTTACTCTGTGTGTGTGTGTGTGTGTGTGTGTGTGTGTGTGTGTGTGTGTGTGTGTTTTAAATAAGATTGGTGTAAGTATAGAAATTTTAAGAATTTATACTATTTAGTGTTAGTGTTCTGCAATTTCTTGGATCTGTGGTTTGGGACCTGTCATTAATTTTGGAAAGTTCCCAGACATATTTCAAATAATATTTTTAAAACATTTTTAAAAATTTATTTTTACTATTTTAAAATTATATGCTTATGTGAACTTCTGTGTGTGGTATATGCACGAGTCCAGAAGAGGTTTCTGGGTCTCCTGGGGTAGGAGTTGCAGATTGTTGTGAGTCAGAGATGTACCCTTACAATCTTTTACTTGTTCTCATATTGTGGTTATTCCTCTATTAAGATCTCTCAGTTCTCCCACCCCTTGGGCTATCAACTTTCCTGCCCCTACTCAGTCTCCTTTTGATAAAAATTTGAAAGTTTTGTTCTTGGTTTTCACTCTTCATTCGTTTTTACATTTCAGATTTGGGGGCTGTGTTGTCATATGTAAGTTCACTGATTCTGTCCTTGGCCTGGTCAGATCTACGTAGAGGTCACCATCTTGTTACTTTCTGATACGTAGCATCTCATTTTGATGCCTCAGAGTAGAGTTTCCACATTTCTGCATCATTCCTTGTCTTTCCCTACCAACTTATCTATTTTTAAAACTCCTCATTTGATATATCAAGATTTCCCTCTCTAGTAATTATAGCATCTGTGTAACATTTGAGTGTGTTTCTAATGAGCATTTTGGGTATTTTTAAAGGCCCCAAAGCATGAGTGTATTATATTTAAGGAACCAAGAGAGGCCTGAACAAGGGGAAGGATAGTGAGAAACAAGGCTTGAGAAGGAGGCAGGGCTCCTCTGCTGTAGTATTATGTGTGAGCACTGTACCTTAATCTCTCCAGAAAGTAGGTGGCTGGAGAAGTTTAGAGTCCATCATAGTACCTTGTGGTAAGCTAATGAGACCTTGATCAAGGGTAGAATGGGTGTGGACTGGAGTGTCAGAGTGATCAGATTGAATCAGATATGTCTTTCCTTGAGGCCAGGATGATTTGAGGAGAGGACATTGGGTAGTGGTCATATGCTACACAGGCCGGGTTCACATTTAGGTAGGAGCTTGGAGGAGAAAGAAAAACTTCTTCAAATTTTGATCATGTCAGATTGATGGCCGTTTTATTTGGATTGATTACTGAGGAGTTTGTCTAACTGTTGTGAAGCAAAGTATGAGAACTGGGGTATCCGTAGCTGGTTGTGTCATAGGTGAACAAGGTACACAGTCATCAGTTTTATAGTTAATCAGGAAGTGGGGCCTTTATAATAAACTGACTTCTAGACCACTGGAGAGTAGGTATTAGTTATTTATCTCAGTTTTCTAGCAATATAAGATCAAGTAAAACTCAAAATGACCCAGAAATTGGAAAGACTAAATGTGTCTAAGAGGTGCTCAGCAGGGTGGGGATGGGAATCAGAGATTTTGCAGATATAGTGGCTTTCAGGACAAGAAGAATTAAGATGGACTCCTGAATCCCAGACTGTATCATCATAAAGTCATTATAGTATGCAAATGAAGACAGAGAGGGGAAGAAAGTGGGGAGATAGGGGTGGGATGATTTTAAATATGATGTAAAGATAGAGATGCTATGGGACATTTTATGTTTTCCTTCTGCCCATCCCTATTAGATGCTTCCACCCTGTCCCCTAATTTGTCTGTAAGCCATCTCTTCAGACAAAGTCTCTAGTTCAGACTTCCATTCTAAAATTTAGCTTCCTGTAGACTGCATTTACCCAGTACTGATCCTAATGCTGGGCATCATCGACTTTCCACTATAATTGTATAACTACATGAATTATGGTATGCCTCCTAGACTTCCCAAAGTTTAGACCCACAGTAAACTTCTTTTATTGTCAACAGACCAAGCTTGAATTTTCATTCCACATTCTCCTTAAACACTGCTCCTTGGGGAAGCTGTATCTCAAGTATTCCCTGCCCAACTGAACTATTTTGTCTTCTTTAGAAACAAAGCCTTACCTTTCCCCTGCAATGTGCTCACTCATTTCAGTGGCACCTTGAGCAGCTTAAAGGGAGGTCTCTATCCTTATCTACTGGTTAGTTTTGTGTGTCAACTTGACATAAGCTGGAGTTAGCACAGAGAAAGGAGCTTCCCTTGAGGAAATGCCTTCATGAGATCCAGCTGTAAGGCATTTTCTCAATTAGTGACCAAGGGTGCCATCCCTGGGCTGGTAGTCCTGGGTTCAATAAGAAAACAAGTTGAGCAAGGGGAATCAAGCCAGTAAATAATATCCTTCCATGACCTCTGCATCAGCTCCTGATTCCTGACTTGCTTGAGTTCCAATCCTGACTTCCTTTGGTGATGAACAGTCATGTGGAAGTGTAAGCTGAATAAATCCTTTCCTCCCCAAATTGTTTCTTGGTCATGATGTTTGTGCAGGAATAGAAACCCTTACTAAGACACCTTACTTATGTCTCCCCTAAGCTGGTACAGTGCTTTGTATCTGATAGATTAATTCTGTATGAATGTTGATTAAACTGTTGATGACATGGGAGGTATAGCTGGCCTACTGGCTCTACTTAGCTACTCAGAAGGCTGAAGAAGAAACCAAACAGCCCTTTGTGAGACCTCAGGTATTTATTAACAGGGCATTTGGGACATCCTTGGGGGTGTTGAGACAATGCCACACCTGTACCCTAATTACTAGAACTTTGGGAACTGTATCATTTGGAGATAAGAGAGTTTGACACCACTGAATTGGGCAAATTTTAAAAGACCTTTAAGTGGATCTATGTCCATGATCTTCCTTATGAGGCAATTGGGGAAAAATTGTTATATTTTTTCCATTGCATGGGTCTTGAACTGGACTGTGAAGCACAGAAGTTTTGAGATCTACATGGCTTGGGCTCAAAATATTCCCATGAGCAAGGAAGGAGAATGCTTCTTGCTAGCAGTGTAGGTGTATACTATTCCATGAGTGTTCATTTTAATAATGGTGTCAGGGAAAAATTTCACCAGCTGTCTAAATACTTATAAGACCCAAATAATAGCATATAATATCTGTGGGGCTTCTGATATTTGCCTTTCATCATTAACTTAATCACAGATACTATACATTAGCAAATATATTATGGTTGTAAACATGGCACCAGCTCCAGGCAGTGCTGGAATGAGGTGGTAGTAGTGTATAGAACATTAATCAATGGAGACATGGGCAGGGGAGTTAATAACCCAAGCCCATCTCTCAGGCCAGCCATTGGCTGAAGTGAAGGGAAAGAAAGTAGAGGGTTTATTCCATCCCAAGAATGGCCACCCACATAGTAGAATTCAATGTTCCATGTAGAGAAATATCTTAGTATTAATGAGTTCATTTGCAATGGGACATAGCTTTTTAAATAATTTATAATTTACCATTTATAATGAACTGATTTTTACATCCCTTCCAGATTTATATACCAAAGTTTCGGCTTCCAGTACAACTGTACGTGGCCTTGAGAAGATCATCAAGGTGAAGTGAGACCAGGAAATTAATCCAGAATGTGGTTCTATGTAGGAAGGAGCTCAGAAGGTGGCCCTAGCCAGGGAGGAGCTCTTAACAAAAACTCTATTAGCAGCATTTTGACCTTAGGTTTCCTGTATCCCAGACCTGAGAGACAAACAGTTGTTATCCTGACTGCCCAACAATGGAGGAGTGTTCCTATTTCTCCACATCCTTGCCAATACCTGATGTCGCTGGAGTTTTTGATCTTAGCCATTCTGACTGGTGTGAGGTGGAATCTCAAGGTTTTTTTGATTTGCATTTCCCTTATGACTAAAGATGTTGAACATTTCTTTAGTTGCTTCTCAGCCATTCGACATTCCTCAGCTGTGAATTCTTTGTTTAGCTTTGTACCCCATTTTTTAGTAGGGTTATTTGCCTCCCTGCAGTCTAACTTCGTGAGTTCTTTGTATGTTTTGGATATAAGCCCTCTATCAGTTGTTGGGTTGGTAAAGATCTTTTCCCAATCTGTTGGTTGCATTTTGTCCTAACAACAGTGTCCTTTGCCTTACTTTGTAGTTTTATGAGATCCCATTTGTTGATTCTTGATCTTAGAGCATAAGCCATTGGTGTTTTGTTCAGGAAGTTTTCTCCAGTGACCATGTGCCATGAGATTCTTCCCCACTTTTTCGTCTATTAGTCTGAGTTTATCTGGTTTGATGTGGAGGTCCTTGATCCACTTGGACTTAAGCTTTGTACAGGATGATAAGAATGGATCGATCTGCATTCTTCTACCTGAATTCTATGCTGACCTCCAGTTGAACCAGCACCATTTTCTGAAAAGGCTATCTTTTTTTCCATTGGATGGTTTTGGCTCCTTTGTCAAAAATCAAGTGACCATAGGTGTGTGGGTTCATTTCTGGGTCTTCAATTCTAGTCCACTGGACTATCTGCCTGTCTCTGTACCAATACCATACAGTTTTTTATCATTATTGCTGTGTAAAACTGCTTGAGTTCAGGGATCGTGATTCCCCTGGAAGTCCTTTTAATGTAGAGAATAATTTTAGCTATCCTGGGTTTTTTGTTATTCTAGATGAATTTGCAAATTGTTCTGTCTAACTCTATGAAGAATTGGATTGGAATTTTGATGGGGATTGCATTCAATCTGTAGATTGCTTTTGGTAAAATGGCCATTTTTAATATATTAATCCTGCCAATCCATGAGCATGGGAGATTTTTCCATCTTCTGAGATCTTCTTCAATTTCTTTCTTTAGAGGCTTGAAGTTCTTATAATTCAGATCTTTCACTTGCTTGGTTAAAGTCACACCGAGGTATTTTATATTATTTGGGACTATTATGAAGGGTGTTGTTTCCCTAATTTCTGTCTCAGCTTGTTTCTCTTATGTGTAGAGGAAGGTTACTGATTTATTTGAGTTAATTTTATACCCAGCCACTTTGCTGAAGGTGTTTATCATGTTTAGTAGTTCTCTGGTGGAACTTTTGGGATCACTTAAATATACTATCATGTCATCTACAAATAGTGATATTTTGACTTCTTCCTTTCCAATCTGTATCCCCTTGATCTCTGTTTGTTATATGATTGCTCTGGCTAGGACTTTGAAGACTATATTGAATAAGTAGGAAGAGAATGGGCAGCTTTGTCTAGTTCCTGATTTTAGTTGGATTGCTTCAAGTTCCTCCCCATTTAGTTTAATGTTAGCTACTGGTTTGCTGTATATGGCTTTTACTATGCTTAGGTATGGGCCTTGAATTCCTGTTCTTTCCAGGACTTTTATCATGAAGGGGTATTGAATTTTGTCAAATGCTTTCTGCAGCATCTAATGAAATGATCATGTGGTTTTTATCTTTCAGTTTGTTTATATAGTGGATTATGTTGATGGTTTTCCATATATTAAACCATCCCTGCATACCTGGGATGAAGTCTACTTGATCATGATGGATGATTGTTTTGATGTGTTCTTGGATTTGGTTTGCAAGAATTTTATTAAGTATTTTTGGGTCTATATTCATAAGGGAAATTGGTCTGAAGTTCTCTTTCTTTGTTGGGTCTTTGCGTGGTTTAGGTATAAGAGTAATTGCAGCTTCATAGAGGAAATTTGGTAGTGCTCCATCTGTTTCAATTTTGTGTAATAATTTGGAAAGTATTGGTATGAGGTCTTCTATGAAGTTCTGATAGAATTTTGCCCTGAACCCATCTGGACATGGGCTCTTTTTGGTTGGGAGACCTTTAATGACTGCTTTTATTTCTTTAGGAGTTATGGGGTTGTTTAAATGGTTTATCTGTTCCTGATTTAACTTCGGTACCTGGTATCTGTCTAGGAAATTGTCCATTTCCTCCAGATTTTCAAGTTTTGTTGAATATAGGCTTTTGTAGTAGGATCTGATGATTTTTTGAACTTCCTCTGACTCTGTTGTTATGTCTCCCTTTCCACTTCTGATTTTGTTAATTTGGACACACTCTCCATGTCCTCTGGTTAGTCTGGTTAGTTAGTGTTTATCTATATTGTTGATTTCTCAAGAACCAGCGCTTGGTTCTGTTGATTTTTTGTGTAGTCCTTTTTGTTTCTACTTGGTTGATTTCAGCTCTGAGTTTGATTATTTCCTGCCTTCTACTTCCTCCTGGGTGTATTTGTTTCTTTTTGTACTAGAGCTTTAAGGTAGGCTGTCAAGCTGCTGATATATGCTCTCTCTTGTTTCTTTCTGCAGGCACTCAGAGCTATGAGTTTTCCTCTTAGCACAGCTTTCATTGTGTCCCATAAGTTTGGGTATGTTGTACCTTCCTTTTCATTAAATTCTAAGAAGTCTTTAATTTCTTTCTTTATTTCTTCCTTGACCAGGTTATCATTAAGTAGAGCGTTGTTCAACATCCATGTATATGTGGGTGTTCTTTCCTTATTGTTATTGAAGACCAGTTTTAGCCCATGGTGATCTGATAGGATGCATGGGATTATTTCTATCTTTCTGTATCTGTTGAGGTCCATTTTATGATTGATTATATGGTCAATTTTGGAGAAAGTACTATGAGGTGGTGAGAAGAAGGTATATCCTTTTGTTTTGGAATAGAATGTTCTATAAATATCTGTTAAGTCCATTTGGTTCATGACTTCTCTTAGTCTGTCTACGTCTCTGTTTAATTTCTGTTTCCATGATCTGTCCATTGATGAGAGTGGGTGTTGAAATCTCCTACTATTATTGTGTGAGGTGCAATGTTTGCTTTGAGCTTTAGTAAGGTTTCTTTCATGTATGTAGGTGCCGTTGTATTTGGAGTATAGATATTTAGGATTGAGAGTTCATCTTGGTGGATTTTTCCTTTATGAATATGAAGTGTCCTTCCTTACTTTTTTTTGCTAACTTTTGGTTGAAAATCGATTTTATTCGATATTAGAATGGCTACTCCACCTTGCTTCTTCAGACCATTTGCTTGGAAAGTTGTTTTCCAACCTTTCACTCTGAGATAGTGTCTGTGTTTGTCTCTGAGGTGTGTTTCCTGTAGGCAGCAAAATGCTGTGTCCTCATTACATATCCAGTTTGTTAATCTGTGTCTTTTTATTGGGGAATTGAGTCCATTGATGTTGAGATATAGTAAGGAATATTGATTGTTGCTTCCTGTTATCTTCATATTTGGAGGAGATTGTGTTTGTGTGCTTGTCTTCTCTTTGTTTTGTTGCAAAATGATTAGTTTCTTGCTTTCTCTAGGGTGCAGCTTGCCTCCTTGTGTTGGACTTTACCATTTATTATCCTTTGTAGTGCTGGATTTGTAGAAAGATATTGTGTAAATTTGGTTTTGTCATGGAATATCTTGTTTTCTCCATCTATGTTCATTGAGAGTTTTTCTGGATACAGTAACCTGGGCTGGCATTTGTGTTCTCTTAGGGTCTGTATGACATCTGCCCAGGATCTTCTGCCTTTCTCTGGTGCGAAGTCTGGTGTGATTCTGATAGGTCAGCCTTTATATGTTACTTGACCTTTTCCCCTTACTGCTTTTAATATTCTTTCTTTATTTTGTGCGTTTGGTGTTTTGACTATTATGTGATGGGAGGAGTTTCTTTTCTGGTCGAATCTATTTGGAGTTCTGTAGGCTTCTTGTATGTTTATGGGCATCTCTTTCTTTAGGTTAGGCAAGTTTTCTTCTATGATTTTGTTGAAGGTATTTACTGGTTCTTTGAGTTGGCAGTCTTCACTCTCTTCTATAGCTATTATCCTTAGTTTTGATCTTCTCATTGTGCCCTGGATTTCCTGTAGGTTTTGGGCCAGTAGCTTTTTCTGTTTTACGTTATCTTTGAAAGTTGTGTCGATGATTTCTATGGAATCTTTTATTCCTGAGATTCTCTCTTCTATCTCTTGTATTCTGTTGGTGATGCTTGTATCTACGGTTCCTTGTCTCTTCCTTTGGTTTTCTATATCCAGGGTTGTCTCCCTTTGTGCTTTCTTTATTGCTTCTATTTCCACTTTTAATTCCTTCACCTGTTTGATTGTGTTTTTCTGGAATTCTCTCAGGGATTTTTGTGTTTCCTCTCTAAGGGCTTCTACTTGTTTACATGTCTTTTCTTGCATTTCTCTAAGGGAGTTCTTTATGTCTTTCTGAAAGTCCTCCATCATCATGATCAAATGTGATTGTAAAACTAGATATTGCTCTTCTGGTATGTTTGGATATTCAGTGTTTGCTTTGGTGGGAGAATTGGGCTCTGATGATGCCATGTAGTCTTGGTTTCTGTTGCTTGGGTTCTTGTGCTTGCCTCTCCCTATCAGGTTGTCTCTGGTGTTACCTTGTTCTGCTGTTTCAGACAGTGGCTTGTCTGTCCTATAGGCCTGTGTGTCAGGAGTGCTATAGACCTGTTTTCCTGTTTTCTTTCAGCCAGTTATGGGAACAGAGTGTTCTGTTTTCAGGCGTGTAGTTGTTCCTGTCCACTGGCTTTCAGCTGTTCCTGTGGGCGTGTGTCCTGAATCCCCCAGGCCGGTCACTTGGGGCAGAAAAGATGGTCTTACTTCTGGTCTCACTCCTGAAGTTGCTCCTCGGGGTTGGGTTTCAACTCTCTCTGAGGGCAGTAGCCAGAAGGGCTTGCCCCTACTTCTGGGTCCCTGTGTGCAGGGATCCTTGATGGCACTAGGTGTTTTCCTCTAGAGTCCGGAATGTGGGCAGAGAGTAGTCTCCTCTTGTTTCCCAGGCGTGTCTCCCCTCTGAAGGTCTAACTCTCCCTCCCATGGGTTTTGGGTGCAGGGAGCTGTTTGAGTGGGTCTGTTCAGATCCAGGCTCACTCTGGACTGCAGGGCTCCTGCAGCTTGACTGCCCCTTTCTTCCTGTTTCCAGAAGCCCTATACAGTTTCCTCTTAGTCTAGGGGTGTGGGCAAAGGTGGGCAGAAGTGGCGATCTCTCCTGCCCTGTAGTCTCAGGATTGTCCACATGTCTGGGCAATGAGCTCTCTCTCCCATGGGGTTTGGGAGCAGGGACCTGTGGGGCAGAAAAAGCAAGGTTCGGGCACTAGCTAGAAACCTATGAGAACATTATCACATGATATCCTGGCTTCAGGGAATTGAACAAAATGCATGCTTTTAAAAATCAGTTTCGAGGCAGGAGCCCTGCCTGAGACACCGCCGGATCCTGAAGGAAACAGACCGGGTAAACAGTTCTCTGCACCCAAATCCCGTGGGAGGGAGAGCTAAACCTTCAGAGAGGCAGACACGCCTGCGAAACCAGAAGAGACTGCTCTCTACACACATTGCTGATTCCAGAGGAAAACACCGGAGGCCATCTGGAACCCTGGTGCACGGAGGCTCCCGGAAGAGGCTGCGCAGATCTTCCTGGTCGCTGCCACCGCGGAGAGGCCGTGGGCAGAACCCCGCGAGCGAACTCGAGCCTCGGGGCCACAGGTAAGACTAACTTATCTGCTGCAAGTGACTTGCCTGGTGGAATCGGGACAACAGAGGCAGAATCCCTCTAGGACCAGGCACGTCCTGTGTTTACCGGAAGTCCCACACCCGCGGATCCCGGCCCGCAGCAGCTCTCTGCTCCCAGAACCCGTGGGAGAGAGACCTTACTGCCTGGTCGGGTGGGCACTCCTGAGGCTGCAGAGCGGAAGAGACCACCAACACTGCCCACCCCTGCCCACATCCCTGGCCCAAGAGGAAACTGTATAAGGCCTCTGGGCTCCCGTGGGAGAGGGCCCAGGTGAGGCAGGAGCCCTGCCTGAGACACCGCCGGATCCTGAAGGAAACAGACCGGGTAAACAGTTCTCTGCACCCAAATCCCGTGGGAGGGAGAGCTAAACCTTCAGAGAGGCAGACACGCCTGCGAAACCAGAAGAGACTGCTCTCTGCACACATTACTGATTCCAGAGGAACACAACGGAGGCCATCTGGAACCCTGGTGCACGGAGGCTCCCGGAAGAGGCTGCGCAGATCTTCCTGGTCGCTGCCACCGCGGAGAGCCCGTGGGCAGAACCCCGCGAGCGAACTTGAGCCTCGGGGCCACAGGTAAGACCAACTTTTCTGCTGCAAGTGACCTGCCTGGTGAACTCAAGGCACAGGTCCACAGGAACAGCTGAAGACCTGTAGAAAGGAAAAACTACACGCCCGAAAGCAGAACACTCTGTCCCCATAACTGACTGAAAGAGAGGAAAACAGGTCTACAGCACTCCTGACACACAGGCCTATAGGACAGTTTAGCCACTGTCAGAAATAGCAGAACAAAGTAACACTAGAGATAATTTGATGGCGAGAGGCAAGCGCAAGAACCCAAGAAACAGAAACCAAGACTACATGGCACCATCGGAGCCCAATTCTCACATCAAAACAAACATGGAATATCCAAACACACCAGAAAAGCAAGATCTAGATTCAAAATCATATTTGATCATGATGCTGGAGAACTTCAAGAAAAAGACATGATGAACTCCTTAGAGAACAACTAGAAGCCTACAGAGAGGAATCAAAAAATGCATGAAAGAATTCCAGGAAAACATAAATAAACAAGTAGAAGCCCATAGAGAGGAGACACAAAAATCCCTGAAAGAATTAAAGGAAAAAACAATCAAACAGTGGAAGGAATTAAAAATGGAAATAGAAGCAATCAAGAAAGAACACATGGAAACAACCCTGGATATAGAAAACCAAAAGAAGAGACAAGGAGCTGTAGATACAAGCTTTACCAACAGAATACAAGAGATGGAAGAGAGAATCTCAGGAGCAGAAGATTCCATAGAAATCATTGACTCAACTGTAAAAGATAATGTAAAGCGGAAAAAGCTACTGGTCCAAAACATACAGGAAATCCAGGACTCAATGAGAAGATCAAACCTAAGGATAATAGGTATAGAAGAGAGTGAAGACTCCCAGCTCAAAGGACCAGTACATATCTTCAACAAAATCATAGAAGAAAACTTCCCTAACCTAAAAAAAGAGATACCCATAGGCATACAAGAAGCCTACAGAACTCCAAATAGATTGGACCAGAAAAGAAACTCCTCACATCACATAATAGTCAAAACACCAAATACACAAAACAAAGAAAGAATATTAAAAGCAGTAAGGGGAAAAAGGTCAAGTAACATATAAAGGCAGACCTATCAGAATCACACCAGACTTTTAGCCAGAAACTATGAAGGCCAGAAGATCCTGGACTGATGTCATACAGACCCTAAGAGAACACAAATGCCAGCCCAGGCTACTGTATCCTGCAAAACTCTCAATTAACATAGATGGAGAAACCAAGATATTCCATGACAAAACCAAATTTACACAATATCTTACTACAAATCCAGCACTACAAAGGATAATAAATGGTAAAGCCCAACATAAGGAGGCAAGCTATACCCAAGAAGAGGCAAGAAACTAATCGTTTTGGCAACAAAACAAAGAGAAGAAAAGCACACAAACATAACACATCCACGTATGAATATAACAGGAAGCAATAATCACTATTCCTTAATATCTCTCAACATCAATGGCCTCAACTCCCAATAAAAAGACATAGATTAACAAACTGGATACGCAACGAGGACCCTGCATTCTGCTGCCTACAGGAAACACACCTCAGAGACAAAGACAGACACTACCTCAGAGTGAAAGGCTGGAAAACAACTTTCCAGGCAAATGGTCGGAAGAAGCAAGCTGGAGTAGCCATTCTAATATCAAATAAAGTCAATTTTCAACTAAAAGTCATCAAAAAAGATAAGGAAGGACACTTTATATTTATCAAAGGAAAAATCCACCAAGATGAACTCTCAATCCTAAATATCTATGCCCCAAATACAAGGGCACCTACATACGTAAAAAAAACCTTACTAAAGCTCAAACACACATTGCACCTCACACAATAATAGTAGGAGACTTCAACACCCCCTCTCATCAATGGACAGATCATGGAAACAGAAATTAAACAGAGCGTAGACAGACTAAGAGAAGTCATGAGCCAAATGGACTTAACGGATATTTATAGAACATTCTAACCTAATGCAAAAGGATATACCTTCTTCTCAGCTCCTCATGGTACTTTCTCCAAAATTGACCATATAATTGGTCAAAAAACGGGCCTCAACAGGTACAGAAAGATAGAATAATCCCATCGTGCTATCGGACCACCACGGCCTAAAGCTGGTCTTCAATAACAATAAGGGAAGAATGCCCACATATACGTGGAAATTGAACAATGTGCTCTACTCAATGATAACCTGGTCAAGGAAGAAATAAAGAAAGAAATTAAAAACTTTTAGAATTTAATGAAAATGAAGGTACAAATACCCAAACTTATGGGACACTATGAAAGCTGTGCTAAGAGGAAAACTCATAGCGCTGAGTGCCTGCAGAAAGAAACAGGAAAGAGCATATGTCAGCAGCTTGACAGCACACCTAAAAGCTCTAGAACAAAAAGAAGCAAATACACCCAGGAGGAATAGAAGGCAGGAAATAATCAAACTCAGAGCTGAAATCAACCAAGTAGAAACAAAAAGGACCATAGAAAGAATCAACAGAACCAAAAGTTGGTTCTTTGAGAAAATCAACAAGATAGATAAACCCTTAGCCAGACTAACGAGAGGACACAGAGAGTGTGTCCAAATTAACAAAATCAGAAATGAAAAGGGAGACATAACTACAGATTCAGAGGAAATTCAAAATATCATCAGATCTTACTATAAAAGCCTATACTCAAAAAAACTTGAAAATCTGCAGGAAATGGACAATATCCTAGACAGATACCAGGTACCAAGTTAAATCAGGAACAGATAAACCAGTTAAACAACCCCATAACTCCTAAGGAAATAGAAGCAGTCATTAAAGGTCTCCCAACCAAAAAGAGCCCAGGTCCAGACGGGTTTAGTGCAGAATTCTATCAGACCCTTCATAGAAGACCTCATACCAATATTATCAAACTATTCCACAAAATTGAAAACAGATGGAGCACTACCGAACTCCTTCTATGAAACCACAATTACTCTTATACCTAAACCACACAAAGACCCAACAAAGAAAGAGAACTTCAGACCAATTTCCCTTATGAACATTTACGCAAAAATACTCAACAAAATTCTGGCAAACCGAATCCAAGAGCACATCAAAACAATCATCCACCATGATCAAGTAGGCTTCATCCCAGGCATGCAGGGATGGTTTAATATACGGAAAACCATCAACGTGATCCATTATATAAACAAACTGAAAGAACAAAACCACATGATCATTTCATTAGATGCTGAGAAAGCATTTGACAAAATTCAACACCCCTTCATGATAAAAGTCCTGGAAAGAATAGGAATCCAAGGCCCATACCTAAACATAGTAAAAGCCATATACAGCAAACCAGTGGCTAACATTAAACTAAATGGAGAGAAACTTGAAACAATCCCACTAAAAAAATCAGGGACTAGACAAGGCTGCCCACTCTCTCCCTACTTATTCAATATAGTTCTTGAAGTTCTAGCCAGAGCAATCAGACAACAAAAAGGAGGTCAAGGGGATACAGATCGGAAAAGAAGAAGTCAAATATCACTATTTGCAGATGATATGATAGTATATTTAAGTGATCCCAAAAGTTCCACCAGAGAACTACTAAAGCTGATAAACAACTTCAGCAAAGTGGCTGGGTATAAAATTAACTCAAATAAATCCAGTAGCCTTCCTCTACACAAAAGAGAAACAAGCCGAGAAAGAAATTAGGGAAACGACACCTTCATAATAGACCCAAATAATATAAAGTACCTCGGTGTGACTTTAACCAAAAGTAAAAAGATTTGTACAACAAGAACTTCAAGACTCTGAAGAAAGAAATTGAAGAAGACCTCAGAAGATGGAAAGATCTCCCATGCTCATGGATTGGCAGGATTAATATAGTAAAAATGGCCATTCTGCCAAAAGCGATCTACAGATTCAATGCAATCCCCATCAAAATACCAATCCAATTCTTCAAAGAGTTAGACAGAACAATTTGCAAATTCATCTGGAATAACAAAAAACCCAGGATAGCTAAAACTATGCTCAACAATAAAAGGACTTCTGGGGGAATCGCTATCCCTGAACTCAAGCAGTATTACAGAGCAAATGTGATAAAAACTGCATGGTATTGGTACAGAGACAGACAGATAGACCAATGGAAGAGAATTGAAGACCCAGAAATGAACCCACACACCCATGGTCACTTGATTTTTGGACAAAAGGAGCCAAATCCATCCAATGGAAAAAGATAGCATTTTTTCAAGCAAATGGTGCTGGTTCAACTGGAGGTCAACATGTAGAAGAATGCAGATCGATCCATGCTTATCACCCTGTACAAAGCTTAAGTCCAAGTGGATCAAGGACCTCCACATCAAACCAGACACACTCAAACTAATAGAAGAAAAACTAGGGAAGCATCTGGAACACATGGGCACTGGAAAAAATTTCCTGAACAAAACACCAATGGCTTATGCTCTAAGATCAAGAATCGACAAATGGGATCTCATAAAACTACAAAGCTTCTGTAAAAAGGACACTGTGGTCAGGACAAACGGCAACCAACAGATTGGGAAAAGATCTTTACCAATCCTACAACAGATAGAGGCCTTATATCCAAAATATACAAAGAACTCAAAAAGTTAGACCAAGCGGGGAGACAATAACCCTATTAAAAAAATGGGGGTTCAGAGCTAAACAAAAGAACTCACAGCTGAGGAATGCCGAATGGCTGAGAAACACCTAAAGAAATGTTCAACATCTTTAGTCATCAGGGAAATGCAAATCAAAACAACCCTGAGATTTCACCTCACACCAGTGAGAATGGCTAAGATCAAAAACTCAGGTGACAGCAAATGCTGGTGAGGATGCGGAGAAAGAGGAACACTCCTCCATTGTTGGTGGGGTTGCAGACTGGTACAACCATTCTGGAAATCAGTCTGGAGGTTTCTCAGAAAATTGGACATTGAACTGCCTGAGGATCCAGCTATACCTCTCTTGGGCATATACCCAAAAGATGCCCCAACATATAAAAAGACACGTGCTCCACTATGTTCATCGCAGCCTTATTTATAATAGCCAGAAGCTGGAAAGAACCCAGATGCCCTTCAACAGAGGAATGGATACAGAAAATGTGTACATCTACACAATGGAATATTACTCAGCTATCAAAACAACGAATTTTATGAAATTCGAGGCAAATGGTTGAACTGGAAAATATCATTCTGAGGAGCTAACCCAATCACAGAAAGACATACATGGTATGCACTCACTGATAAGTGGCTATTAGCCCAAATGCTTGAATTACCCTAGATGCCTAGAACAAATGAAACTCAAGACGGATGATCAAAATGTGAAGGCTTCACTCCTTCTTTAAAAGGGGAACAAGAATACCCTTGGCAGGGAAGAGAGAGGCAAAGATTAAAACAGAGACTGAAGGAACACCCATTCAGAGCCTGCCCCACATGTGGCCCATACATATAGAGCCACCCAATTAGACAAGATGGATGAAGCAAAGAAGTGCAGACCGACAGGAGCCGGATGTAGATCGAACCTGAGAGACACAGCCAGAATACAGCAAATACAGAGGCGAATGCCAGCAGCAAACCACTGAACTGAGAACGGGACCCCCGTTGAAGGAATCAGAGAATGAACTGGAAGAGCTTGAAGGGGCTTGAGACTCCATATGTACAACAATGCCAAGCAACCAGAGCTTCCAGGGACTAAGCCACTACCTAAAGACTATACATGGACTGACCCTGGACTCTGACCTCATAGGTAGCAATGAATATCCTAGTAAGAGCACCAGTGGAAGGAGAAGCCTGGGTCCTGCTAAGACTGAACCCCCAGTGAACTAGACTGTCGGGGGGAGGCGGCAATGGGGGGAGGGTGGGGAGGGGAACACCCATAAGGAAGGGGGGGGAGGGAAGGGGATGTTTGCCAAATGTACATAAGAAATACTCAAGTTAATAAAAAAAAATTATTTATATCATTTTAGATGGTATATTGTGAGAGAAGTCATTTAATGTGTTTTCTATCTGAGAAGAGGAAAAGAGCATCAGGGATTTGTATGGACTTAAATTCGTGATTCTAGTTTTCGACTTTGATCCTGGAAGACCTTTGACTGATATTCAGCACTCAATAAGCTTTACAAACACATCATGAGCACACCGTCTGAAAGCATTCAAAAGCATGTGTCATCTGCCATGTGTTAATTACCATAATGATAACCACAAATGCAGAATGAGTAAGTTGGGGAATAATTAGTTGATATATTTTGTTCAGAACAAGTTTTTAGAGGTGTGTTATTTTAAAAGGCCAAAAGAAAAAAAGAGAAAGAAAGGAAAAAAGAAAAAAAGAAGAAAGAAAGATGCAAAACTGTTTTTTGTGTATCATGGGCTCACAGAAATCAAAGACCATTATTAACATGCAACAACCTATTGTTTAATTAAGGAATGGAATTAAAATCAATTAAAAATTAATATGTATTTATGGCCATTAGAAAAATTGAAATTGTTCATTTAAAATGTATGATATTCATATAAGACAATGGCATTCATGTTGTTTGTATTTTACCAGGACTGATAATATCAATATAGTAATAACAGCTATCTCATCTACTTCTATACTGTGTACCAGGCATGGTGTTGTGAAAAAAAAAAAATCAGTTTCCAGAATATCACTATAATAAATTTTGGGGAAATAATGAGAAGAAAAGAAAAAGACTTTCCATGTTCATCTTTTACTTATGAAGAGTTCTAAAAGTTCTGAGGCAGATTCCTATAGGCCACCAGGACCCATTATGTCAGTCAGTCAGGCGGCAGCATTTTGAGGAAAATGTTACTATTCTTTGAAGAATGGAAACATAGAAGAGAAAGACAAAAAGCTGACTCCTTTTTCAATAAGACCAATAAGACCAGTTTCCTTTCACTCGTTTATTGCAGCAACACTGATAGCAAAGACCTTTAATAAAATAACCTTTATCTTTGCATCGCTGAGCTGCATGTCCTTGTACAGCCCTGCTTGGAATTTAAGGTACTAGGATGTGAGAAAAAAAAATGAAAATGATATGTAATGGTTAATTTGAATGGCTTATTTGATGAGACTTAGAATCACCTGGAAGATAAATTTTTGGAAAATATCACACTGCCTCTCACACATGCATACAAGACAGCGCTTTTTCTGTATACTCTTGTCTGTCTTGGTCCTCACTCTGTCCAGGTAGGACTCAAACTCAGAGATCCAACTGCCTCTATCTCTTGAGTGCTGGGATTAAAGGTGTGTGCCACCACTGCCGCAAAATATCTTAATTAGATTAACTGAGGTGGAGAGACCTGCCCACTCTAGGTGGCGCTATTTTTTGGGCTGGGATATTGAATTATGGAAAATGAGAACAATAAGACCACACAAGCACTCATCACCTCTGCTTCCTGCTGGTGGATGATGTGTGACTGGTTCCTTCCGGTTCCTGCTTCCGTGACATTCCTATATGTCATGGATGGAACCCTCAAACTGAATTGTAACTTTAAGATGGTAAATCTTATGATATATGTTTATTTTACCATATACAAAACTGTGTATCAAAAACTGAAAGTTGGAAAGAGGAATCTGCAGGTGCTAAAATGAAGGATAAAACTATGAGCGGAGAGGAAGAGTGAACACAGTCCACAAGGCAGTGAAGGTAGAAAACTGCTGGCATGTGTGAGCTGTGGTTGTAGCCTGATCACACATTGAAGTCAGCTGGAGAGAAGCATGCTCTCTGGACTTTATCCATAGAGATTCTCATTTAATTAGTTTGAGGGTGACCTAAGCCACCTCTGTAACTGCTGCTGAGATGTCTGGGGTAAGGAGTACCTTCTTACCCCAGTCCCTAGGATATATGTCTATGACAAATTGCAAATTACAAAGGGAAAAGAGGAGATGGTAGGTCAGGAAACAGGGCAATTTCTGGCCCAAACAAAAGAATAAAGGAAAAGAGCAGCAGGAAGGGTAATTAAAAATGTTAGGTTTTTTGTTTGTTTGTTTGTTTGTTTGTTTGTTTGTTTGTTTTTGGTTGGTTCAATGATGTGGACTGCATCCAGGGCCTCCTGCATCCTGGGCAAGTGCTGTGGCACTGAGTGGTATCATCATCAGTGTCTTTTGGATGCTCAAAAGGCTTAAAGAAAAGAGTGAAAACCATGGTTAGAACTTGATACTCAGAAGAAAAGTCCAATTTTTGGTGATTAAATACAAATTTTACAAAGTACATGGGAACAGACACAGGTTGGAGACTCAGAAAGCATTCACGAGGCTCAAGATAGACCTTCTTGGATGGCAGACACAATAGATCCATATCAAGGAGAGATACAAATGCTCAAATTAAATAATACCCACACCCAATGGATAAGAAATAAAACAATGCCCTCAGGTGCTTTAGAGCTAAATTGTAGAAAAAATGAAAACAAAACAAAGCAAACTCAAACACAGTGTTTCCGCACTGTTTAAAAACCAAAGGGCGATCGTGAAGGCGGCCATACTGCCCGAGTCATGAGAGTTGCTGTAGGCAGTGCAGGGCATGGTGCAGTCATTGCCCAACAGTCAAGGCCAAACTTACATTCAGAACAGCAGAGGAAAAAGGATCAGACAGAGAGCAGACTGAGCTGCCAGGGCATAGCATAGCCTTTTAAAGTAAAACACAGCAGGCCTGTGTGGGTGGACGAAAGCATCTTTTAGGGAGAAGGTCATGGTCTCTGGTGCTTAAACTAGAAATCAGGAAAAAATAGAGTAAGAAAGCAGACAAAGAAACAGCAGGATCCAAATAGAAGAGAAAATACAAGATGGGTCGTGGGAGAAGTGGATGGAGCAGGAAATAAAGACACATTAGAGATGATTGTCAAAGACACCTGAAATACACCTGCTAAATGATTATTCTCAGAAGGTCTGCCTGTGTGTCTATAGATACCAATAAGGCAGGAATATAACCAAGGGTGAAGTCTGTGAGCAGGTGCTTCATAAAAGAGGAAAATTAGTGGTTACTAAGCACGCAAAGACATTTGGAGCCCCGGTACTCATTGGTGGAAGCAAGGAAAGTAACATTCCACACCCATTAAGTTGTCAAAGATCAAAAATTAAAGTCTGTCGGTAAAAACAAGGACCTGGGGAAAGGAGTCATACGTCACCAATGGATGGTTAGAATATGAATAAGGGTGATGACCTAGCGGACTGCAGAGGTGCAGAAAGCTAGTAGGTCCATTTTCAGGTAGTACCCCCTCTGTTCACTGGAAAACTTTTTTTGTTATGCCACAATATTAAGGTTATGGCTAAGTTGTGTCTACAATATGCTAAAAGTTCTATATAATATTTGAGATGAGAGACATAAGCCCAGTGTGCAGGAAAATGAATTAATATAGTATGTGAAGTCGTACCAGGCGGTTATACGATCACATGTATGTGAGGCTCCTAGAGTGAGCACATTAACAGAGACAGGGGTAGATACAGCAGTCGTCAGGAGCATAGAAAGAAAGAAATACGAGCATTAGTTAATGGAGACAAGGTTTCTGTTTGGAACAAGGGGGATATTCTGGAAATAGAGGTCGATGGTTTGATGACATCCTGTATATATTTAACATCACTGAGTCACACAAATAAAAATAGTTGAGATGGTACTTCATGTGTGTGCCTACAAGTGAGAGATTAAAAAATGAATCATGTTGAAGGAAGGAAGCATCTGATGAAAAGACAGGTATGATACATATATACGTTATTTAAAATATTTAAAATTATTCAGCCTTCAGTCATGTATACTCAAAGTCCAGCTCCAGAATGGGTGCTCGCTTCTATAATAGTGGCTTCTCCTGACCAGGGAGGGAACTGATGTGTCTCAAAAGATAAACAATATGGAGGAAACCTAACAAAACACGAACATTTAATTTTTTAGTGGCGATTCCAAGTGCATTTGAAATATTTATGTAATATTTACACCAGCACCATGATTCGAGGAAATAGTCTGATTGTTTTATCTATCATTTTCAAGATTTACAAAAACAGAGTGGTGATAAACTGTAGAGGTAGATAGGAGAGAGTCAGAGTCGAGACGCCATGGCTCTTAACATCTGTGTACGTCTTACTCTAGGGGCATTTAATTACTAGGCATTTCCATGTTTTATGGCAGAGCAGGTACCACATGAGTGGTCCTAGGATTTCAGCAAATGAGGGTGAGCCAATCTTTTAGCAGAAGACCTTCCATCCCCACAAGGTCCTCAAAAAAAGATCATTTGGAGCCGTCTGCCTGGCTGGATTGTACACGGATTCTAGCTAACTGTAAATAACCATGAACAAAGAATATCTCAGTAGCCAATATTTTTCTCTGCTGGTATCAAATGAAATTCATTTGGTATCAGCTGGAGTTTTTATAGTGCTAATGGAAGTTATTTTCAGTTATCACGTCAGCCTGTAAGTATACAAAGGCGGCAATTTCGCTGGAAATCTGGAGATCAGTTTGTATGTAGGGGGTACGCTTTGACGGCTTCAGCAGCGTACGCTTATATCGTCGGAAATGTGAGGGATCATAAATAAAGAGGGGATGATAAAACAGAACATCCAGCAAGGGTGAAGGCTGAGCTTGGAAGCGGCTCAGAGCATGAACATCTGCACACGAAGATGCAGCGACGGCCACAACACCCTGGGCACAATAGGGAGCCCTCAAATCTGAAAGCCCATCCCTCCAAATGTTAGCCAGCCCTCCCCTCCCCCACGGCCGACTCCTGCTTCTGTGCAGCTGCCTTTTGATTTCATTCCATGGGGTAGAGGAACAGAGCTGGAACCATCCATTTTGTTTTTTTTTTTAATAAACTCATGTAATTTCTGCCATACTCCCACCAGGTATGAGAACAACAATGGAGCCCTGTAAGTAAAAATATGTTCCCTGCAGGATTTTAATTATTTATATTCAGCAAACCAAATGAACTCACATCTGTAGTCGATAGCTTGTGTGAAGATTGTAGGTTCAAAACGTGGTGCCAAGATTGTGCATCCAGAGAGGGTCGTTTTAATGTGGTTCCCCTGCGACCGTGGAAATGACGAAGGTTGGAGAGAGGTCTACCAGATATCAGAGCTAGGAGCACTGCAGAAAGCTTATTCTGTACAGAGGAAGGGCTCAGATTGTAAGGAATTTCCCTCCTAACGGGGGAATTTGGGGGTGACTTTCATGGTATGTTGTAACATCCAGTTCCTGGTAGAAGAGAATATTACTTTTGAGTGTAAGAAAGAATTGCACATGTAGAGCAGCCCCGGGAGATGGCTTAGTTGTTAAAGTACCACAGGAACCTGAGTTCAAATCCCCAGTACTCAACATAAAAGCCAGGAGCATTTGTGTATTTGTCACCCCGCACTGAGGTAAGGGTACTGGTGATGGAGGAATCTGATCCTTGGGGCTCATGGGTCAGGTCAACTTATTCAAACCAATGAACTCCAGGTTCAATGACAAAAAATAAAGTGGTAAGAAACTGAGGAAGACACCAGAGTTGGCTTTTGCCCCCAATAATTGTACAGGTATTAAAATAATTATGCTATTCATATATGTCGCAGTGTATTTACCATGCTGTATGTGGATAGAAAAAATAATGAGAAAGAAAATGAAGGTTAACCTACATTGGTCTGATATGGAACTCCTTGTCAGGCATTATATAAGAGCACCTAATCTTTCAGGCATTATAGAAGAGCACCTAATCTTTCAGGCATTATAGAAGAGCCCTAATCTTTCAGGCATTATAGAAGAGCACCCAATCTTTCAGGCATTATAGAAGAGCCCTAATCTTTCAGGCATTATAGAAGAGCACCCAATCTTTCATGCAGAACAGGAAAGACTGTCCCTTATTTTCTTTTATGCATCTTTCCTTTATGGTTTCGACTTAGCTCTGAGTAGCCAGGTATCAATGGGTGCAGAAATGTTTTCTGATGGTATAAAAGCTTTGCTTTCAGCCCTTAACAGCACTGTTTTTTTAGGCACAACCATTCTTTGCCGAGGTGTACTAGGAAGGCACAGACATGTGCAACCATGGGGTGCAGTTCCTTCTCCTGAGCCAGTGCACCTGTCCCAGTTGTTGGGCATCTTGGTGCTCACAACTGATCGTTACCTGTGACCTACTGAGTGCAGCTTTCTACCTGCTTCAGGGGTCTGGATTCTTGCTAAGTGTGTTGTCCTGTTCTGTCAAGCCAGTCTCCTTGATTTTCTCCTGTATGTTACCCAATAGATCACCCAAGTAAAAGCTCTTGTCTTAGGCTTTGTTTCTCAGAGACCATGCTACAGGTGGTACAAAAAAGTATTACACTGATTTTGAATGGATAGATTAAACAATGCGTTAAGGAGCCACAATGCAATATCTAGGTGGTATAGCATTCTGTACATTAAGAGCAGAAGTCCAAAAGCCCAGTGGAGCTTGGGGGAAAGGACACAGGAAAGAAGACATTGCCTCTTTCTTTTTTTTCCTTGTTTCCCCATAGAAATTGAAGACAGAATAACTTTATACAAGTTCCAGGCCCTCAAAATATTGACATTTCTTTCCTTCTCACACCAAAAACTGAGGTTTCCTGGAGAAAAAATGGTTTGGAGATAACTTCACAAAAGAGTAGATATATTGCTGGGATATAAACCCTTCCAAACTACATATTATACCTAGTTCTGTATGAGAAAACAGAGAGGGGCCACCCACGTTCAAATAATCAGCAAGAATGCCAGCTGTACCTTATGATTTAAAATTTGAGGGTAAAAAAATACATTAACCTGCTGTGAAGTATTTAATTCTCACACGGTTTGAACTACATCAGCAAATTCCTTCTCTTGCTAACGTTAGCAGATTGGGTCTGTGAAAGCAGAGCTTGCACCTCAGTTCTTGTCCTGTTGTCCCCTGAACATCTTTAAAGCTGTACCAGGTGTATCTCTGCTCCCTACACTGCAGACAGACCCTAGAACAGAACTATTAACGGGTATTAATGGGTGCACAAATGTTTTCTGATGGTATAAAAGCTATGCTTTCAGCCCTTGGACAGCACTGGGGCTGGATTCTTGCTAATTATTTCCTTTGTACAGCCTGGGTCTGTAATTTGGGTTTTGGTTCTTTCATAACTATCTCTCTGGCACTTGGCTAGGAGGCTCCAAGGTTGGACTTGGTGCTGCAAAAGCTCAGCTTTGGAAGCGGTTCTCCATCAGCATTTTCACACACTGCTGAAATCGACACACAGGCCCTTGACCTTCCAAGTATGTTTTTTTTTTTTTTTTTTTTTTTTTTTTTTTAATGACCAAAGAGCTCAGCAAAACAGAACTCATCATTTTTCCTCAATGCCATCATGGATACTCTACTGTGGTCTAGTCAACAACTGCCATTTTGGTTGCTGAAATAGAAAAACTACTTCAGGTTATGCTGCCATGTTAATTTTTTAGGGGACTTATTTCCCTTGTTGGGCCAAAACTCTGGAGTCTTACAAATCTCACATAAGTTTTCACTATTTTTTTTAATACCACATTTTACCTAGCCACAACTAATCATTTCACATTTTTTTAATAGGGAGTTTAATGTATCCTTAAAATTAGTTACTCAAAATCAAACAATGAATGGGAACCTTCTTAGATACTAATAATCTCCTTGATAAATCTTCCCAACTGTACTTTCTACTACATTGTAGTATTTTTTTCCTTTTTTACATATATCCTTCTAGAATCTTTGTGTTTGCAGGTAACAATTAAAATTGCTGCTAAGAGGAAAGAAGCATGAAGAGAAAGAAGGGCGTCATCTTGGTGAATCTCAGTGTGGTTTGTAATAGTTTCTGAGGCAGCAGCAAAACAAGGGAAGTTTTCAGGGGACTAGTTTTTGGATCCAGAAGTTTTATAGGTCTTCTTTCTTAACTTTTGTTCCTGGAGAACTTGACTGAGGTGAGAGTGATTCTTTCCTCCAGTGGTAAGCCCAAATTAACCATCCTAAATCTTAGCCAGGGTCAGTGGTAGGATAACCTCTTGGTCATACAACAAAGGCATGAGCTTCATTTAAAAATGTACAGTGGATGCATTTGAGTTGCTGCATATCTCTGTCATAGTCACTATTCTACTTAGGGTGAGTTGAGGTCTGGTGTTTGAGGCCGGAGCTAAAATGCTTAGGCTTAGATACAGAAATAATGAAAGACTATCTCCTTTGCCTCTTTTCTTTTGTTGAAGAATGAAAAAATTCTATGAGCATAGATTAAAATGCAGCTTAAGAAAGACTGGGTGATAAAAGATGACATTTTACATGCACATAACCACGAAAAATTCTTTGCAGCTGTTCTTAAGGCTCATCTGCCATCAGCTTGGCGAGCAGAAAGGGAGAGACATTTAAATAACCTGACAGCAGATTAATGCTGCAGAATCCTGTAATGTTCTCAGAGCTACCCAGAACTTTAGGTTATATATTATAGGACCTTTGATTAGAAATTGTGTGTGTTTTCTTATAGAGTCAGGATGTATCATATGATTAAATAGAATTATTATCACAGCATTTAGTACAATATTTAGTTAGCTATGTATTTTATTATTTATTTATTTATTATTCTTTCATATTACATCCTGACCACAGTTTCCCTTGCCTCCTCTCCTCCCAGTACCCATCCCCCCCACACACAAACACTTCTCTTCTCCCCACCCTCAACCCACTCCTCCCCCTTCAGAAAAGAGCAGGCCTCCCAGAGATATCAAGCAAACATGACATAACAAGTTATAATAAGACAACTAGACATATATCACTATAGCATTGACTCAACTGGAACTCATGCAGAGCTTGTAGAGATCTACCTGCCTCTGTCTCTCAAGTGCTGGTATTAAAGTCATGTACTAAAATACTTTGCTTAAATATGTTGGTCCTAATGTTCTTAATAAAATGTGTAATCTTTTCAGTTTGTTAACATCAAATTATGTCAACACATGTAAAATGAATACATTGTGAGATGATGAATTTCCAGTAAAATGGTTTTAATAATCATTGTTTATTTAGATTTGAAATATACATACACTTCTATTCTTTCTTATGCTTTACAGAGTTAGGGAGCAAACCCAGGACCTTAGGGTATACCAGGAAGACTGCTGCTTTACCTATGAAGCTACATTATCAGTCCAAGAAACATTTACATGTTGGATTTATTGTTGACCAATAGTAATTTAGTGTAATATAATACAGAATACATTTTTTGCCTAGAAAATTATTGTCATAGAAAAGGAAGTAAATTTTAATGTAACATATTTAGTTATGTAAACATATCTTATTTAGTAAGACATGATGATCAATAATTGACTCCCAAACATTAAAGTGGATTATGTGAGGTTATACTTCTGGAGAAAGAACAATAACACATATAAAAGGAATAAAAGGCAAATGGTTCTAAAGTTTAATAAAAACTCCACATATTGCTGAGTTGATCATGTTAGGTGTTTTGAGCTGTGAGGAGCTAACCCTCCTAGCAGACCAGCAAGTTGTTCTGCAAGAGTTTCATGGATGCTGGTAGAATAGACTGCCAGCTTAGAAACAAAAGGCTTCATTATTCAGGGTACAGAAGGCAGATGAACTATGTATGTGTTTGGATCAATTGCTCATACCTGGCAAAGTCCATAGTATGATGGTTTCAAAGTGTGTTTACTTGCTAAGGCTGAGCTACATTTCTTACAAGAGCCATGCTTCTATGTTTCTGGTTAGGATGGGAGCTAGTGTGGAGTAGAAGTAACTCATATACAGTGTTCCTGATATACTGATGTAGATGACATCAGAGTTGATCTGAATTGTAGGAAACCCAGCTGGTGTCTGCCAAGAAATCCCTCAGTCTTGTGTGCATGTGTGGCCAGGAACAGGTTGTTGGTGGTGGTGTAGAATTCAAAAAACCAATTTGGTCACTGAAGATTCTGTATTGTGTTGGATATGAGAATAGCCAAACGAACAGTTTGGTTTTTTCATATCTCTTACAAATGATCCTATTTTCTTATAACCGCTAAGGGTTAGGAAAAGCAATTAAACAGAAACCACTATCTACAATGCAAAACATTTGTTTAGCAGTCTCCAGCCATATCACAGACCTAGAGGTAGACATCATAGTTCCCAAAAGAAACTTTTTTTTTTAATTTTGAAAATATTTTTTTTTATTAACTTGATTATTTCTTATATACATTTCGAGTGTTATTCCCTTTCCCGGTTTCCGGACAAACATCCCCCTCCCTCCTCCCCTTCTTTATGGGTGTTCCCCTCCCCGTCCTCCCCCAATTGCTGCCCTCCCCCCAACAATCTAGTTCACTGGGGGTTCAGTATTAGCAGGACCAGGGCTTCCCTTCCACTGGTGCTCTTACTAGGATATTCATTGCTACCTATGAGGTCAGAGTCCAGGGTCAGTCCATGTATAGTCTTTAGGTAGTGGCTTAGTCCCTGGAAGCTCTGGTTTGCTTGGCATTGTTGTACATATGGGGTCTCGAGCCTTCAAGCTCTTCAGTTCTTTCTCTGATTCCTTCAACGGGGGGTCCTGTTCTCAGTTCAGTGGTTTGCTGCTGGCATCGCCTCTGTGTTTGCTGTATTCTGGCTGTGTCTCTCGGGAGAGATCTACATCCGACTCCTGTCTGCCTGCACTTCTTTGCTTCATCCATCTTGTCTAATTGGATGGCTGTATATGCATGGGCCACATGTGGGGCAGGCTCTGAATGGGTGTTCCTTCTGTGTCTGTTTTAATCTTTGCCTCTCTCTTCCCTGCCAAGGGTATTCTTGTTCCCCTTTTAAAGAAGGAGTGAAGCATTCACATTTTGGTCATCCGTCTTGAGTTTCATTTGTTCTAGGCATCTAGGGTAATTCAAGCATTTGGGCTAATAGCCACTTATCAATGATTGCATACCATGTGTGTTTTTCTGTGATTGGGTTACCTCACTCAGGATGATATTTTCCAGTTCCAACCATTTGCCTATGAATTTCATAAAGGCATTGTTTTTGATAGCTGAGTAATATTCCATTGTGTAGATGTACCACATTTTCTGTATCCATTCCTCTGTTGAAGGGCATCTGGGTTCTTTCCAGCTTCTGGCTATTATAAATAAGGCTGCGATGAACATAGTGGAACACGTGTCTTTTTTATATGTTGGGGCATCTTTTGGGTATATGCCCAAGAGAGGTATAGCTGGATCCTCAGGCAGTTCAATGTCCAATTTTCTGAGGAACCTCCAGACTGATTTCCAGAATGGTTGTACCAGTCTGCAAACCCACCAACAATGGAGGAGTGTTCCTCTTTCTCCGAATCCTCGCCAGCATCTGCTGTCACCTGAGTTTTTGATCTTAGCCATTCTCACTGGTGTGAGGTGAAATCTCAGGGTTGTTTTGATTTTGCATTTCCTTTATGACTAAAGATGTTGAACATTTCTTTAGGTGTTTCTCAGCCATTCGGCATTCCTCAGCTGTGAATTCTTTGTTTAGCTCTGAACCCCATTTTTAATAGGGTTATTTGTCTCCCGCGGTCTAACTTCTTGAGTTCTTTGTATATTTTGGATATAAGGCCTCTATCTGTTGTAGGATTGGTAAAGATCTTTTCCCAATCTGTTGGTTGCCGCTTTGTCCTGACCACAGTGTCCTTTGCCTTACAGAAGCTTTGCAGTTTTATGAGATCCCATTTGTCGATCCAAAAGAAACTTTTAATTCTACAGTTTGTGTGATTACCTTAGCAGAAGTTAGGACAAATTTCCAAAATTAGAAAATAGATATTAGCTTTGACCACCAGTTTTAGTTGCAGAGAGGAAAGCACTGATGTGCCCTATATGCTTTTTATTATTGCTGTTCTGTATAAAAAGGAAGATTTGAGGGTTTAAATTCAGTTATTATAGCCTTAAGAGATATAATTGTTCCCTGTTAATTTATACCAACTAGTGAAGTTTTTCCTTTAAGAACTTGAGACATAGAGTTCATTCTGTCTCTTTCTCCTAGACTATCTTTTAAAAACAGTATACATTTTTGTGAGTATCAATAGTGGAAGACTCATATTACCTTTACTGTTGATATCAAAGATATTTTATTTTAAGGTATATGAATAATAGATTTTGCATGTGCAGATCGAAATTTTGGGAGGAAAATTCAAAGAAACATTCTTCATAGTTTGTGTTGCCTTTCATTGTTGAAGAGATGAATATTAACATAACCTTTTAGCTGTAATTATAAATACATCAAACATGATGTAGTTTTAATGACACAAGGCCAACTGAAAATGCAAAACATGAATATGCAGTTACAGTCATAATGACAAGGGTACTCTTTACAAGAAAAAGCACAGAAAGCTCATTTTTGCTCTTCTTCTAACCTCATACTTTAAATGCTGTCCTTGTTCATTAAATCCCCTAATAACTGGCTGTAGTTTTCCTTTGTTGCTCATGGAGTTAAGGTACTTATCTGCCTAAAATTCTTGGTGAGCTTGTCTGAAGATTTCGTTTTACATTTTTAAGAGATTGGTTAAGTGGCTCAAATGGCTTTGGCTTCTACTATCACGGAAGAAACATCTCAACAAAAGGATCTGACTCATCAGTCATCTGTAGAAGATACTTGACAGTCAACAAACAGGGTATATAAGAGCTTTATGCTTAGTTTTAAATAATGAAGTTTCTTCTTTGACTGAAGTTTTCAGGCCTTCAGTAGCTTTACACAACAAAGCACACCAAGACTCCACAAAACCCAAACACCAATATCATTTTATTCAAACTCATCTTTATCTCCTTCAAATTTCGTATAATTAAGTATTTATTTACTTCCTTATTAAGTAACAGGGTAGATGTGGATTCAGCTATCAGTGGATGGTTAACTTTGAGTAAATATAGTAGAGTCGACAAGTGAATGTCTTGGGTACTATAGGCTAATACAGCATTATATAGATTCCCAAGTCAGAGGGATGAACAGCCAATACCTAGGACTTAAATGGAAGCTGTTCTGGAAGTGGTTCTGAGAGAACATCCACCTGTGTTTTTCTTCCTGCTGGGACTACTACTTTCTATAATCAATACTATGCCAAGGGCAATAAGTGGCTAGGCTTTATGTCATATCTGATAACTGTATTCCAGCAATAGTTATGCATGATATTAAGTTTTAGCATTAGCAAAAGATTTATTTATGACCACATAGCATTATATGCACATATGATTATGTCATATATCTTTGTTGCTTAAGCAAAATAAATAAATAAATGAATAATTAAAAATTAAAAATAAAAGTGTTCCAGTAGAGGGAAAACAAATCAAGGGGAACACTTATATCAATCTGGTAAAAGTCTGACTTGGGATGATTCATAGAATTGCCTAGCAACAATGTATTTTGATTTTATAATCCTGGGCACAATTTCACTACTCAAAATACAATAAGAAGGAAATTTTCATTTGTCTGTTTAAAGATTTTCCACTATTATGGTTGATTTCTCAAAAACAAGAAATTAAAAACAACACTAATAGCAACCTTTTGAATTCTTGCTTTATCTTTTAGAGCCTTTGGGGGACATTTTATTATTCACATACCATTTTAACAAACAACACAATGATCATTACGAAGATTGTTACTGAGAGCAGTTATTAGTGCCATTTCCCTGAATTGTTTGGGAGATTTTATATCTGTGGGAAAGAAGTATTTTGTTAATGAGCATCCTAACCATACAAATCATCTACTCAGACTCACTTGCTTTCCTGAGAGTTTTAGGTATAATTTAACAAGAAATCAGCAGGAATTGGAGTCAGTGAAGTGTTAAATCCCACCAAAGTTAACTTCCAAACATTTCCAATTTCCTCAGCTCTGAGCTATAAAGATGGTTCCCCCTGGCCAGTTTGCCAAGCAGAAGTCTTTGGGTGTTCCTTTGTGTGTGAGTGTCTTTTCAATGTAGTCACAGTGTTAAGAGTCCATTGTCTTGGTGCTCACAGAATGGATTAACTTCTGGGCTATACCATAAGCTGATTTTGTCACTTAATGTTGTGACTGGGATGTCCCCAGTATACCTGCTTTGAGAAGTGTAAACTCTCAATAAGTTTTGCATTTTAAATCCAGAGACAATACATGCCTGTTTAAACAGAGTGAAGGGCAATGACTATCCTAGCTGATATTTATTTTTAGCATAAAATGTATAAAATGCTAATCCTGCACTACTAATCTTTGTCTCTCCTGTCTAAAGTCACAGATACCCCAACCTGAATCCTCCCTCTATTAGATATATAAAAATACCAGGGTCATTTGTTCCATTAGCTTCTAGAAAGTCAAATTTATTTGGTCCTGGGGACTTCGCTTGCCTTGTTCAGTGCTGTATGAATAGTAGCTAGACCAGGTCTCAACGGATATTCAAAGCTCATTAATAAGTGCTTTGGGACATTATAGCCAATGATAGTCCACATGCAATCTACTCTGTAGCCTGTAAGTATAGTAAGTTATCATTTATGAATTGTGAACATATATTGTAGCATGTTCACATACCGATGACAATAGATCAATGACAATTTCTCAGAATTGTCATTTCAAAGAATGTGTCTTTGTTAATAAGTAACACAACTATTGGAGGCATAAATTCAGTTTTTAAAGGTCTGTATCAATTATATTTTGCAAATTGTTGATATGCAAGGCTATTTCTATAGAGTTTAAAAAGTATTACCTAATAAAGAAGAGTCTGTGGTCTAATATCTGTGAAGAATGATGGGATAAAGAAAGCTAAACAGGGGCAGAGCTTCCTCTACAGACCCCCTCCCACACTCGAGACATCTTGACTCCCAGAAGGTCCATCATAACCAGGCTCACAGGGAGATGCTTCTGGTTTCTGCCTGCACCCAGAGCAACCCAGTTCCACAGCTCTCTGTACCCAAATCCTGTGGGGAAGAGAGCTGGACTCTCAGAAGTGTGGACAACCCTGAGTGCTCAGGGAAGACTACCACTTCTGCTCACATTCCTGGCCCAAGAGGAACCCTCCTAGAGCCCTCTGGACACAGGAACTTAGGAACAGCCAGGAGAGGGTCCTTCTGAGCTGAAAGTCACCAGGAGCACTGACACACATAAGAGCAGAGGTAAGACCATCACTTCTGCTCCGAGGAACCCACCTGGAGCCCTCAGGGTACACGAACCCAGCAGCAGTCTGAGTCAGGACCCTTCTGGGACAGCCTGTTACCCAGATTCCACTAGGAGAAAACCAGTCTCCAGGAGGGCTGACGCACAGGCTTACAGGAGGATCAAGCCACTGTCAGAAACAGCAAGACCAGCTAACACCAGATGGCAAGAGGCAAGCAAAGGGATCTAAGCAATAGAAATGAAGACTATGTGGCATCATCAGAGCCAAGTTCTCCCACCAAAGCAAATACTGGATATTGCAACACACCAGAAAAGCAAGATTTGGATTTAAAATCACATCTCATGATGATGATAGAGGACTTTAAGAAGGTCATAAATAGATCCCTTAAAGAACTACAACACTACACAGGAAAACAAGTAGAAGCCCTTGAAGAGCAAACACAAAAATCTTTTAAAGAATTACAGGAAAACACAAAGAAACAGGTGAAGAAATTGAACTAAACCATACAGGATCTAAAAATGGAAATAAAAATAATGAATCACAAAGGGAGATATTCCTTGGAGATAGAAAACCTTGGAAAGCATCAGGAATCATAGATGCAGACATCACCAACAGAATACAAGAAATAGAAGAGAGAATCTCAGAAGATACCATAGAAAACATTGACACAACCATCAAAGAAAATGTAAAATGCAAAAAACTCTTAACTCAAATATCCAGGAAGTCCAGGACACAATGACAAGATCAAACCTAAGGATAAAAGGTATAGAAGTGAGTGAAGATTCCCAAACTTCCCTAAGCTAAAGAAAGAGTTGCCAATAAACATACAAGAAGTCAAGAGAACTCCCAATAGATTGGACCAGAAAAGAAATTCCTCTCATCACATAATAGTCAAAACACCAAATGCACAAAACAAAGAAAGAATATTAAAAGAAGTAAGGGTAAAATGTCAAGTAACATATAAAAGCATATAAAGCCTATCAGAATTGTACCATACTTCTCATCAGAGACTATGAAAGCTAGAAGATCCTGGGTAGATGTCATAAAAACACTAAGAGAACACAAATGCCAGCCAAGGCTGAAATGTCCAGCAAAACTCTCAATTAACATAGAAGAGAAATCAAGATATTCCATGACAAAACCAAATTTACACAATACCTTTCCACAAATCCAGCCCTACAAAGGATAATCAATGGAAAACTCCAACACAAGTAGGGAAACTACACCCTAGAAAAAGGAACAAAGTAATCTTCTTGCAACAAATGCAAGAGAGCCTCACAAACATAATTCTACCTCTAACAACGAAATTAACAATTACTATTCCTTAGTATCTCTCAACATCAATGAACTCAATTCCCCAATAAAAAGACATAGACTAACAGACTGGATACATAAAGAGGACCCAATATTTTGCTGCATACAGGAAACACACCTAAGGACAAAGGCAGGCACTACCTCAGAGTAAAAGGCTGGAAAACAAATGATCCCATGAAACAAGCTAGAGTAGACATTCTAATATCAAATAAAATCAACTTTCAATAAAAAGTTATCAAATAAGGATGGACACTTCATATTCATCAAAGGAAAAATCCACTAAGATGAACTCTTAATCCTGAATATATATGCTCCAAATGCAAGGGTACCTACATTCATAAGGAAACTTTACTAAAGCTCATAGCACACATTGCACCTCATACAATAATCATGGGAAACTTCAACATCCCACTCTCATCAGCAGACAGATCATGGAAACAGAAAGTAAACTGAGTCATAGAGAAACTGACAGAAGTTATGAACCAAATGGATTTAACAGATATTTATAGAACATTTCATGTTAAAAGAAAAGACTATACTGTCTTCTTAGCACCTCATGGTACCTTCTCCAAAATTGACCATATAATTGGTCACTAAACAAGTGTCAACAGATACAAGAAGATTGATAATCACATGCATCCTAGCAGATCACCACAGAATAAGACTGGTCTTCAATAACAACAAAAACGACAGAAAGCCCACATACACATGGACATTGAACAAAACTTTAGTGAATGATAACTTGGTCAAGGAAGAAATAAAAGAAATTAAAGATTTTTAGAATTTAATGAAAATGAAGGCACAACATACCCAAACTTATGGGACACATTGAAAACAACAATAAGAAGAAAACCCATAGCTTTGTGCCTCCAAAATGAAACTGGGGAGAGCATACACTAGCAGTTTGACAGCACACTTTAAAACTCTAGAACAAAAAGAAGCAAATACACCCATGAGCAGTAGACAGCAGGAAATAATCAAACTCAGGGCTGAAATCAACCAAGTGGAAACAAAAAGAATTATACAAAGAATCAACAAAAGCAGGAGCTGGCTCTTTGAGAAAATAAACAAGATAAATAAACCCTTAGCCAGCTAACCATAAAGCCCAGAGAGTATGTCCAAATTAACAAAATCAGAAATGAAAAGTGAGACATAACAACAGAATCTGAAGAAGTTCAAACAATCATCAAATCCTACTACAAAAGCCTGTACTCAATAAAACTGGAAAATCTGGATGAAATGGACAATTTTCTAGACAGATACAAGCCACCAAAGTTAAATCAGGATCAGATAAACCATCTAAACAGTCCCATAACTCCTAAAGAAATAGAAGCAATCCTTAAAAGTCTCCCAACAGAAAAAGCCCAGGACCAGATGCATTTAGTACAGAATTCTAACAGACCTTCGTAGAAGACATCATACTAATACTGTCCAAACTATTCCACATAATAGAAACAGAAGGAATACTACCCAATTCCTTCTATGAAGCCACAATTATGTTTATACCTAAACCACACAAAGACCCAACAAAGAAAGAGAATTTCAGACCAATTTCCCTTTTAAATACTGATGCAAAAATACTCAATAAAATTCTCGCAAACCGAATACAAGAACACATAAAAATTATCATCGATCATGATCAAGTAGGCTTCATTTCAGCAATGCAGGGGTGGTTCAATATATAGCAATCTATCAATGTAATCGATTATATAAAAATCTCAAAGAAAAAAAGGTAATCTTATTACATGCTGAGAAAGCATTTGACAAAATTCAACACCGCTTCATGTTAAAAGTCTTGGAAAGATTAGAAATTCAAGGCCCATACCTAAACATATATTGTGAAAGCAATATACAGCAAACCAGTAGCCAATATTAAGCTAAATGGAGAGAAACTTGAAGCAATCCCACTAAAATCAGGGACTGCCCACTTTCTCCCTACTCATTTAATATAGTTCTCGAAGTCCTAGCCAGAGCAATCAGACAACAAAAGGAGGTCAAAGAGATATGAATTGGAAAGAAAGAAGTCAAAATATCAGTATTTGCACATGATGTGATAGTATACTTAAGTGACCCCAAAAGTTTCCCACGGAATATGAAAGAATAGTTTTTCAGCTTCCTTTAAAAGCACAAAAACTCATGAAGACCAGAACAATCCTGAATCATAAAAGAACTGCTGGAGATATCACCACTCCCAATTTCAAGTTGCACTACAGAGCGATAGTAATGAAAACAGCATGATACTGGCACAAAAACAGACACGTCATTAATGGAATCAAATTAAAGACCCATACATAGATGCAAACGCATATGGATAACCAATATTTGATAAAGAAAACTGAAATACAGATTGGAAAAAAAGAGCATCCACAAAAAAAATGGTTCTGATCAAACTGTCAGACTGAATGTAGAAGAATGCAATTAGATCCATAACTATCACCTTGCACAAAACTCAATTCCAATGGATCAAAGACCTCAATATAAAATGAGATACATTAAACTTGATAGATGAGAAAGTGGGTAGCTTTGAACTCATCTGCACAACAAAAGACTTTCTGAACAGAACACCATTAGCACAGGCAGTAAGGTCAACAATTAATAAATGGGATCTCATGAAACTGAAAACCTTATACAAGGCAAAAGATACTGTCATCAAGATAAAGCAGCAGCCTACAGAATAGGAAAAGATGTTTACCAACACCCTAGTTCAATAGAGGGCTAGTATCCAAAATATATAAAGAATTCAAAAAACCAAATAATCCAATTAAAAATAGTGAGTGAGATATCTCAGTCCCGAAAGGACATGCATGATATGTATTCACTTATAGGTCATAAAATACAGGATAACTAAGCTACACTCCACAGAACCAAAGAAGTTAAACAAGACAGAAGGCATAAGTGAGGATACTTGAATCCCACTTACAAGGCAGAATAAAATAGTCATAAGAGGCAGATGGAAGGAAGGAACTTAGAGAAAGGGGGGGATGGGGAGGGGAATGGTGGTTCAGGATCAGGTCTGGGGAGAGACAGAAGAGAATGTCAGATGGTCATGATAATGAATAGAAATCTGAAAGTGTCGTCATGGGTGAGGAGGTGGGGGCCATCTTCAGGATGAGACAGAGACCTGAGATAAGGGATGTGCCCAAGAATCAATGGAGGTGACCTTAAATGTGACTTACAGTATTGATCACAACCTGAAGAGGTCACCTCCTGTAGCCAGGAACCCCAGTGGAGCTGTAGGGACACCAACCCACCCACCAAACATTTAACCCAAAATGTATCCAATCTACAAGAAATGCAGAGATGAGGGATGGAGCAGAGACTGAGGGAATTGCCAACCAATAACAGGCTCAACTTGAGACACATCCCACGAGCAAGCACCTACCCCTGACACCATTAATGATACTCTGTTATGCTTGCAGACAGAAGCCTAGCATGGCTGTCCTCTTAGAGGCTTCGTCCAGCAGGTTACTCCCATGCAGACACTCATAGCCAAACAGTGGATGGAGATTGGGGACCCTTAAGGAAGAACAGGAGGAAAGATTGCAGACCCTGATGGGGATAAAATCTCGACAAGAAGACCAACATAGTCAACTAACCTAGACCCTTGGGACTCTCAGAGACTGAATCACCAACCAAAGAACATACACGGGTTGGACCTAGCCCTCACCATTCATATGTAGCAGATGTGCAGCCTTGGTCTTCGTGTGGGTTCTGAGCAACTGGAGTGAGGGCTATCCCAAAGCTGTTGCCTATATGTGGTATATGTTCTTCTAGTTGGGTTTCCTTGTCTGGCCTCAGTGGGAAAGGGTGTGTCTATCTTTGAAGAGACTTGAAGTGCCAAGGTGGGGGATAACCCTGGGGACCCCACCCACTCAGAGGAGAAGGGTAGGGGAAATGGGGGAAGGATTGTGTGTAGGGGTGACCAGGAGGGGTCCAGTGTGTGTGAGGTGACATGAATAAGTAGTAAAACAAAATAATTAAAAATAAATAAAAATGGGATACAAATCTAAACAGAGTATTCTCAAAAATGGAATCTCAAACAGCTGAGAAACACTTAAATGTTGATTATCCTTAGCCATCAGGGAAATGCTAGTCAAAACTATTTTGAGACTTCATCTTTACTTGTCAGAATGGCTAAGATCAATAAAACGTGTGAAAACTCATGCTGGTGAGGATATAGAGGAATGGGAACGCTCATCCATTGTTGATGGTGTGAAAACTTGTATAGCCACCATTGAAATCAGTGTGTGGCAGTTCCTAGGGAATCTGGGAATAGATCTATTTCAAGATCCGGTTATACTTTCTTTTTAATCTATAAGTCCTAGTCCTTTACATATATGTGATGGTTTCCAGTCTAGTGTTTTATGGAAATCCTGAGTGTGAAAAAAAGTGAGTTTCTGTCTCTTGTGCCTTCTCTTGGCTCTTTTCCTCCTGTTTGCTTGTTTTGTCCAATTCTGATGTGTTCGTTATTTTTTATATTTTATATTGTATGCTTGTGCTATTTAATACTATGTGCTATTATTAACCCTTACAAGCCTGTTTTTTTTTCCTAGTGGACCCTGAGAGGAGGTAGATCTGGATGGGTCGCAGGGAGAAACTGACATGAACTGATGGAAGAGAAATGTAATCTGGACACATGGCATGAGGAAAAATTCCCTTATGCTAAACAGAGTTATTTATATATATTATATATATATATAATATATATAATATATATATTATATTTATTTATATACTTATTTCACTGCTTGCAATCACACCTAGGGCATCGTGCATACTAGGCAGGTGCTCCATCACTGAGACAGGATGTAGGACTTTTCAGACTTTTCCAGACACTTAATGCGTATCACATGCTTCTTTCCCTCCCTCCATTGAGAAGCATCTTCAACAACATAGAGAACAGACGCTTAGTTTGAAAATGATTTAAAATAACTTAAAAATTTATTACTCAAGTAAGTAGACATAGGCTAATATTTCTAGCATGTGGGAAGTAAAGATAGGAAGATAAATAGTTCAAGGTCATCCTGAACTTGAGAGTCAGTATCTGACTTTAGGTATGTGCAATAAATAGAAAATTAAAACCTTTCTGGGTTTGTATTATACACATCTATACATAACATTAACCCAACATTTCTTTCTACACTTTTCTCTTTAAAAATGTATTTCTTTTGTATTTTGAGATTACAATATAATTACACCATTTCTCCCTTTCCTTTCAACACTCCAAACCCTCACACATACCCCTCCTTGCTCTTTTTCAAATTTTCAGTCTAAAAAAAAAATCATTTGTATGCATATACGTATATGTTGGTTTTGGAATTTATTTCCAGTAGTGTGCCAAGTGTTCTTTTTAAAATATGGCACCCATTTAAAATATTTATTTGTTTGATCATTTTTCATATGTTGCACAATATGTATGCAGCTCATGCTGAGTGGGTCTCCTCTGTGCTTATATATAAGAGTCGCCTGTGGAGTTTATAACCATAGCCACAACTGCTTCCCACTCCCTGCTACATGAGCATCTCTGAGGTAGTGAACAACACTTTCATCTGAAAAGGGTTCCTTGGGGACGGAAATACATAGCAAGGGGAAGATATCACCTCCTTGCTGAGGGCCAGGTGACTAGGTTTGGTACCCAGTTCCAGAAGAGGAAAGAAAATTAGACTTGGGAACCACATCCTTTAAGATGCTCTTTAGAACTCCCCAGCAACTTCTTTTGCAGTCCAGTCAGCTTATCACCAAATGTACTATATCCCTAGACTCCAAAATTATTGCATCAAATATTTTTCTTAATTAGAAAATGCCAGATGTAAGCATTGGATTCTTGGCCTTAAAACCTCAGACACCAGACTGTCTGGCTCTACCCTGCATGCTGGCAAACTGAGTGCACGGTGTCTGGCACACGGACACGAACCAGGAGATGTTTTTGTTGAATGAACAATTGAACAAAGGAGCAATGCTTTCTGGAAAGCCATTGTTTGCTAACTTGAGATTTTCAATTATCAGGGATGAAAAAACAAGCCAGAGGCAACAGTCCTAATTCATCGGAAATCACTCAGAAGGAAGGCTGTTATTACAATTCCTAAGACGATTACACTTCAAGCATATTAGAGCCCTCACCGCCAAATAGCACATCTCCTTAATACCAAGTAGAATGAATTAGCTCTCTTCCTATATAGACTTTACTGTATTTTTCTATTTTCATTCCTTGTTTCCTTCCCTCATCTCTCTCCTCACATCTCTTTTTCAGAAGAGAACATCCATTCTGACACCAGAAGAGAAAAAGGAGGTCTTGGGATATAGTACATTTGGTGATAAGCTGACTGGACTGCAAAAGAAGTTGCTGGGGAGTTCTAAAGAGCATCTTAAAGGATGTGGTTCCCAAGTCTAATTAAGCATCAGGTCATGATGTCTAGAATAGAGCTAGGTCAGACAGCAGGATGAGGGTAAAATGTGAGATACCATGTCTCACAGTAATTTTTCTCATCATGCAAATACTTTGTTCACTAACTGTGGGATATTGGGAGCAGGACCCAGTCTTTTAGAGAAAGGAATGACTACATAGTCAGGTCTCATGGCCTTATTAATCCATGTTGAAGTTCAAGGTTAGGCTCCTACAAGAAAAGGAAAATGAGGAGGGAAATAACTTGTAAATGGGAAGGCAAAAGCCAGAGATGGTTCCAGCTGAGAGCTCATCTCCTACACAGAGGCACCAAGTCTACTGAGAATAACTGAGCTCCCATTCTCTTGCTTAATTAAGTAAGTTCAATACTTTTTTTTTTTTTTGTAGTTGGAGGGATTTGGGTCCTAAAGTCCTTTTCATGTCTATGAAAAATCTGCACATAAATAATTTCCCTCAGTGTTTTTGATGCCATGGGCAGCCAGAACAAACACTTTTTCAAGTTTCCAATTAAGTCAGGGAAGGTCGTCGAATGTTACATAACACAGCCAAAGGTCGAAGGGTAGGTGATGAGCTAATGTCAGAATTGTGCTGCATTTTCAGCCAGGTGTTCTCTTCATGTGCTTCCCAGAGGGAGAGCACAGATGGTTCTGTCGTCCTGCGTTCACACTGACAGGGGTCCTCACATCCTGCAGACATCTCTCAGAAGTTCGTTCTAACGAAAGCCTACAGTTTGTTTTGCCTTGCATGCAAAGTAGGAAAGCCAAAGAAGAATGGCAGATTGCTCTACTGGATGTGTTGTTATCAAAGAATGGGTTAAAGAAAAGGAAAGAATGGGGATCACAGAAGAGTGTTGTGTTTGAGAGTAGGACGATTGGGAGATTTCTGTTAACAACAGATAAGTTAACTTGCTGCCACAAACATATATGTACGTGTGTGCGTGCGTGAGTGCATGTATGTGTACATGCATATAATCACATGTCACGTAATAACATAAAGGGACAGGTTTTGAATAGGATGGTGATCATATAAAATTATATCATTGAGTGATATTTTATCTGCCTCAGTTCATTTGACTGCATTCTATAGTTCCACAGTAATAAAATTGTGTAACCAAGCATATATTAGAATATACATATCTATTACTAAGCAAAGCATCATCATACTTAATACACATTTATATTATTAATATGTAAATATGTACATATGCATTTCTGTCCTGTTGTGTGTGTATGTTTAAACATGTTATAATTATAGAGTCTATGAATTAGAAACTGTTAATGGTTCACCAAGTGTCTTAGTGCCAGTTTCTAAGCCCCAATCACAGCAAGCCACCTGATGAGTTATCTAGAATATTATAATAAAATCACTAAACACTCAGACAAGCTACTTTCCTTCCTAGGTGTGGTCAAAAGAAATGTGGGAATTATGGAGGAAAGCTATGACAGGGACATAAGCTGTAACCTACAAGGGTGGGCAGAAACTATACCATCTCTTAACTTCTAACTTGGAGGATGGGAAGGTATGGCAGGAATGTTAAGGAGTGAACACGGCTGACTTTGTAGTCACAGAGTTGAAGGAGAGGAGCCAGCAAGAGCTGAAATTGATCCTAGCCAACAAGGTGAATAGGCAGATAAACAGCTATCAAAGCCCATAAACGTGGCTGCCTCTTGATTCCACTTTCTAAATTGGCACATAGTTTCTCAGAATTATATGGGCAAAGAGACTCTGGGAAATGTAATTTGAACTGAGCAGGTTGACAGCCCAAGGCCCAAGGCACCGTGCCCTGATCTGTTTTGGACTATTTGCTAGACTCAGGAGATGCCTCTGATCAGTGCCTTCATGCGCAGAGATCCTTTCTGTGGGCTTTCAGAACGTTCCTAGACCTTCCAGCCTCTCCGCGCTGTAGCCAGCCATTCTAACACGGCTGTCTTTTCCTCTGTCCCCGAGGTTCGTGAAACATCTCCACTCTCTCACCCCCACTTATTTGTATTCTCTCCGGCTCTCCCATCTCTCTTTGGCTGATGTGGCTAGGTTCCAGGCACGACCCTGGCACGAACCCAGTCTGTCTTGGCTTTGAGAATGAGAACCTCATGGTTCAGATATTTGCCCTATTTCCTTTTGAGTTTTACACTGTGCTTATGCAGAGCTTGGCACACGCCGTGCTTCTGCAGTCTCCGTCCCTCATTAAGGAGCCTTTCTTATACACATCTCCTTTTGAGGCGGGTGCTGACTGATGGCCCTGACTTTGAGTAGATCAGAGCATTTTCCTCACAAAGAGGAGCAGTGTGCTTTGGCACAGCTGCTTGGTATCCTTCCTAGAATGCTAGAAGGGAGCAGATATTCATTTAGTTTTGGCCAGTCTCTCTTTGTCTAAATTGCCCCATTTGGCTTGCTTTGCTGGCTCTAGTTTATTGCAAGGGGATAGAGAAAACTCCTCCCCTTGGTTCATGAGTGTAAACCTAAGCACGTCAGCATGAGCCTGACTGGGACAAAGATTTACATAAACATCTCTGGGCCATCAGAACTAACTGTAAGAGTGTGCCCCTGCTCCAGATGCAGGGCATGCATGCACAAACCCCACATGGAGATCACAGTCCACTGACTCGTGGATGGCTACCTGGAGAAAAGACACGATTCAGAATAAATGACTCTGCAAATTAGAGACAAGTGAACCCGAAGACCCCATTCTTTTGGAACTGCTCATAATTTGGGCAAGAAGCCACAAACACAGTTTTTTTTTTTTTTTTTTTTTTTTTTTTTTTTTTTTTGAGGTGAGAAAAGCTACATATTATTCACAATAAAAAAAAAAGGGGCCCTTAGCATTCTCAGAATAAGTAATATCCATCTCTCAATTAGAGTTAACAGCTAATCAGTGTTCAGCAGGATAGCCCCTCATCGAACAGCAGGCAGCTTGTTTTATTTTTTTCAGTGCAGCTTAAAGATTATTTGAAAAATCTCCTTCTGAGACCAGTGTGCGGGAAACCACCTACCCCCAGTCAGAATTTAAAGTGATCCAAAATACAATATTAATGATTGATGCTGGATCTCACAGTTTGGCGCTGGGGTTTAATTAGATAAGCATTGCAGCTGGTTTTGGGTGGAGGCAACTTGATAGGGCACAAAGCTGTTGTGTGACTTCCCATCTACAGGGTATCTATTCAAGTGGAAACAGAAGCAAGCGACTAAGAATGATGATGATGATGATCTCTCTCTCCTCTCTCTCTCTCTCTCTCTCTCTCTCTCTCTCTCTCTCTCTCTCTCTGTGTGTGTGTGTGTGTGCATGCTGAAATGAGTAAAAGCGTTATTTTAGTATGTGTGTGAGAAGCATTTTGTCATTAAAATATGGGTGTGGCTCTTCTACTCATTTGGCAGTTTACTTAGCATACACAAACAACTGCTAGTTGCCACCAAGCCATGTGGAAAGAAAGAACTGACATTTGTATGTCTGTGGGTTGATATGGCTTTGAACAGACACCGCCTTCCTGCTTAAAACCAGTCCTTCCTCATCCATTAGCACTGTCAGTCTAGTGCTTGCCTTGCCTGTGCAGATAATACCTGAAAACAAACTACACCTGACTTGCTCTGTCCTCTTTAAATCTTGCAAAAATTTAAACTGGAGTGAGCACAGAGCTTCACTTAATTTAGCCAAAGGGATTTTAACATTTAGTTATCAAGGACTTCGGAGTCTTGAGTCTACTGTACAACTAAAATACTATATAACCTCTGTTTACAGCTAAGCTGTAGCATGCATGTATGGCCTCTAGTCACATGGTTCATCTAAATGATTTGCTGAAGTTCATTGCATATTAAGTATGCAATATTTTGAAAATGTATACCTTCTCAAAGAAGGAGGCTGGACTCTAAACATTGATGCTTCTATAAGGGGGTGGGGAGATGGCTCAATCTGTTAAAGTGCTTCATAAATATGAAGACCTGAGTTAGGATCTCAAGCACACACATAAAAAACTATGTGCACATTGCTCCTGTAGTCCTAGCACTGGAAGGTAGAGACAGAAGACTCCAGGGGCTCCATGGCAACCAGTATAACTAATTGGGGAGTTTCAGGTTCAATGAGAAACCTAGCTCAAAAAATAAGGTGGAAGGTGATAGAGGAAGACACATAACATTGACCCCTGGATTCCACAGGCATAGGCATAGGCACATACACCATGCAGAGTCATGCACATCACATACACCACACACACACACACACACACACACACACTCACACACACACACACACACGCACACACACATGCACAGGCACACATATCTCACAGACACACACCACATATATATCACCTCCCTCCCCCACATGTACACAAAGACATGCAAACGCACATACACACAGGTACAGGCAGACATATCACACACACAGACACACACACACACATATCACTCATACACAAAACACACATATCACACACACACACACATATCACTCATACACCAAACACACATATCACACAAACACACACACACACACACACACACACACACACACACACCCCAAAAAGGAAGCTAGCCTAGGTGTTTTATGTGGGGGAATAATTATTATTGCTACATACTCATCTTGTGAAATTCTTATTTTATTCTTGCTAATATAAAAGCTTAAAAAATGAAAGTTGCTTGTGAATGCTATGGATTATTATTTCGTTGCGTAAGATGCTGCTTGAGATTGGTTGCCAACTTGACATGGTTTAGAGTCACCTAAAGACCTGCCTCTGGGCATGTTTGTGAAGGATTTATCCAGATCTGGTGAGCTTTTGAGAATACCTGTGAGGCTTTATCTAGATTAAGTTAATTGATATGGGAAGACTCATTCTAACTCCCTCACAAATTAAAGAGTGAAGTATTTGAGTTTCCAAGGCTTTTCCTAATGGTAATACACAAAATGCCTGCCTTATTAGGGGGTGGTAAAAAGGACATAGGGTTTTTCACAGAGATACAGAGACAAGGGAAATGAAATATCCTGCATGATAGAATGAATTATAAACCCAAAACGTGGACAGAGGAATTTCTAGATCCAAGGTGACAGCTACTCCTCTATGTCTAGCTGATTGTCTCTGCAGACAGTGTGCAAAATAGATGGAAATTGGAAGTAGACAGCTCAGATGTGATTGACTGTATTGCAGAGTACAGACGTCAACAGAACAGGTAATTCATTAGGGCAGATCAATAAGCTCAACAGCAGGGATGCCAAGAGAGACACTGCAGATAACTATTCTATATATACATGAGAGTTGTACATACTGCAATTTTTTCTTTTTTAAAAACAGCGTATTCCTTGCAGAAATGACTGCTAATCACTACAAGTGGTGCTTCTGCACTTGCTTTGCTGATAAAATAACTGACGGACATGGTTTCTTTGTGTCTATTCAAACTGATGCTGATAGAAAAGATGCCAACAATGAGTAGTAGGGTGATCGCAATTCTGCATTAGGACCTCTGAGGATAAAGATGGGTCATAGTGCTTTAAACATTCCTACTTAACTAAAAGTGTTGGATGAAAATTACAAGGGATGGACTTACTGGGTGAACCAAAGCCTAGTAGTATAGTGAGCAAAAGGAGGACATGTATATTTTGGATAAAGGATGGTATAAAGTTAGTGCATCAATACCAGAAGGCTTAATGTGTACAGATAAGCAACTACCTAAAAGAATCATAAATAACTGTGATAAATTATGACAGCAGTAACTTTTGATTTATTGGGGTCAGTTCAACTTCAAGTGCAGTGGACAGTTTTCCCAGAGTTCTAAACGGGAGTCTCTATACATTGTCTCCTTGGTCTTCATTTTCTACCCTAAGCCTGAACTTAACATTCAAATAGCAATGACCCAATTCAAGCACCATTCCACATACTTTGGTCACACCCCTTTGAATATATTTGGGCTTCTATTTACATGGTGTGATTATACTATGTGGTGAAAGCATAGATTTTTGGAGGTACCTGGGAGACAGGACATACAGTAAGATGGGCAGAAGACTTACAATCAACAATTAGGACCCAAAATGATGACAAGCTACCCCCCACACACACAATTTGGAAAGAACAGATGGATAAGTAGAGTAGACAAAGCAGGAGGTCTTCAATGGGGAAAGCCATGTCCAGTAGGACTGAGATATTCCTTCAGATGGGGCCTGGAGCTGACAGTTGGGTCCAGCAATATACAGAGGTCAATGGCAATCTTGTCAAGGACTACTTTGGTAAGATGGAGGGGCCAGAAATGTGATTTCTGTGGCTTGAAAAGTGGGTAAGAATTAAGTAAAGGGAAGTGGAAAATACAGATAACTTTCGTATAAAGTTATTTTTACACCAGTGATGCCATTTTCCATTTATTCCCTTGGAGTCACAGTGAAGACAAGCTGTGAAGGATGTTGTCCACAGCGGCCTCCCATCCATCTGGAGTGAATGTTATTTCCAGTTCTAACTGTGGCTTTTGGGAACCAACCAATCCTGGTGGCAGTCCACCTGGAGTAGGGTTTCCATGAGCATCTGGCTTCTTCTAGAGAGGCCCATACTCTCTAATTCATCAGAGACTGTTAGGATTAGTTCTGTGGAAATTTTTAGGCCGGCTGTTTTCTTATAATTAGATTGCATTTTTCATATGATTTAATCAAAGTATCTTTGGCTGTATGCTTCCTTCTTCAGTGGATATGACTGGTTCCCTCCTGATTTCCTCCTTTGTGATCCTAAGTGTCACTCCTCAATTATAAGGAGTGCTTTACACACCCTTAACCTAGACACAGAGGTCTCCTTCTAGGTCCAGGAAGTCACTGGAGACTTCCTTGTCAACTGGATACTCATTGGCTTTGGGGTCCTTCTTATTCCCAATGTTTTTCATAGATATTCATTTAGTATTTGCCTTGATCACCCCATTAATGTCAGCTAATCATTGGCTTCCCAATCTGTCTCTACTCAAGACTGTTCAGCCCATCGGCCATTCTAGGTTCTCAGTTTCTCTTCTTTCTCAGTAGACCACCCCAATACACGTCCAATCTGGGGCACTTCCATTCCAACCCTACTTCCATCTAATTCAGAGCATCTCAATAGTCTCATAAATTTTATTTTCTGTTTCCCTTTTTGTTCTTACACTCAATCTTCCATACAACTACCAGCAGAATCTCTTAAAGACTATCGTTTAGCTAAGTGCCTCCCAAAGACTCATGTGTTGCCATAGTATGAGTAATTGAGAGATAATGGTACCTTTAGTGTGTGGGAATCTAATAGAAGGAAGCTAAGCCACTAAATGTGCCTTTGAAGGGAATAACTTTGAAACTCTTGAACTATTCCTGTTTCTCTTTGGTTCCTGGCCATCACAAGTTAGAACATGGTTGTTCTAACCCTGATGCAATCTATACCTTAGTACATATTCAAAGCCACATAACCAGCCCACTTTAGAGTTTTGAAACCAAAAGCCAAAATAAAGCTTTCATACTTGTAAATTGTTCACCTTATAGTTTTTGTCAGAGTAAAGGAAATCGGTGGTTAGTACCCATGAAGCTTTGCTTCTACTTGTAACCACATTGAGACTGAGGTCAAAGCTCATCACTGTGGGGAATTCCCTTTGGGCTTGGCCTTGACCTTCTATCTGACATCATTTCCTGCATGTCTGCCTTGCTCTGGTGCTCCAGATACTTCAGAATCTCCTAGCTTACCCCACAGCCTTTGTGTGAGTTTACTTCCAGATATGCTTTTAACTTGTCTTCCAATGCTATTCCTTCCTTGTGCAGATGTTAGCTGCCCAGTCAGAGTTCCTGAAAAACTATCTGTCAGTTTCCTTTCCTTCCCACTTCAAATTGTAATCTGGTCCAACACTGCTCATATTGTAGGCTGGAGTCACAGTGTTCTCAGTGCCACCTTCACCGGGGTCTCAGAGAATGGGGTTTTAGCATATGGACTGACCCTGAGCATGCTCAGCATGTTGTGAGAAAAAGGACACATCCACCATTCACTTTTCTTCAAGACTTCTGTCTTAAAGCTGTGTTTTTTCAACTTACAGAGTAGAGACAAGAAACAGCATTCCTTCCTCTCCAAAGCATGACCCATAAAGGCCACTAAAACCTCCTCCTAGCTGGCCTCTCATAACCTGCAGTCACTGGCAGGTTTTAGAACAAACTCATAGTGTAATTTCCCATAGTGTAATTTCTGCAGTTTTGTGTCTGAGGTAAAGGCCTTCTTTTTGTCTGACATAGGTCAGCCCATGAGTGCCATTCTGGTTTAGAACACAGAGCACATATGATCCTTTTGCCTGTGTCTGCACTTTTCTCTTCAGAGCAGGGACGAGTGAATCTTTCATGTGAAGGTAAAAAGGGACACAAATGTCCAGGCCCTCTTGGATTCCCATTGGGTGTCAAGGTGGTGGAGGTCAAAATATCTACACTTTGCTATTCTTCTGTGGACAAGGGCATCTCTCTGCAAGCCTCATGGCGTCAGATGGCCATAGCTACAAGCTTCTCTGGACTTCAAATGCAGGATGTTTAAAACAGTGGGACTCTACTTCAGACCTTAGTTGAAGTTCTAAGAGGAGCAGAAAGAGTGCATGAGGTCCAGTGCCACCCTTTCAACCCACAAGAGGTCAGGAACTGCTCAGCCTCAGAAGCCACATGATCACCATGCTGCTCTGGCTACAGCACTCCAAGTCAACAGGACTTTCATTCTTTTGACCCCTTCTGGACTTTTTGCCTCCTTCTCGGATAGACTCTGGGGTCTTCTCTTACTCTCCACCTTGCCTTAATTATAGGGACAATCACATCAATCTCTTTACAGAAGTCTTCCAACCCCAAAAAGCTGTTAGATGGGATGCATTAGAGGGATAAGGGTGATGCCTCTACCAGTATAATGTGTTCCTGCAGAGTCAATCACAATGCTCAGCAAAATGCTCACAAAGGTCTAACACAGTGATTCTCAAGCTTCCTAATGCTATAGCACTTTAATACAGTTCCTCATGTTTTGGTGACCCTCAACCATAAAATTACTTTTGGTGCTACTTCATAGCTGTAATTTTGCTACTTTTGTGAATTGTAATGTAAATATTTGTGTTTTCCAATGATCTTAGTTGACCTCTGTGAAAAGTCATTAGATTCCAATGGGGTTGTGACCCACAGATTGAGAAGCTGTTTTAATCAGTTAAATTAGAATTTCTGCTTCATCATCTCCCAAATGTGCCATTTCCTGTTTATCATTACAGTGACACCTGCGTAGGACATTGGGATTACCTGAAGGGCAATATCGGTCATCAATGTAGGGCCTAGTCAATTAAGTTAAGAACATTTTTTTATGTTACATAATCATGATATAGAAACCATGATACGGTAAAAATCTATGAAACATTTTACTTTCATAGTACTTGAAATTCTGCCTGTTTAAATTAGTGAACCAGGAAGTTCATGGAGGAAGCTATAAAAAGTAGAATTCAAAGTAAGCTTAAGTGGTTTTTAAAACATCTGGTCTTGGAAGCTATAAAAAAATAGAATTCAAAGTAAGCTTAAGTGGTTTTTAAAACATCTGGTCTTACACTTTTGAAGGATTAAAAAGTATTAACAAATAAGCAGGATCCTGGAGGTCTCTTTCAGGGAGCACTAATAAGGAAGATGAGCATTAGTCAACACTTACATCCCACGTTCATCTTCTAGGTGAGGGAACTGATGGGCCCACAGATGATGCCACACACAGATGGAGGTCAACCATGAGTTATCTCAGTAGCTCCAATTAGTGCTCCGCAGCCCTCTGAGTCCAGTGACTTAGCTGGCAGGCAGCACTTTGCCTAATGATTTTGTGTTTCTCCCGAGTCCAGTCCTCTCTGTCAATTTTTTGAAAGGGGTCTTGATCATCAGTGAACATATTTTGTTTAAAGGAAGGGGTTTCCTTACAAGGTCACAGACTTACTTTGGACATGCTCATATTTATAACTCAGAATTTCTGATTTGCATATCATATAGGTTGGCCCTGCTTGCTGTACTGTTCTGGAATGACTTTGAAGGATACTGATCGATTCCAAGGGACTTACTGTCTGCCAAAACTATGTTCTAGGAGAAGAGATGGAAGGGAAGCAGAGAAGTACAACCTCAGGGATTGGGAAATTAGGCAGACGTGGCCATCTGTTACCCCTTCTACCTAGTGCATGGGCGGCTGCTATTACAAGACTGTTTTCACAGGTGCATATATTTTTGTTTGTCCTCCATGTGTCTTTCTCATTTTCAAGCCCCTGGGGCCTTTCAGGGAGCTGTGTGGATGTATAACACCTTCAGGATGACTCAATGCCTGGCATGGCAGGTGATCTGTTCTGATATTCTGGTGTTTAACCATGTTCAAGGATAGAAAGGGCATTTCATGGCAGTGTTGGGAACTGGGAACCGTGGCACCAGAGTGGCTAGAGGAAAGATAATGTATAGACACTCTGATTACCTGGCTGATTCCACTTTCCTCAGATGGACCAAAATTAAATACTTGAGGACCACATGAACCTCAGACATACAGATATAGTCAGAATAACAATCAATTTGTATATGTGTATGGGCACTTCAGTATTTCCACCTTTATAACCTGATCCTAACAGCAGTTCTAGACAATGTACCAAGTCTTCTAGTTAGCAGACTAGTGAGATTGGTGGTAGCATATGTGAATTTGAAGGCATCTTGGCAATAGCTCAGTGATAAACGGAAGGGCATTAAAATAAAAGTATGAGTGCCTGAATCACAGCATTTAAGAAATTAATTACTTTTCGTGTGTATACGTGCATTAATATGCCATAGCACATGCATCCATGTCAGAATACAACTTGCTGAAGTCAGCTTTTGTTTTTATCCATGTGAGTTCTGGAACTCAAACCCAGGTCATTAGGCTTGTTTGCAAATGCCCTTTCCTGTTAAGCCACCTACACAGTCACAGTGGTGGTTTTTGAGCACTGTTTAGAGGGCAGGACATATATCTCACTGATGGTCTGCACAGATGTAAGAGGGCCATGGTCAAGGGGGAATGAAGAATGATTCCTGAGAGGCGAAGGGAGGAAGCTGGTGGAATTAGTGGTCTCAAGTAGATACGGTTTCCAGAAGAAAAGAATCTTATAGGATGGAAGACAAGAATAAACCACTGGGGTACCATGAGTCAGATTTGCCATATAAATTTTCCTCATATTCTACTTCCTTCATGAAAGCACATATCTCTCCAAATAGCTCCTATCCTCTATAGAGGGAGCTGGAGTTTCTCCTTGAGAATTCTCTACTGATCTGCTTTTCTAGTTTCCTCTACCCTTTCTCATGACTTAGGGATTCCTATGCCTTCCCTACTCATCTCCCTTGACCTTCAGCATTTTTAATCTCCCCTTCCTTATAAGACCTCCTCTGATATTCTCTTCTTACTAGTATCCTTACACTAGTACAACGTGTTGCCTTATCTGTTGTCCAATGTTCATCTTCTACCTTTTTTGACAATGCTGGTTCATTGGACAAGAGGGAGGTAGATGTGAAAATGGCATGCTGATTGAGAAATGGTCCATCTGACAGTATTAGAAGCTGTGTTCATTTTTCATACCCATCCTTCTTCTGCTGAGAGCTCCCTATAGGTTTAAGATGTAATAGTATTGCCGAAGAAAGCCAGTGGTTGTCATTTGTATAGATCAGGTGGTTACCCTTGATCTCATCGTATCCACCCACAGTGTTCATTCTTCTTCAACTTTCTGAAATATTTGAAGCATTGCGGTTGTACAAGCTGTGGAAGGGAATATCTCCAACTCCTGAAATACTTCCTCCTCTCCCTTTAAGTCCTCCACCCACCAGGGGGCACTAGGATTCCTAGTTCCCTGGCTTGGGCATTGTCATCTGAATGAGAAATGTTTCCCACAGGCTGATATATTTGAGCATTTGGTTGCCCTTCGATAGTGATATCAGAGAAAGTTATGAAATCGTTAGGAAGCTGCTCTTTGCTGACAGCACAGCCACTGAGGGGCAGGCCTGTGCGTTTATAGCTTCACCCTACTTTCTGCTCACACATTCTGCTCCCTGTATGTGGATGAAAATGTGATAAGCCAGTTTTCTGCTCCTGCTGCCACACCATGCCATGTTGTCTACACTACAGTGACTCCATTTGTATAGAACCGTAAGCCTAAATAAGCTTTTTCTTCATGATGTTGCTGTGATCCTAGGATTTCATCACAATCACAGAAATATAAGAAATACAGAATTCATGGTGAATGGAGAACAGGGTGCTCCCAGCTTCTCTCAACTGAAGTCTCCACTTATGCACTTGACCTTGATCTCAACTAAGAAGTCTGTGGAGTTCATATGTTAATACATGTGAGCTTTTAAAGGACTGAAACACTTCTGGATCACATCAGTACTTGATACTTATTAGATAAATGTACATTGTCCTTGAATGCACATGATTAGGCAAACTTTCCCAAAGCAACCAATCACAGTAACACATAGGCACATATAAGTACTGCTGTGCTATTTTTTTTAATCACAATTACTTAGATTTACTGAATATCTAATCGGTATCAGGCACTATTCCATGCTCTCTCTATATTACTTTTTAATCCACCTACATTGGCACTTAGGATTCATCCTGTTTTAAGTTATACGTAAATTTGTTAAGACTCATGAAGGTACCAACAATTTCCAGATGCACACCCACAGAAATCCCAAACTTGTATTAAATGGTACATTTAATACCCTTGGTCTTCATATTCTCTCATTCAGAGGATAAAGGCTACATGTAAATCTGTAGCTAAGCAGTCTCCTTTATTTATCTCTTTGGATCAGTCCTGTGGTTTCTTCCATATGTATGCACTGGTCCTTTGTATTCACACAATCACACATATGTGTGTGTGTAATCACACAGTGTTCATCTCCCTGCTGCATTTCTTCATTTTTATCACATGCTCCAGGGGAATGGGACCTTTACTGTTCTATCAGATGGTTGATGTTTCCTTGCACACACACACACACACACACACACACACACACACACATATACACACAAACACATGCACACATACACACACATACATACACACACAAACACACACACACACACACACACACACACACACACACACACACACACACCCTCTCATTATACATAAGATCAAGATTAAGCACATTCCTGATATGGTATAGTCTCTTATTGAGTTCTTCGGTTGTTTGACAGCCTTAAGAAATACTTACCATGGGGAGAGAGAGGAGAATAGGGGGCAGGAGCAGGTATGGGGAGAGACAAGATAGATGCCTAGAGGGCCAGGATGGAAATATTCAGCTGCTTGGGCTGAGGAGTAGGATGATCTCAGAAGTCCCAGACCTGGGAAGGGGGTAGGGGTTCTCACAGGACTCAATGTGAGTGACCTTAGTCAAAATGCCCAGCAGTGGGGATACAGAACATGAAGAGACCACCTCTAGTAAACAGACAGGAGCTCCAGTGGAAGGATGGGGACACCAACCCACTTACAAAGCTTTTGACTCAAAATTGTTCCTAACTAAAAGAAATGCAGGTACAGAAATTTGCAGGGCCAGAGACTGAAGGAATGGCTGACCCACTGCCCAACTTGGGATCCATCCCATGGGCAGGCATCACTACTGCTGGTGTTGTGTTTGCAGACAGGAGCCTATCATGAGTGTCCTCTGAGAGGCTTTACCCAGCAGCTGCCTGAGACAGATGCAGATACCCATAGCCAAGCATTGGATTGAGGTTGGGGACGCGATCAGAAGAGTTAGGGGAAGTGTGTGATTGAAGGTCCTGAAGGCAATGGCAATCCCACAGGAAGACCAACAATGTCAACTAATCTGAACCTCTGCGAGCTCCCAGAGACAAACCAACAACCAAAGAGCATACACAGGCTGGTCTGAGGTCCCTGGAACATATGTAGCAGAGGACAGCCTTGTCTGGCCTCAGTGGGAGACTAGTCCTGTAGAGACTTGATGCCCCAGGGTAGGGGGATACCTGGAGGGAGCACTTTCTCAAAGATGGGAGGGATGGGGATGGAGGAGAAGAATTCTGTGAGTGGGGACCAGAAGAGGAGGCAGCATTTGGGATGTAAATAAATAAAATAATTAATAAACAGGAAATACTTATCAATGTGTGAAATACTAAATTAATGGCCTTTGCCTAGTGTTACATAGTCTAGCCATTTTTGAAGAAAGGAATGCTGGTTTTCTGACATGAATTACTCAGCTAAGCAATTTCTTTCCCTAGTGTGTTAGTCTTTTATCCCCACCCCCACCCACCTCCCACCCCCGTCTCTCCCCCTTGTATTGCTTTCCTTCAGTCTCTGTGTCTGTTGGGATTTTCCTATTGGTGTTTCCTTGGAGACTTGTTACTGTAAAATACTGAGCCTATTTAATATAGGACTGGGTAAATACTGTGACGTACTGTGGTAAGATCAATTTCACAGGAAGGCCAATGATTACAACCTGCTCCACAGCAGGCTCCCTGTTCGCAGCATGGCTCTCTTGCTGCCATCCTTCATGCAGTTGCTGAGTTCATTTTCATCACCTGCTGCCCTGATGGTGTCACCTCTCTCAGCACACATATGGTGGCCTACTCCCGAGATTCAAAGCCTAGTCCCGTAGCTCATGGTCTTCACTGTGTCAAGAGCCTTCCACTGGCCTGTCCAGTCCAACATTCTGTCATAAAACATTAGCACTATGTCCCTGGCCTTGCAGACATTCTGGAAGCCATACTATCTGTTTGCAGAGTGCTGGCTGATTCCAGATGAACTTCTGAACGTTATTCTACTTGCAACCGGTAATCATTCTTTTTGTTTTTGATCCCATTGATTTGACTTAGTCTTATGTTAGTATAACAAAATAGTTAATGGTTAGATATTTATTTTTTAAAAGATCTATTTAGCATTTAGTCCTGGAGATCTAGAAGTGCAGAGTCTGTGTCTGCTTGGTTCTGATAATGTCTTGTGTCAGATATCATAATGATGGTAGGATAAGGATGGAGAAAATGACATGGTGAGTCTGTCTGTAAGCAAGATACTTTAGGGAGGGGTTCAGGCTCATTCTTAATATCCTATCTTGGCAAACAAACCACTCTTTCAAAATCTGCCCCTTTCCTGCAGTGCAGCATTAGTCTACTCTTGAGCATGGCCATCCATGTCCTAATTATTTTTCAACAGGCCTTGTTTTGTAAAGGGTCCATCATTCTATACCACCACAGTGGTACCAGTTTTCCAGCACACAAACCTTTGGGAACAAATTACATCCAAAGCATAGTGTCACATGTGACGTGTGAGAGAGACTCACATGTGATTGCCTCTGGGCAGCTGGCATTTTCTAATGTACATGTGCTCGTGAGCCATTCATGTGGCAGCCTGTGCCCTGTCAGGATTTCTTCCTCTTAAAGCTCAATATTTTGTGTTGTGCGTGTACACACAGTGGAGGGGGGACTTATTGTTTGATGGACTTGAGTTGTTTCAACATTTTGACTGCTGTGAATAATGCTGTTTCAAAAATGGTATGCGTATATGCTTTGAATGACTTTGTGTCCATGTAACCACATCTACGCATACTTTATAGAAACATTGCAAAAGCATTTGATATTTGCTTACCAAACATTTTAGATAACATGGATCAAATGCAGCTTTGTGGGGCTTTACAATTGGTCCTTAGTATGGAATGGATCAAGATAAATTGTGGTCATTTCAGAATCCAGTGGTAACATATGAATATTTCAAAACAAACCATGAGCCATGCTTGTTGAACTATTCAGTTCAAACCTCAGGAGCAGTGGGAGAGATACTCGCCTGGAAAATTTTGCTCCTTGCAATTGTAGTTGAAAAACTTAGATGCAAATGTTTAGAGTCTTCATTTTAAGACACCGTAGTTTTGTGATGTCAACATTATATGCAGAAAAAAAGGGAATCATAGAAATCATGTTTGTGTTTGTTTTGCAGTCACATTGCTAGAAATACACATGCTCTTTGTGCTGGGGGAAGACCTATTTATTTATTTATTTATTTATTTATTTGTTGTTTGTTTTTGATTAGATGGTTTCCTCCATCCCCTTTCTCACCCCCCACTGCCCACTCTGGATTGTTCCATGTGAGCTGATTCCAGGTGATATGAGATACAAGGCATAGATAGAGCTTTGAATAAATACCTCTCCATTCAGCTTGTTTGTACCTGGTCTTATCCTTAAAGGTCAACCCTCTGACTTAGAAAACATTGGACCCAAGGAAAAAATGCAGGTCCCTATCAGCAAGGCTGGTTTAAGCCTTCTCTCCTCCCACCCCAGTTCCCTGTCCCAGACAGGAGGCACCTGTAGACTGGAGCAGGAGAGGCTTTTCAGTATCAGCGCCAAGCACCTCAATGCCCTTGACCTTGCCTATTGCTTGTTCCTGCTCCTGGGAATGTTTGCCCAGCATGTGCTAGTCCTCCATTCTTTGTCCCAATTTCATCTTGAGCAGCTCAGAATTTCGAAATGAAATCCCTTCCTGTTTAAAAAGTGGGCTGCCATTTTGCACCTTGAATTCCTTCTGCATTTCCTCTCTAAAGAGATGCTTCATGAAATGGTTTTGTGATGCCAGTGAAGGTTAGCATAAAAATCCTGAAAGTCTCAGGACACCTCTTCTCCCTACTTGTTATTGTTTATGTCTTCATCTGGCTCAGTGGCAAAATCAATCGAAAAGAGCTGATCTAGCCACACTTGCTTTTAACAGACATCTGTAGAGTTTCCCACTTAAAGAGCCAGTTTGAAACACCAGATCGATATTTGCTGAAAGAGCAAGAGGGTGGCTCCATTCTCATGGGAAGTTAAGGAACCCTCAGGGCAGGACCTGGAAATAGAGCTCCTGCCACTGCCCTGCTTGGCCACTTCCCTTCTCTTTCAGCAGGAATTTGGTCTCATTGCCAGCTGTCTTCTTCTTTGGTCTCTGGCCTCTATTGGCCTCTCAGAATTTAATGCCTATGATCTAGGGATTTTTGCCTTTCATCTTT